>NC_068397.1:5236926-5583886 GCF_023724105.1 Carassius gibelio
TAAAACAGTCTCAAAACACAATTAAGCTTTTAGAAACTCTATTAAAAACAGAATTAGCTTGAGCCGTTACACATACAGTTAGCTCATGCATGTGTTGAAGTTGAGTAGCAAAAATGTCAACAGAGATCTCACAAAAGTTAAAGAGAATAAATATCGTAGTACTTTAGAAAGGCTTAGGCTATATGAAGATTTCCAAGACATTTAAAGTTCCTGTAGACACAGCTCTCAGCCTTATTTCTTAGCTTAAAGTGTGTTTTACCAGAAAACCTTGGTGTAGGGTGTGGAAGAAAAAGCACAATATCATAAAATGTTTAATCAGAGCAACTGAGAAAAACCTGCAATGTTAAGCCAAAGATTTGCAAGGTGACCCGATGAAAGGAGGAAAACAATTTCAAAGCAGTGTGTAAGAAGAACACAAGACAAGTATGGCCTTCATGTTGAGACATCTCAATGAATACCACTCTTGATCAAGAAGAACAAAGGACAACTTTAACTTGATGAAATTCATTTGTGTAGACTTGTGGAGCTCCGGAGGAATGTTAGATGGAGTGATGTGACCAAACTGGAACTTTTTGGACCCATGGATCAGCGTTATGTATGCTGCAAAAAATGGCAAAGCTCATAAGCAGAAGAACACCATCTCCATCCTCAAACTTGGAGGTGGATCAGTCCTGTTATGGGGTTTCTTTACTGTAGAAAGAAGTGGAAATCATGACTGTATAAAGGACATCATGGGTTCTTTAAAGTGTCAGGCCATTTTGACAAGATTTGTGATGCCTTTGGTGCAAAAACTGAAGCTGATGATCAGTGGACTTTCCTGCAGGACAGTCATCCCAAAGTACACATCCAAATCTACTACTGCTTGGTTCAGGGATCAGTCACAGAATGTACTTGAGTGACCTGTTCAGTCTCCAGGCTTAATTCTCATTTCAAATATCTGGTTGAATTTGAAGAAAGCAGTGGCAATGTGAAAACCAAAGATTATCAGTGATCTGAAAGCTTTTTCAGGTGTGGAATGGGCCAAGACTGTAGTAGAGAGGTGACAGAAGCTTCTAAACACTTACAGACAGAGTTTATTGGTGATTTTAAAGAATAAAAGATTCTGCACAAAGGGGGTTGAATAATTTTGAACATGAATGTTTAGAGCCCATTTGAATTGTATCATGATTCATCAATGTTCCATTCTCAGAATCACTCAAAAGTGTATTAACAAACTTTCTCTAATACTTTACTAATGCCTTTGTTAAATTGATTTCATAAAATGTTATCCTCCACAGCAAATTGTCTTGCAAGTCAAGGGGGTTGAATAATTTTGATTGCAACTGTACAATGCTGCTACTGAATTAAATCAACATTAAACTAAACTGAGCTAAATAAAGACACTGTTGTCTTCTGTAAAGCTGCTTTCAGCTGAATTAAATTCATTTCACTAATGAACTTTGCAACATTAGCCCTATTCACACAGGATTTGCATTTCCTGGGTCACCTTCAGTCATTTGTAATAATTGTGAAGGTTGTCTGTGATCTCAGGCTATGTTTACACGCAGCGATGTAGTCAAAAACTGAAACGTTTTTCAGTTAAATTTTAATGTATACATGATAACGTTTTCAAAACAAAAACAGCCAAAAATGCTGTATTATGTATGCCAGGCCAGTAGTTGGCACTGTCACCTTGTTAGTAAACAGTTCCTGTAGGGAAGTGATGAATACATGTTGTATATGATACTTCTCCGCTGTTGGTTGTAATATTGTCCCTGTCCTAAATGGAACTCTTAATGTGCACTTGCGTTTTCACGGACTATGAGACCATAGGGTGTCCCGTTTGTCATTTTAGGATTCACCAATGGTGCTCACAAGCGCCCCCTTTATGCACCCTCGATACGCACTTCTGATGAGCCTGCACTGGGGCGAGCTCCACAGCAGTCAAAGTGGCATTACATCATGAAAGTGCCATTTGGGACAGGGCCACTGGTGAAGTAAATCCACACTTTGCTGAAGAAACTAAACTCTTGAGCAGCAACAACAGTTCCATATACTCCGTCATTGTTTTGTATGTTTGTTCGCACTCGCTTTTAAAATCGACACATACTGCACATGTCTACATACTTAACACATACTACACACATTAATGATGTCACTGTTCCCGTATTGGGTGTTTCCACAAAAATGATAACAGTGGCGTTTTCAAAAACTTGCACTTTGAAACCCTTTTTTTTTTGTCACCAAAATGCAGTTGTCATGAAAACGAACAGTCAAAGCAGATAACACCCCAGATAATACTAATCGAGTGCGAATAGGGCTATTGATATTGCTATCAAACTGAACTGAATCATCATTGAACTAATTACTAATTAAACTAATTACATTAACTAACTAAAATTGCTTTAATGTATATAACACATCAAATCCACAGTCACTGCTGCATATTTTTTAATTTGCTTCAGGTTATAGGATGAACATGTGCTACTAAAAATAAAATAAGATGATTTCAGCATCATAAGCAGGTTTCAGACCTGATGGTGTCCAATCTAAAAAGACATATTCATCTGACAGGTACTTTCCATTAAGGCATTATCCTAAATCACCCAAGGCAGTGCAGAGCTACAATTCTGTCGAATGTTTAACAGAATATGTGCATGGAGGATCTCAAAAGCATTGTTTTATCACATAAGCAGCATTGTAAGGCATTAAAAGCTCACTGCAGACACAGAGACTTATGCATCACATCCTATCCTTCACAGATAAGACAATCTCAGTGTGCACTACTATGAGCTTGAGAGGACAGGATTTAATTCAGTACTTATTCAGTACTCTAATGAATTACATACTATTTTTACCAGTTAGTGTGTTTTTCCTCTTTTTGAGTATTGTGTGATTAGTTTAGCAATATGCTAATGTACGACTAAAGGAATCGATAGAATTAAGTCAGTATAGATGCCATATTTTATTTGAAATGAAAACAAAAAGATATGAAAACAAAGATATTCCTTATTGAATATTTATTGGTACACTGATTAAAATGATTTTGTGTTGAAGTAATTACTACAGAGAAACAAATTTAATTTCTACATCAAAAAATTTAGTTCAGGCAAGTAAATTGTATGTTAGTACTCAATTTAAGCTTGTAGAAATTAAAGTTTGAACTTATAAGTACATTTTACTTGGAATTGTTTGTTATGTTTACAAGGATTCTTTTAGTAAATATCAAAGTTATGATCCAGATTCTTCCCATCATGCAGTGGGGCATGAGTAATTACTAAGGTTAAAATTTTCACTGTTTTTGAGTTCGATTTACAGTTTTATGGTTGCTTTTGTTGTTAGTTTTAGTAATTTGCTATTTTGTGACATATGGAGTTAATTTTCTAAATGACCCATTACTCAAACACTATCCACAGATTGTTATGTTAATGTTAAATGTATTTATTTTCTTTGCTAATTTTACTTAACTTTTAAATTAAGTAGATTTTACTTAAGTCAATACTTGTGTATTTTTTATAATTATTTCTTATTGTTCTTATCCAGTGTACTATACTTAAAAAAAGTATTGGGGACAAACAAGTTAAGTGTTTGATTATACAGCATATTAATTTATATATTAATTAAATATTACATTTCTAAAGTTTTCCCGCTTACAGCCTTGTTTTCAAATTTCAAAGGGACAATTTAAAGGGACTCATGATCCTCTAAACCTGTATAAATATCTTTTTTTTTCTGTTCAACACAAAAGAAGATACAATTTACAGTTGATTGACTTCTTTTTCTTTTCCATACTATGAAGGTCAATGGCTACCAGTAACTGTTTGGTTATCCACATTCTTCAAAATATCTAACTGAAGAAAGAAACTCAGATTTGGAACAACTTAAGGGTGAGTAAATTATGACAGAATTTGTATTTTTTGTAAACTATTCATTTAATATGGAATAAAGGTCCTGAGGTCATGAGCTGTGGTTTGTCTGATATAGGAAGTTGTTTCAAACCAGCCCCATTTTTGGTTAAGATACTGAAGAAACCTACCTATGTAGGCCATAGACAGACTGGCAGCTCAGTATGTTTAGGATCAGATCAGAAATATAGCAGTACTGCACCTCATAACCCAATAACAAGATAGTTTGTATGTGCTTCAGACCTTTGAGCTTCACTGCCAGATAAGAAATAGAGTTCTGCTTGAGCAGCTCAATCTGGACGCTGTAATCACCCGAGGCCTGCCCACCATCAGCCAGATACGCTTCTCCTTTCTATCAAACAGGGCAGACAAGAGTACCTACATCTTGTTTTGGTCCTGCAGTCTTCCATCACTGTGTGTTCTAGCATGATTTAAAAGACAAAGCCTAAGATGAACCAACAGCAGCCAAAAATATGCCTCCGTAAGAACAGATTATCTAACCTTCTCTGAACCTGAGCAGATTCAAGTACAAAATAAAGTCTGAGCAGTAGCTGAAAACAGAGGACTGAGATATGAGAGTATAAATATTTTACTCCCACACAATGTAACAACACCAACTACACAATAAGTATTAGTTTTGTTGTAATAGCCTGTTTTTGAGTCTCCAAATCAAATTCGGCCCAAGCAAACAGAAGATTAGCACTGTATTGGTAAATATCATCGCTGAAATTAAATAGTGTGCATTTGGGGAATGAAATCACATCAGTCGGGATTGCAGCTCTGTGTCTGGCCATCAGTGATGGTTGAGAAGAGCTTCTACAGTTCAGAAATCCTTCCCTCCTTCTGATACTCCACTCTCCTGCTCTATTGTTAGCAAACACTCGCAAATCCCTGTTTCATTAGAGCAGGAATCAAACGGACCCTCTGAGAATCCAAGAGCACCAGACGTGATGCTCATCTTATGGCAAACCACAGATCTTTGTTCAGAGTAGAGCTCCTAATTGGATAATCTGATGATTCTTTTGATGATAAAATGCACAACACGCAGTCTGTTAAGCAAGTATGTTGTATATTTTGGCCCAATACCAACTGGCCCAAAACTTTGATCATTAACCCTTTGACACACAATCGTCCCGCAGCAATTGCTCTACACTGGTCCCTGATGCATAGAAACTTAAAAACTTAAACTCAAATTAATACTTGTAATTAGATTATATTATATTTTAAAATACATAAAAAAATTTTTTTTTTTTTAAGATTTACACAATAGCAATAAATAATTCATAATAAATCGATTCTTCTCATTTCTCTTTTTAATCTTTTATTTTGACCATTGTTGTTTTTTTTAAATACCCCCTGTAGTTCATTCATGAACCCCAGTTTGGGAAACCTACCATCGTAATGCAATATTTAATGCATTTCATGTTGTTGATAACAATGAATGGAATATATTTTCTACTTCTTTGTAGTTTTATATCAAAATTTTAAATCAATGTGAAAAAATAAAAATAAACTAAAAGTAGTCAAAAAGTAATCTGATTATATTATCTAAAATGTTTAATGTAAAGGATTATGTTACTAACTACAGTTTTTGTAGTGTAATTTGGAATCAGTAACAGATTTTGTAAGTAAACCCAGCACTGAGAGCATCACGTGATAAGCCGCTAAATTCAAATCTACTTTCATGCTTTGGCTGATGCTGGGCCAGAGCCCGACATGCTCAGCGCTTGTCATATGCTGTCAAATGCATGTAGTAATTAGCATAATTTCAAAATGACATTCTACTCGAAGCTGGTCACACGACTTGGAATACTGCGTTTCTATGGCAACACTATCAGCACCTAAATGAATCTGCAGTCAGAGCTCTCAGAAAATTCCTAGTTTACAAGTTGTAATTATGAGTTCTAAGAAAAACCTTCAAAAGTTCGCAATCAGAGTAATTATGACATGGTGTGAATGCACCTTATACATCTATAACTATTGTGGTATTCAACCAGAAGATGTTTATTTTAGGTTTCAGACATTTAAATACACATAAGTGCTATCAAAAACTACATTTATAGTTTGTAAAATACACATGGATGTCTATGGAAACAGCAATAATGCTGCCTTCATGTGCTATCGGAAATTTCCTACTTCCCACTTCTCAAGGTGTTATTACGAATTTGTCACGTTCAAGTGCATTGTCGTCGGAAAGAACAGGAATCATGGAGAACGGCCCATTGATCAGTACATTCTTGCCCATTTATTGGGAAAAAATTTTTAAAGCCAAAATGAATAAGATATTATTATTTTAAATAAAATGTAGCATCTCATTCATCATATAAACATATAAATATTCAGCTAGCTGACGATGCTGATATTTTGGTCAAATATGCTGCATAAAGTTTGCAACAAATGATTATTTACTTATTGAAATATACATGACTGTAACAATGAGAAAAGGCAATGAAAACGTTGTGGGAAAAATTAGTAAAATTAATCAGTGATACAGCTATGTTTCTCTCTTCAAAAGAAACTCAAAACTCAAACACTTTTGAGAAACTCAAATTTATCTCTTGTTTCCCAGTTGTAAATATGACTGCAGAGGCTGTTCGTGTCCAATTATACAGCACTACTATGGCAGCGTTGTGTCACGTGAAAAGCATGACACTTAGCCAATAAAATATTGCGGCAATATGTTCTAAAATAACTGTTGCCTCAAAAAAACTTGGCTAGAATATTTTAAATTTATGAGTGAAAGGGTTAATTGAGTAATCCACATTGTACAGTTTAGAAAGCAAGTGATCTGATGGCTTGTGTGGTTGTTATTCAAGTAACCTGTGACAATTGATTAATCAAAAAAGTATTTCGATGATTAATTAATGATGTAGTAATCTGCCGATAAGGTCTGGTGATTAATCGAGTTACTTTTTGTGTAAATTGATGACTATTTTACTGGTTAATAGTGCATCTTCATAACTGATTAAACTGATGATTATTTTAATAACTGATTGAGTAATCTTGCTAATCAAGTAACCTGCAATTATTTTGACAATTAGCATTCAAACAAGCAGCCAGCCAGCCATCTCAACAGGATTCCTCTATAGGTCTTACGCAGGTCAGTGGGGACAAACAATAGGTCAGTCTATTTACTAACAGCTTTGTTGAGCTAATATTTGTGTGTTCTATGTTTTTCCGGTTGAAGTATCACATCATTATCTTAGTGACGTGTTAATGTAAAACTCTTGGAATCAAGAAACCTTAGCCAATGTAGACAATCTACTGATTATTATGACGGTTAATCAAGTAACAGTTCTCTACCAACAAATTTGCAGATCAGCTGAGTATCATTGTGGTCAAGCACGCTGTTTAATCGATTAATCTAGCTTTACATTTTAGTACATGATCAAATAACAAAAAAATATATCTATTTTTTTTTTTCATCTGAATCCAGGCTAAGAATAATGCCAAAGCAATAACTTTCTATAATACCTAAAAATATTGCAATAGAGCAAACAAGGCATCAATCATGCAATTTTAGCACAAGATGATTGCAATTATAAAGAGTAATTTTAAACCTTTCATGAGTGTTAATCAGCATAAGCATAGGATAAAGGAAAACAGTCTTCAAGCTTCCTCTAACTGATCTGAGACTACAATTACCTTCTCTGCCACTCTCTCTCTCTCTCTCTCTCTTTCACTTCTTCTCCCTCTCATATATAATACTACAGGATTTGAACAGGAGTCTGATCCAGAATTAAGGCTTAGGGACAAATTGAAATACCTGGAGCTTTGAATACCCGCTCCAGAGAACAGCTTGTCCCCAATCATGTTTATGTGTGTAATCCTCAAATAAATGTCTCCATCACACGATTGGACATGCTTCACATATAAGAATATAAACCCATGACATCCCTTCACATCTAATCCAGATCCTCTCATATTTTTATCCTCAACAATGCAAAATCAATATTTGGCAGCCTGGCTGGAATTAAGAATGATACTTTATTATCACAGATGCTGATAACATTATTTACACATTTGGTTTATTTTACTTGTGCGTATTTGTGCTTGTAAAATAGTACTGGAGAGGCATATCTTCTGTTATAGTACTATGAGGATTTGATCATGTGTGTACTTTAATACTCTCAGAGGTAATGTTCTGCTGCCGTCTGTCTAATGGTCTCTCAAGGGAGGTTATAATAAAATACACATATACGTGAAGCTGTAAAAAAAACATCTACTGTCATCAAACCATTCATTCTGTGCTACTAAAAGTGTTCTCAAGTTTATTGAACTAGGCAGTGGCGGTTTCTCCATTAGGGCGATTGGGCGATGCACCACCAAAGTGTGAAAGAGAGGGATTTGTTTTATTTTACATTCAACCACAGTGTTATGCTAGCTTTCACAATTCTAGACTGTTTGTTCTGCCTCTAAACAGTACAATCAGCATCGAGTTGCGTTTTGTGTAGTATCGCCCCTTTTTGGGTGATTTCTGTCAGACTTAGGATCGCCCCGAGTGCTCTCATAGACTTCCATTCAAAGATCATTTTTTTCGAGCTGTAGGCACTGCAATGCAATCTCAATGAGTTCCGGGAGGGCTAGCCCTAACCTTAACTTGTGCAACGCCTGGTGGGAACAGTAACATCCAATAATATTTAAAAACTATTTTGAATTTTAACAACAAGAAAAAAATGAAAAAGTACTTAAATATCTTTATCAAATGTGAAAAAAAAGAGACGGGGACAGCTTTAAATGATTCAGTTCGATTTGGTGAACTTGTTCCAGAAGATCCGGTTACATCGAATGATTCGTTCGCGAACCGGATATCACAAACTGCTTTGTTTTGAACTCTCTCACAACAGACACGGAAGAGAAGACAATGATGAATAAAGTAGTCGTTTTTGCTATTTTTAGACCAAAATGTATTTTCGATGCTTCAAAAAATTCTAACGGACCCTCAGATGTCACATGGACTACTTTGAAGATGTTTTTCTTACCTTTCTGGACATGGACAATATAATGTACACACAGCTTCACTGGAGGGACTGAGAGCTCTCGGACTAAATCTAAAATATCTTAAACTGTGCTCTGAAGATGAACGGATGTCTCACGGGTTTGGAACGACATGAAGGTGAGTTATTAATGACATAATTTTGATTATTGTGTGAACTATCCCTTTAAAGTTTCAGATGTGTTTTTTTTTAGGGTTGTCTGGACGTTGCACACCGTATTGCAGTAGTAGTTAGAAGGAAGTGCTATAACTGCACTGGCACAGATCCAACTTCATTACACTTCACAAAAAAAATCTATTTCCTGCCTCAGTATTACTGAACTGAAGACTTTATCACAACAATGGTTACATGTAGGCCTTGAAACAGTGAGGCAATGAATATACTTATTGCTTATTGGCTGTAAGTGACATCAGAGAAAAATGAAAGAGATATAATCAAATCCAAGCAAAACTGGCCACCAACTATGAATTATTTTGGCCCTTATAATTGACTCGCAATTATAATTGAATTTACATGCAGTACAGTTTATGTTTGTCAGCAGATGTACATTTGTTTGCAAGTGTTGCAGTGGAGACTTTGACATGAAAATAGGAGACCATTGAATGATTTCCAATTCTAGTCAGTTTGGTAAGATATCTGCGTATGTCAGAGAGCATGCATACAACACCAGTCTCCAACATGGAGCCCACGGGTACAAATGTTCTTTTTATTTTATCATACCTTGAAATGTTTGTCAAACAATTAATATTAAGAACAATCTTGTGGAATTAAAAATCCTGTATAATGTTGTGAGAAACCGATCAACCGGTTAGAATCAAGAACAAGATGTGGTATAAAACTAATGTGTGGAGTGCAGCTGTCTGGTTCTGAAAGTAAAATTCCATTCATTTTCTTCATAGTGGAACTTAGAAGCATATAAGACAGACCTACTCTGAGCTTGAGATTGTTAATCAATCAAGTATAGGCATCAAGCTTTTCCAAAATACAAATAACAGCAGAAATTCTGGTTAAAAAACACAATACCCATGATTCTTTCCCTCCCTAAAGCCATTAATTACAAAGTCTTTGTCGTTAAGTTATTCAAATCAAGTTTGTACTGCTTTAATTCACTTTGTAGCTGACTGGTTTGGTTCATGGCTCATAAATCTTTTTTTTTTTATCCCTATTTGGTAAATGAATGGGAAAAATAATACTTGTGAGAAACCATCAGTCAACTGTATTATTATGATAAAAAGATAATATAATGATTGTTAGAAATCTACTTATCAGTAGAATTTTATTGCCTTAATGGAAACAGCATGGAAACAGCATGGAAACAGCAGCTCTCTTCAGGTAGCTCTCAGTCACAATATGACCGGAGACCTCCAGCCTAGTATTTGATCAAACATATAGGAGTGCTGATGCTAGTTTAACCTCAGAATAAAGAGCCTGCGTGTGTGGTGTGTACACGTTTGATTAGTAAAGTGCACATAAATGTGTGGGCTGTTTCCTAAAGACATCATTTAAGCAGCAGCGTATAAACATCAAACAAGCCTTTAACATCTTCACAGAAAACATAGTACCTCCTGCACAATTCACAAACGTCCTTCCTTATACTTTGCAGCAAATTTCCTTCAATCGATGCTAGATTTGTTTCTAGGCAGTGTAATACGTCACCGCTGACAAATTGTTGGCAATCGTTAATCTGAGTTCTCCTGTGTTTCGACCTCGGGCCTCGCAATATGTTTGCGATAAATGACGAAGAACGCCATTTCATCTGCCACAGCTGCTCTGTTGAGTCTGAGCGTGATGTTAGATGAAAACGCAGCTTTTAACAACCTTTCTTCTCTGGGAAGGTTTCAGTCCAGCTTTCCTCAACAATGATGCATTTGGACTGCGTCTCCTCCGGGCAGAGCTCAGCGGAGCTTTGATCACCGAGCACAAGCCTCACAGGGGTCGGGCGGTGCTTGGCAGGGGGCACGCCGCCATCTGGCATTAGAGCCCAAACATTAGAGATGCACTAGAATGAAGCTTCAGCAGTCAGCAGTGCTGTCTGTTCTGCTCCTCCAGGCAGGATTTCACCCTCGACTGTGGATTAATGATAGTATTGCAGGTGGAGGAGAGAGCATTTCACCTTCTTGCTTGCATTTCGTATACGGCTCTACTCTATAGGACCTTGCCACAATCACCTAAGGCACATTCAAGTTCGTACAATTTGATTTTCATTAAAAAAAAGTCATTTCTGAAGATAAAGATCAATTAAGATAAAGCGATGCATTCTAATAAAGTTTTCCCACCCTCACCCTCAAGCCATCCTAGGTGTTTATGACTTTACATATCATACAATCAGAGTACTATTAAAAGATTTCCTAACTGTTCTAAGCTTTATAATGGCAGTGAAGGTTGTTTTTTTGTTTTGTTTTTTTGAAGGTTTGGAACGACATGAGGATGACTAATTAATGGCAGATTTTTCATTTTTGGGTGACACTATTTGACTTCATCCTATAAAAAAAAAAAAAAAACCTTTATCCTTTATCCAACTGTAACTCACTTTGGATAAAAGCCAAAATGACTAAATGTAAATGTGGGTGAACTAACATGTTTGAGTGAGTGTGTTGTGTTCAGAACGGCTTTAAAGTCTGTGTTATCCTCAGTCGTTTAGTGTATGGTGCCCACACTAATTTCTTTGGAACTGGTATGATCTGAGTCACATTTATAATGCCATGTGTAGTTATTTTTAAAGAGCCTGTCTCAAAATGGTCTGTTGCATTAATTTGCACTTGTTCTAGAGTCAGTGTGTTATGTATCTCTGTGTGTGAGTGTGTTCAAACAAGGTCACTAAATGAGTCAGTTTTTGTATTGTCACTGAATTTCTAAATAAGCAAAAAGTCAAGCAGAACTAATCAAGACCAAACATTATTTATATTATCAATCAATGGTGTCACTCACAATTGTGCAATTTCAACATTAACCTGAACATTGTATGAGCATTCGATTTGGAAGAGAGGTTCTCGGGAGCATGTGTAAAGGTCACATCCTTTTGATTTTCCCAGCAAAAAAACAAAAAAAAAAGAGAAAAAAGTCTTTAGGCTTTCTAAACAACCTAGCTTGGGACGTTTGGGCCCTGCAGTTCAGATTTTCCTCACTGTCGTATATGTGTTATATCAATTTTCAGCTTTAACCCAAACCATTGAAAAGGTTATCAAGTTAATAATGAAAATTTATCATGTCAATGTGCCTGATCTCCTGAATGTCAACAGGATTTAAGATAACGCTTGTTTTACATACAGTAATTCTGTTTCGATGTGCACATGGATAACCAAGTTAACATGTTACTACATTAAACGATTAATATAGCTAATCGAGTTGAGTACTACATCTGTGTTGAAAATGATTGGCATGCAAGTATATTTCTTTCACATATAAATATTATACAGATGTTTAATATAAGTATGAGTACTAGAACTGTGTACTTTGAGTCTCTGCTTTTTGTTTAGTTCCTCTGTTAGCCTTGAAGGTGCTAAAACAGAGCTTGATTCAATGAATCATTCATTCCTACTGTGTGTGTTGTTTTGTAGAGCTGGACATTAATGGGTTTCTACAGTTTGACAACCATTTGAATGAAGCAGATATTTCAAGGTAAGCTGAGTTTATACTTCTGGTACAACTTTTGCAATACTAATTAGTAGGGCTGCACGATGTGTCATTTAAGCATCGATATCGCAAATCCACGATAGTCACATCGCAGGATGTGCGATGTAGGCTGACGTAGTTGATCCATTATTCATTAACCGTAAGGGCCAGCTGCTCCCCGGCCATTGACGAATGTGATACGTGGATTAATTGCACAGTTTAACCATCAGAGAGTGAAAGTTTATAATTTTCATGTGTTTTTAAGTCCTGTCAGTTTAACAGGGCGCATATAAGAACAAGTAGAGAGAGAGAGTTACACAACGCGTCTGATTCGCGAACTAATGATTCATTTGAACCGATTCAATTTAATGAATGGTTTAAACAACTGACCTGTCCAACACTGAACTCACAAGACATCTGAATTGGTGTATATATAAAAAAATCTGTAACCCTTTACAATAATGTTCTATTTATTAAACTATTTAACTAAAATATTTAACATTTACTATTACTAAACTGCACTTCTACAACATTGTTAATTTCAACATTTAGGCTATAGCTTTCATTGTTGAAATCAAAAGTTGTACAGTATTTGTTAACACAGTTAATACACTGTAAAGTAACATTACGAAAAAACACTGAACAGCTGTGTTTTTATAAACTAAGATAAACAAAGATTAATAAATATAGGAACAAAAGTATTGCTCGTTGTAAGTTCATGTTAGTTAATTTGTTACGATTCAAACCATTTCCTGAATTTACAAACAATTAATTTACTCTAATTTAAATAATACTCTGATGTTTAAATCATTTAAAATGAGAATGTAAGTGTGCTCACCCCATTTTTGTTTGTAAGAAAAAATTTGATTAGATTTCATATCGCAATATATATCGCAGAAAAATAAAATATCGCAATGTCATTTTTTCCCAATATCATGCAGCCCTACTAATTAGCACTCTATGGGTGTTACCAGTGATATTTAACTTGTCTTTTGCTTTCGCAGAGTAAAATAATTCTGGACAGAGGAAATTGCGGATGTATTTGCTTTTTGTTTGTGTGTCAATGTTTTTAACTTATGTTCAGATATTTTACTGGACACATTCTAAGGAATAAAATATTCATTATAATTATACAAACACACAATGAGTTAATCAATTTCACTTTGAAACAGAATAAGTAAACTACTTGAAAACATGCTTTTAAATGAACCAAAATGTCTGACTAAACATTTTATTTTATTTTTTTCATTATTCACTTTCAAAGCAAGACAATAACTCTATTAGAATGAGCTTGATTGACTTGGCACCAGAGAATGTTTGCAAACAAGAAGCTCTTTTTCACTTACATAATTAAGCCTGCTAGCAACAATGTGCCATAGTCACTGACAAACAGTTAATTTAGCATTAATAATAAATGGGTCAGTCAGGATTAGGTCATTTCTATGCCTGTGCTCTGCTGAGTCACAGCCAGTCTGCAAAGCAATGTAGTTTTGTGATATGCCCTTATTACCGTATGATCAGTAATCCAATATTGGGGAAATGAAGAGACAATAAGTAGTTAGATTGCTTGTGCAGTGCCGTTTTGCCACAAAAAGAGCAAAGGCAAAACACGTGATGAAAACACCTGTCTAAGGTTGTCTGAAACAATGTTATAAAGTTACACTGTGATCAAACTAGACAAGATATGGGCCTGTATGTTTTAAGAGAGAAGAAGAGGCATGTGTAAATTTCTTAGCCAGAGCCATGTTGCATCTCTTTGATTCTTCATGTTATTCCAGACAGACTGGATGATGGGTGAGATCAGATCTCTGTGTGGAGCACTGGCTCCTGTCAGGCTTCTTGTGCAAACAAACATCTCACTAGAGTATTACAATTAACTGCAAAAAAAAAAAAAAAAAAAAATCGGAAATGTAAACTGATGTTTACCACCGACACACTACAGCAAAAGATAGAAATAACTGACTTTAAACCATTTTTTGTTGGTGAAACTTCTAGTAACCTAAGACTTTTGCACAGTTCTAACTAACTATATATATATATATATATATATATATATATATATATATATATATATATGGTCACACTTTAGAATAAGGTTCCATTAGTTAATGTTAGTTAACTACTTTCGTAACATGAACTAAGCAAGAACAATCCTTCTACAGCATTTATAAGTCTTAGTTCATGTTAATTTCAACATTTACTAATGCATTATTTAAATCAAAAGTTGTGCACTGTGAATTACCATGAACTAACAATGAATAACTGTATATTCATTAACTAACATTAACGAAGATGAATAAATACAGTAATAAATGTATTATTCATTGTTTGTTCATATATAGGCTTGTGCACTAAATTTTTTGTAAAATGGAGGTTTGTGCTTGTGTATCCTACCTCTCTCATTCGGAAGGTGGGTGCCTTTTGGTTTTCATCGAAAATATCTTAAATTGTGTTCCGAAGATGAATGAAGCTTTTACAGGTTTGAAACGACATGGGGGTAAGTGATTAATGACATATTCTCATTTTGAGGTGGAGTATCTATCCCTTTAAGTATATTTTTAATATATTAGCAAATTTGTCATATGTACAACTCAGCTCTAATCTGCTAAATGCAATTTTAAATCATTAAAGAGTATTTTTATGATAATGAGAATAATTAAAATTATACGCAACCGTAAAAAAAAGAAATGTCTGGTCGCAATATTATAATGAGAATTACAAAGGCTTAACTGTTGAGAAAATGGTATTACAGTGTAAAAAAACCATTTAGGTCCTAAAACAGTCTGAATTCTTATTTCTTTCTTTTAGATTTTAAGGGCCGGATTATAACCTGCACATTCACCCTTAAACTCATCATATGCACCTGATCCACATCTCACTTACCAGATGCATTGTGGCGTGTTTGCAGCAGCAACTATAAAGTGATTTACAGAAAACATTAAGAGACATTTGAATTTAACGGCCGCCTCTCACAGGACTAAAGAAATTCTAAATGTAGACAGATGCCAACTCTCTGCATGATTTTTCCCTAGTATAAACAGTATAATTTACATTTATGCATTTGGCAGACACTAGCTATAAACCAAAATAACTTGGTGGGCAGTCAAACAGTGGCGGTCCCATCCATCCATCCATCTATCTATCTTTCTTTCTTTCTTGACTGACAGACAGACAGCCAAAAGTTTTGGCAGTGACATAAATTGACATCCAGTGATGGCAGTGACATCCTTGTTGATCCTGGAAAAACATTACAATCAACCAATCAGAATTGAGATAAGGAAATCTGTTTTAGGCTTACAATCAGGGTTAGGTGCCTCTACACTCCTGTTAATCTGCTATCATTTCTCACTGATTTTGATTTTGACTGATTGGAATAAATTATGGGTAAAGTTAGGTTTAGGTGTAAGGATTGGGCTAAGTCTGTTTATTTTTGGACAATAATGTTGATCCATGATCATCAAAAGATGATGATCCAGGAACATATCTTACTTGGCAAAATCACAGCAACCTCCAGTCACTGTGTTCTTGTTAGCAATGGTTACCTTCATAGAAACACATGCAGCCATCATTGTTTTGCATCAAAATGGCCTCAAATGCAAGGAAATTGCTACAAACAATATTACACCTGAAAGAACCATTTACCGGATCATCAAGAACTTCAAGGAGAGAGAATCGACTGCAGTGATGAAGTCTTCAGGACATCCCAAAGTGTCCGCCAAGTGCCAGGACCATCTCCTCCTGAGTAGTCAGCTACAGAATCATGTCTCCAGCAGTGCAGAGCTTGCTCAGGTAATGGAAGCACAGTGAGGACAAGACTTTTGGACAATGGCCTGGTGTCAAGAAGGGCAGCAAAGAAGCCACTTCTCTCCAAGAAAAACATCAAGGACAGACTGAAATTCTGCAGGACGTACAAGGATTGGACAGTAGAAGACATCTGGAAAATTGATTGTGCAGAGAAGAAAAGGTGAACGCTACCATGAGTCCTGTGATGTGCCAGCAGTTAAGCATCCTGAGACCATCCATGTGTGGGGTTGCTTTTCAACCGAGGGAGTAGGTTCTCTCATAATTCTGCCCAAAAACACTGCCATGAATAATGAATGGTATCAAAATGTCCAACGATCCATGAGCAGTATGGTAATGATCCATGCATCATCCAGCATGATGAAGCACCATGTCACAAAGCAAGAGTGATATTGTTTTTCAGTATAGCATTAAACATGGAAAAATAAACTACAAATACTGAAGCAGCAAACTTTGCAAAACACAGATGGATGGATGGCTAGATTATGTGTTTTAAACATGTTCATATTGATTCTAAAATAACTAGATGGACCAATAAATACCATAACAAACTATTCCAACAAATCCATTTATCATTTTTAATAGACACTTTCTTTTTGGACCATCACTCAATAACTCTGTAAACACTACAGGTGTCATGATGGTCATGGGTACAGAGGTGCCAGTTTAATTTAACAGAGCTGAGTGCCCTAAAAGCGGCTCACTCACAGATCACCATTTCAAAATCATTTTGATTCAGATGAAAATAATGATATCAGAGTGGGTGAGCTGTTTACTTTGCAATTAGTCTGTCTGTTTCAAAAGTCTGACCCAGATTTGCAGAATGTTTGTGAACACGACAGGCCAGCATTATCACAGTGACAGAGTAATGAGCCAGACAGCGTGATTGCAACCTTTCAAGTGAACTTCCACTTCAATCTCACCGTTACCACACCTAAAACTCCACCACACTCTTAAAATAAACATCCAAAAGGAGGTTTTCACAGCAATGACACTGAACAGCCATTTTTGGAACCTTTCTGTGAAAAGTTCTAATAGAAGAAAAAAAATGTCATCTAAAGAATCTTTTTCACAATAAAGAACATTTTGTGAAATGGAAAGATTCCATGCATCTGAAAGGTTCTCTATGTTACCATCAATGACAATAAAGAACCTTTATTTTCTTAAGAGTGGTGTTACTTTAGAAAGAGTTTAACATATATTTGACTGATGTATGGGAAACTAGATGCATAATTGCATATCCAGTTTGTCCTCTAAGTATATTAGCTTAACAGATTTGCACACACAAGAACTAATGAACAGATATGTGTTACGCATCAGTATATAAATTAGTATGAGCTGATTCCTTGATGTCCACTTCAAGCTCTCCTGCTCAGCATCCACTAATCTTCCCACAGCATCACCCTGACTAATCACAGATAATGGGTGGATTTGAACCACTGAGTTCCTAATACCCACAGGCCGCTAGCTCATGAACCCAGATCTCACAGGAAGGGGAGACACCTCTCAGACTGATATCTGCTGTAGGGATAAGGAGACTTAGTTTGCTCAAGACACTAACCCCACAAAGGCCTATCCACAGGTATTCACATGCCAAGACTTCTGAGGCAATTCCAGGACCAGTTACTCAAAGTCAGTGAAATTCTGTTGAAATCAAACTTGGAAAAACACACATCATGGAATTTTCTTTCTCATTCGTAAGAAAAGACTTATTCTAATGATCAATATATGGAGCCTCAGTCCACACAGAGCAATCATTAAAGCTCAAAGTGATAGTCACCCAAAAAATTCAATTTTCATTTTTCATTTTTTCTGTGGAGCACGAAAGAAGATATTTCACATGGTGACCACTGAGAGTTTTGGAACAACAGTAGATGACAGCATTTTTGGGGGGTGAGTTATCCATTTAGATGAAAAACTGATCAAAAACCATAATGATTCTATCAAAAACCATGAGCATGAACATGAACATACAACCACACATTTGGCCCACCCTAATAAACAACAATGCAAAAAATTTCTGTGTGCAAATATTAGCCAATAACAGAAAAGGGCATGAAGAAATCTAAATGGAACAGCAGAAAAGAAGAATATTCAAAGTCAACATATTGTAAACAGCACTGATTTGTAAACAAAGAGATATTCACCTATTGTCGAAAAAACCAGGGTGGGACTCACAAAATATTTCAATAAATTTCCAGGTTATGGTTCATATCATCCTCCAAACAAAAGGTGGGGGGGGGGGTTCAAAACATATATTGCATAAAACTATGTGGTTAGAACTGTTTTTTGTTTGTTTGTTTTTTGTTTTATGCATTGTGATGACAATGTCACTCTTTAAGAATCTAAATAAATAAAAAAATAAAAAAATAAATTAAATAAGTAATTAAAGGCAGTAAAACAAATGCTAATTTTTTCGTGTTACAGTAATGAGACTATGGATTAGAGTGATGACAAAAAGGGTCATTTACATATATAAATCTTAAAGATTAAATACGTTATTTGGTTAAAATTAGCAATTTGTTATAAAAATAATGCTGCAATGTAAATAGTAAAACCTCTCAAGGCTCTTAATTATAGACCGTTTTAATAATGTGCACTGCTTTCTGTGCAATAAACCAGAAACATTCAATACGAAAGTGAAAATTGTGATTTTAGGTTAACCTAAATTCAAAGGGGCAGCATGAGACTGGAAAATGCATACGTAAATGAAATTACATAACTGCATATAACTTCCAAGAACCTTATAACAAACCTTGACTATCGTCTAAAATGACTAATTGAGCATCCTAAAGCAAAAACAGTACATAATTGGTGCTAAGCTGTGTATAATATAACTGTACTGTCCTATCTGTAATGCATAATAATTTGGACAAACATACTTGTTATATTTTTGTACAATTCTCGGAAGGTAAAAGGGTTGCAAACGGTCTCTTCAGCAGTTAAAATTCAGTAGATATAGGCCTAGTTATGTGAACATCTCAATTCTATAATGAGAACACAGACATCTCATGAGTGATTTAGCATCATTATGATCTTTGCTCTTCACAGTTTGCTACAGAAATCCTCCAGAGACACCTTCTTTTCAATAACATTCTCTTACACTGAGTCCAGGTCTACAGGTCACTGTTCAGCGCTTCTGGGTTTTTTCCCACTCCGCTCTGTTTTGATTTTCTGCTGTTCTCTTATTCCTTTTCATTCTATTCCAAACATTAAATCTTACATCTTATTCTCCTCTGGTTTTGCACTTTTATTCTGCCGGTCCCTACAAGCCTTTCTCTGTGGTGTCTATGCACACAAACGGGACTCGCACTCGAGCCAAATACAAAAGTTTTTTTGGGCAGACGGAGGAAATAGTATGGAGCTTATGATATGACAAAACTAATTGAATTTGTATTGTGTAAATTTTAATTAATGACAAGTGTCATTTAACATTAAACGGAATATTTTGTGGCATTTAACATAGTTCTGAATTAGAATCTTTTTAACTTGAATATTAAACATTTGAAATTTAACACAAATGAAAACTATTAATTGGCCAAAATGCTTCGTTTGACTTTTCTGAGATCACCGCTAACCTACTTTCTATACGATCTGAATTTGTGCATTCTGAATTTGATGTTCCAAATTTCCTCTTCATCTTGAAATGTTAAAGCTGTATTTTTAAAAACTGGATATCTACAAAAAAATTGCTGCCATTCAAAATTTGGTACCCACTGCACAATGTGCCATCAGAGTGACGTCTTTTTTTAATGTAATTTTTGGACGCCCAAATTCGGTCCAAATGACGTCCAAAAAAATCACCCAGTTCAAAGATTAAATGTTGAAAGTCAAGATGACATCCAAGTTGGGTCATGGTTGGACGTCCATATAGTGGACCTAGTTTGGATGTCGAATAGATGTTTAGAAATGGTCATGGACCGACGGACCTAATATAGACATGATCTGCACGTCTATCTGATGTCCAGTGTTTAGTGGGTACAGTGTAGTATCATTGGACTTATTTGTAAGCTTTCCTGTGGACCTTTTGGAAACAGCCATTCAGTGTTCTTGATATGAAGCCTTTAAATTTCACATTTAGTTTTGTTTGGAAATGTTTTGTTCTTCTAACGCAGAATCACATGAGTGTTCACTTTATGCTTGTCTCTGAGATGAAGGAATCCTTCCTGCCTCCTCTGTCATACAAATCACATGCCAAAACGACACAGCTTTAAAATACATTTTAATGCTTTGCTCTTGACAAAAAGAGAACCCTCATTTCCACAAGCACAACACCTATGTTGTAAAACTGCATTTTAATTAATTATTCTGGCTGGTTTCCTGCCCTGCTGATAATAATCACACTAAAAAGAGGAAAATATGGGAGAATTACATAAAAAGAGGTTAATATGTTGGATCAACACTTGGCACAGCTCAACTCTTTTTGTTTCTGTGCCAATTTTTAGTGGAACAAGGTGTGGAGTTTTGGACCAGGATCAATTGTCCATGTATCCAAAAAAAAGAAAATAAATTTTGATTACTGCAGAAATCACTCTACAGTTTGGTGCTTCAGGTCCCAAAAGTGAGCCAAAATGAATAATTATTATTTACTATGTTGAATTTTTTTTGTTTATTTTTGTATAATTTTTTATAAATGTATATAATTTTGCATAGGTTTGTATAATAATAAATTGATAAACAACAATGAGTCATATTCAGAGCTCATGCATTTATTTGATCCAAAAACGCAGGAAATCAGTATGTGAAATATTATTACAATTTAAAATAATTTATTAATGTGCGCAAATATTTCATATGAATCTAAATGGTTAAAAATGTTTATGCCACTTTTTGTTTTTTTCTGCAATTTTTCAGTTAACTAATATATATATATATATATATATATATATATATATATATATATATATATATATATATATATATATATATATATATTATATATATATATATATATATATATTAATGTTGTCAAATGATTCATCGTGATTAATCACGCATACATACATACATATATATATATATATATATATATATATATATATATATATTCTTACCAAATATTCTGACTAGGTTTTACATGACCTTTAACCTGAGAAAGTAGATCACTTAAGATATTACTATACTCTGCTGCACAGTATGGTACTTCGGGACCCAAGAATGGGCCAAGAGTAATGAATTACCATGTTGGATTTTTTTTTTTTTGTATGATAAACAACTATGAGTTGCATTCGAAAGTAAAATCTGGGTCCTGAAGCAAAATTGCTGCTACCTAATCTGCTGCTTATCCCATTTATCACTTTTGACTCCCTTTAAACTCTCGGTCTCAGATTATTAATCATTTTAAATTGCAGAAAGACAGTTCAGCACGACTCAATAAGCCTGACAAATATGACTCATCTTCGTGACACTTGATCAAACGGCTGTGTTCGCCAGTGTGCGCTATGGAGAGGGCAGGTCAAGAATCCAGAACTCATCACATGACTCTACACACAAACGCATGGCCTTGTCATGCATTAGAGGTGGCTATATAGACAGCGTGCGGATGAATCCGTTGGATTTGACATGGGGGTGGGGGTGCTGGTATAGGGGGAGGATAAAAGGGACACGGGGGGATGGGATGGGATGGAGGAGCATCAGGGGAATCCATTGGGACAGAGGTCAGCGGTGTCTGTGCCAATATTTGTTAGAACAAGACAAGGAAATATAGATCAGGATCAAGAATCTCTTTATCTAGTTGCAACACCAGAAAATCAAACACACACAAAAAAAAATGTTTCTAGATCTACAGCACCTAATTGTGTGTTTGGATCAATGAACAAAGTGGATATAAAAAGCATTTCCCTATTATGACAGGCAGGATCCCACATGGACGTGTTGCACTGCTTGGATGCAATAACTTCAGACTGCATGACTGGCCTTTGTTGAGAAAAATTGAAGGAGCAGTCATAACAGTAAACTCAACAGGCGCATGATGCGGTGACACATAAATTGCTTAAGAAAACAAGCTCTCACTGTGACCTGTTTTCAGCCTGGTGCCTTTAAAAATAACCCGATGCAATGAGGCAAGACACACTTGACAAAACCCTCTTAAAAGAATGAGAGAAAGTTATTGTACAAAACACGCACATGGATGGGTCTTTTACTGCAATTAACCGTCTAATGAGAGAACAATGCATGGAATGCTGGGAATTTCGGGCTGGATGAATTCCACAGTTTTTGTTTTTATAGCTCATACTCCAAAAACAGTCAAATCATATGCAATACATTTAAAATCTGCAGGTACTCTCCATTACTATGGTCTAGTTCTCATATACATCTATGTATACAAACAACAGAGGTCAGTAAGATTTTTATCGAGAAGGGAAATATCAAATTGATGTTTTAAATGTTAAACGCTGATCTTTTACTGAAAAATGTAGTGGTAATAATATAAAATGTTCAGAGGACTAGAGTAATGATGCTTGAAAAATCAGCTTAGCCAATCACATAAAATACATTATAAAGTATATTCAAATAGAAAACTGTTACTTTAAATTGCAATAACACAATATTACTGTTTTATTGTATTTTTGATCAAATTAAAACTAACATCTTACTGATCTCATAGGCATATTGGCACATACATTAGTTTTTATGTATTAAAGGTTTCTAATATGTACACACACACACACGCACACACACACACAAATCGAATTCAACAATAAAGATTAATGGAGCAAAGAGAATTTGATTCTAATTTTGATGCTTTTGGACATTTGTTTCAAGTGCACAGTACAAACGTCCGTAATTAAACCCAATAAATGCGGATGCATGTGGTCTGGTCTGGTTTTTGTTTGCTGTTGCCCTCTCTCGTCAGTGTGAGATAACACTACTCACAGCAGTTCTCCTCGTCGCTGTTATCCGAGCAGTCATCATCATCATCGCATCTCCATATGGTGGGAATACATCTCTTATTGTTGCACTGAAACTGTCCATCCTCGCACTCCGTCTCAGCGCCAGTTTCATTACCTGTGAACGACAGTCGAGAGATTTACAGTCGCCCACGACATAGACATACTACAGCACATTAAACCGAGCGAATCCAAAACACAGCGCGTGCTTTGAGCAGCAATTCTAGAACTGCACGCGCAATTCAATAAAGCCTTGACAAAGAAGAAAACACACACAAATATTTCTCTTTCTTTCAGTGCTATTACAGATGAACATGTTTCTGTGGATACTGATGCTCATGAAACAATAAACGCATATGCCTGCAAATCATCCTATTCTACTCCTGTTACAAATTAGATTTTCAATTAAGGTTTTTTTGTTTGTTTGTTTGTTTTAAGGCAGAAATGTGGAAACACGCGTTTGCAGTGTGTGTGTAGGATCAGGAGTGTTGAGTCTCTCGAAACAGCATCATTTAACGTTACTCAGTCCATTGAAAAAGGCTCCGGGTAATCACATGTCAGAAACAGAATACAACAAACCTTTGGCGGAGTATAATTCCCAAAATAAAACATGAAAAAATAATAATTTCCCAATTTCTGTCCACATTTCCGAAACGGGTTATAGAGTGTTCATCCACAAACAAAAGCGCGTCCGGATGGCGTCGCTCCTTCACTGAAGCTCCCAAAGATTCACTGGCAATTTGAACCAATGACGACATCAAACGTAAGCGAGTTTGAATAATAACTGCGCTGAAAAGAATAATAATAATAATAATAATAATAATAATAATAATACTGCACTGAAGGGCAGCGTGCTACCAAACAACATTTATAAAATGAGTCAAAACAATACAATAATTGTGGCATTATTAATATTGTAAGGGATTAAAATAGCATTTAAAACAAATGATCCATTATAAAGTATTTGTTTTAATTATTAATTTAGTTAGTATGCACTAAATAAATATTATTATTCATTTTTCTTTGATATATTTATTTATTAAAGAGTAACATAAGTTATCAGCCTAGAATTTGGGTCTATAACTTTGGTGTCCCTTGGAAATTGCTAATAAATTTATTTACAAAGAAAAGGCAATAAACATATTAAATTAGGCTAAGCCTATAGACTTAAAATAGTATTTTCTTGTAAAACTTACTCAAATAACCTTAGCTTTGTATCAACTTGTGTGTAAATTTCATTGTGTTTATTAATTTGATATGCTAAAGTGACTTACGATACAGTTAATTCAATTTCCTTGTGAATTTCCAAATGCATATATTGAACATGCATAGAGTCCATGTATAATTTAGCCTAAAAAAAACCCTGATGAAACCCTGCACCACCCCTCCGGGATGTTCACACAAATTTCCTTAAAAACGTATCACCCTGAAGCAATATGGGAAGGCAGAAAAAAGCATGAGATGATCAGTTTTGAAATTGCATTAATTATAATCCTTATTAAGATAATGGGGTTAGGTGACCTTGTAAAAGAGTTACAGTAATATAGCACTGCATCTGTGGCACTGTGCCAGCGTGAACTATTCTGTCAGTCACAACTAGGCCAGAGCCATCCTGACAGGATAATCAGTCATTTTAATAGCAGTAAGATGGGACTGAAGCCCCTCCTCCAACTGCTTAACTATGTATGCAGCCAATGGCAACAAGGTATTCAAAAGGAAAAATGTACATGGGCAAAGACCCTATTGTCATGAACTCGGCATACCCAGATTATGTAAACAGGCAGCAGGTGGATGCCAATCTCCCTTCAGGGATCCACTGAACTGCCACTGAATGAAAATGTTTAGAACAAGTTTTAAAGAGTTTGAGCAGATGCTTTAAAGGAATTCACACAAAAAAATAAACAATTTCTGAAAGTTTACTCACCCTAAGGCCATGCAAGATGTAGATGAATCTGTTTCTTCCTCTCAACAGATTTGGGGAAATGTAGTATAACACAACTTGATCATCAACGGATCCACTGCAGTGAATGGGTGCCGTCAGAGAGTCCAAACAGCTGATAAAAACACCACAATAATCCACATCGCCAGTCCGGTCACCTTGATTTTGCCAAGTAAAACATCTTTTGATGATCCTGGATCAACATTATTGTACAAAAATATAGACTTAACCCAACCCCTACCCCTAAACCTAACCCTAACCCTAACCATAATTTATTCCTAAAATCAGTGGGAAATGATAGCTGATTAACAAGGGAGTGGAAGCACCTAACCCTGATTGTAAGCCTAAAACAGACATTTCCTGAAAAGTTATATCTCAATTCTGATTGGTTGATTGGAATGTTGTTCCAGGATCAACAAGGATGTTGATCCAGGAACATGTTGTTGGTGAAATCACGCTCACCCGACGTCCCCACCAGTCTATCGATTAACGACTTGTGAAGTGAAACATTTTGTGTTGGCATAGATCCATCATAAAACATTTTTCCTTTGAACCAGCTCTCATTCTGATGCTTTCTTTGCTTATCTGCATTTATTTGATAAAAAAAAAACACAGTAAAAACAGAAATATAGTGAAATACTGTTCTAAGTGTTTTCAATTTTAATGTGTTTTGAATGCAACTTATTCCTGTGATGCAAATAAATCATTACTCCAGTCTTCAGTGTCATGTGATCCTTCAGAAATCAATCTAATATGCTGATTTGATGATCAAGAACTATTTCTTATTATCAGTTTTAAAACATTGTTTGCTGCGTAATGTTTTAAAATGGTGAAACTATCAGCCCAAGCTTTGGGGATAGTATAATTAAAATAATAATAATACTTAAAATTCATCAAGGATGCATTAGACCGATTAAAAGTTACAGTAAAGGCATTATATTGATTATATTACAAAAAATATATATTTATAATAAACACATTTTATACTCAAAAGTGTATCAGGGTTTCCATAAAAATATTAAGCAGAAAAAACTTTTCAACAGAGATTTCATAAGAACCATTATAATTTAGCACCAAATCAGCATATTAGAATGATTTCTGTATTTGTTATAAAACAAATGTAGCCTTGGTGAGGATACCAGCCTTAAAAAAAAAAAAAAACATTATAAATTCGTGATTATTCCAATTTTTCGGTTTCAGCTTAATTTCTGCGTTATTATTTACGTATGTTAGGTCAGATATATATATAGTGATACACGTCAAATTGTAATCCACGTCAATCATATTTTATTCATAAAACAAATTACAAGGTTTAAATTCAGTATGTGTTAAAAATATTTATGTGTTTTAAAAATAACCATGTCAAAAGTTTTATTTAGGAGAACGGATACAACGTTGGGAATTTCCCGCTTTAGGGGAATTACGCTGTCTGCAGTTTCCAGACATGCCTAATGAGCGTCTGTTCTCACGCTGCTGGAGCGTCACGTGACTTCAACACTTTTTTTCTTTTTTTTTTTTTTTTCATTAATTTGGCGGACAACCCCATGCACACGAAATTTACTCAAATGTAACACATTAACCTGGTATTTCAAACTATTTTTGATATTGATATTTCGCGGATTTTCGTGGCAATGGCAAATATTCCAGCGGCAGAAAAAGCGGCGCGCAGCCCGAAATGCGCGAGATGTCGGAACCACGGATTTATCGTACAGTTAAAAGGCCATTCGGGAAAATGTCAGTTCAAGCAGTGTTTGTGCTGGAAGTGCTCTCTCATCAACGAGCGGACGAGAATCCTCGCGTCTCAAAGGAGGATCAGAACCGAGCCACCAGGTGCCGAGCGACCCGAGCAGACCGATTTATCCAGCGGAAAAACGGTCTCCGCGGGTAACAGTAATTCAACTAACGGGGTAACGTTACCGTTAAACGGTGAAACCGACAACAGCGCAAGAAAGAAGAGTACTATTGTTAAAGCGCCCGCTGACGATACAACGTACACCGAGCTCCGTGCGCCTGTAAGCACGCGCAGTCCCGTTAGCGCGGTTAACTGTGAGCCGAAGACACCGGCGGGACCGAGCGCGCAGGATTGCGCCATTGGAGGTTTGTGCTGTTTTCACTAAATACAGAATTATTATTATTATTAATATAACGTAGGCTACATGTTTTTGGAAGGATCTTATTATAGCTTAATATTAACAAACATTATAGATTATAAATGAAAAGGCATCATTGTAGTTTTTCTACATTCCATATACAATTGATACAGAACATCGATATTTAACAAAAATAAAATTATTTAAGTGGTACCGACATTTCTAAAGCATTTAAATGTATTTTGTAACATTGCTGAAAACAAATTTATAAGCGCATTTACCTAAATAATTATCTTTTCACCTTAATAAACAATTTCTACTTGAACAGACTTAATAATAACAATACGTTTTTGTAAGCATATTTCCGGGAGTAAAATGTTTTATAGATTTAGTTTGAATACATTTTAGGTGATACAACTCTTAAATATCTTAAATGGTACCAAAAAGTTTTAATTATCATTAAGAGTTCTTGAATTTGAAAACATTGTGATACGACCTAATGTGATGATTAAACTCCACATGGCGATGATGTAATAAATTACCTAAATTGTTGCACGCTCCACAGGTTCGTGTTTTCACAGCAGTTAACAATCACTAAATAACTGTTTGCTTCATACTTACTTTATTGTAATTTACAGGGTTGCCAACTCTATTTGTCGTGAGACACCTGACAACCGTGGTTGCGATGTGAAATAGTCTCAGCTCACAAATTTCGTACGTTTTAATAGGCTACTAAATTCTAAAAATAAATGTCGGTTTGGCGCACTTAATGTGGCATAAATCGTAGAATGAAGTGCTTCATCCAGAGCCATGGAAAGAGAGTTGCGCCAAGCTTTGATCTCCTCACGTGATCCATAGAGCTCTCTGAACAAACCAGCTTTAACAATGCGATTTGAATATGTTTAAGTAGGATATACGACAGCTTCATTATACAGGTATTATTTACAGCATTTTTTGCTTAACATTACGGCATATTATGCAATGATTATTATGTCGGTGACATTTACAGTATAATTTTATTCTGGAAAGTGATGGAGGCAACATTAATATGGTTGTATTAACCTTCAGGTATTGCTTTCTGATAATGTGACCGTACAGTTTAACTATATATATATATATATATATATATATATATATATATATATATATATATATATATATATATATATATATATATTACATTTTTTTTCAGTTAAATAAGTGTTGTGTATTTTAGTTCAATAATATTTATTAAATATTTTGAGGAGATCTTTTGATACTGAATACTATTTGTGTAATAATTATGGTCCATTAATGAATTAAAGGGGTCATATGATACTGCTAAAAAGAACATTATTTGGTGTAATGAAATGTTTATGCACTTATGCACTTTACAGTTCAAAAAACACATTATTTTCCACATACTGTACATTATTGTTTCTCCTCTATGCCCCGCCTTCTGAAACGAGTCGATTTTTACAATTCTCATTGATCTGAAAAGCGAGGTGTGCTTTGATTGGCCAGCTATCCAGTGTTCTGTGATAGGCAAAATACCTCAAGTGTATTACGGAAATGTTACGCCCCATAACATATTGTGATGCCCTGTCCGGCCGGTGCTACGAGTGAGCAGAGACGGTTGGGCTTGAGAACGGTGCGGTTGCTGGATTCTATGAAGGGCTTGCGGCAACAACATGTGACGACTCCGGGCTGGACTCCGCGGTGAAAGAGATGTGGGGGCGTGTTAGAACGAGCTGTTTTAGGGGGGTGTGCACGAGTCTTAACTTTGATAAAGAATATCTCTTTGGATTTGAGACTTTAGTTTTTGCAACTTTACAGATCTTCTTTATGCACCAAGAGCTTGTAACACTCCAAAGAGAATGGAAAAATTGAAATCGCATCATATGACTCCTTTAAAAAAAAAAAATCTAATAAGTCTATTACTTAATTTTACTATTTTTTAAAATAGTATTTTTTACTCCATTACTTTAATTTTCATTTGTAATGCCATGGTTTTCTCACTAGGTAGCTATATGGCTATTTACTAAATATATCTAGAATATTGCTGGTCTTACTGTAGCATGTATATGTAGCATATCGTGCAGCAATCATTTTCCATCGACTTCCATCTTGGGCGAGAGCTTCGGAGTAGGCCCATGCCGTGTTAAGTGTCTTTAGATCTTGTAGGAACGTTCTTCTCCAGGTGTTCTGAGGACATCCTTGTGGTCATTTGGTGCCAAGGGGGACCCATCACATGGCCCTCTTGGGGATCCAGTTGTTCTCCATATGAAGGATGTGGCCGGCCAGTCGGAGTCTTCTACCAGCAATGATGTTATGAAGTTTGCATGTGCCACTCCTTAGAAGTACTTATTCACTGGTCATGTGATCATAAAATCGGATCTTCAGAATTCGGCATGGCCAACTCTGCTGGAAGACTTGTCGAGCTTGTTGTTGATGCTTCCTGATGCCTTCCAGTTCTCACTGGCGTAGATAGCTGTCGGAACCATGATCGCAAGGACCAGATCTTGTTCATCCTCCGAAAAACAGCTGCCGCCTTCCCAATGCGTCTGCCTCCGTGTCGCCGTTCTGGAAGATCACACTACCCAAGTAGGTGAGCTTCTGTACTTCCTCCAATTGCTGTGTTGTCCGACTTTGACACCCCATGTCTGGTCCGTGTTGCTCACGTGCATGATCTTGGACTTTTCTATCCTGATCCTGAGGCCAACTTCGCCTGCTTCTTTTTCCAGTGCGGTCATGACATGCTGCTGCTTTGGTTTATCTTCTTCAAGCAGGGCATTGTCATTGGCGAAATCCAGGTCACCAAGACGATCGAGTTCAGACCAGTGGATCCTGGCCCCAACACTTGCTCCAGCTCACTGCACAGGCCCAAAGAGAAGGGTGATGCCCTGCCAGTTGATACACTCAGAAATAATGCCTTTCTTGGGGATTTTGACAATTGCACCCCTTCGCCAGTCCTCTGGGACTTCACCATTCTGCCAGCATTTGTTAAAGAGCGACTTTAGCTTCTCCGCCAAAGGGCTGCACTCCGTACTTCAAGATCTCCACTGTTATTTCATCCAAGCCAGCCGCCTTGTTATCCTTTATGCTTTTGATCAAGATCTTCACTTCCTCAATAGCGCTGCCTGAAGTTGTTCCTTGGCATCCTCAACATCAAAGTCGTATGTGGTGGTTGAGTCTGGTTGATTGACATGTTCCATCCACCGCTTGTTCTGCTCGTCTTGGGCAATCAAAAGCTTTCCATTTTTGTTCTTGATTGGAGTTACCCTTTGTTCCAGTCAATTCATGGACTACACGGTCTTGGAGTCATTTCGGACAGCAGCTTCCTGCGCTTCGGCACCTTTACACTCTAGCTTTTCCTTCTTATCTGTTCCTTCTGACAGCTTTTCTTCACAAGTCTGTCCAGACTGGCATATCTTCGGCTCATTCATTGTTTTAGATTGGTTCCTTTTAAGCTTCATGGCTTTTCTCTCATCTATGAAATTCCACGATCGATCTTGGATCCACTGTTCCTTCAGTCTTCCTCAACACCTCCCAATGATGTTTTGGACGCACTCCATGGTGGTAAGTCTGAGATCCCCAGAGGTCTTCTACATTCGCCATCTCTTCAAGAGGGACGAGGCGGGGAGGTGTCTTTGAACTTCTCGATCGTGAGCGGTTTCCTTGGTATGGGCTGCCTTTGGTTACAGACTTTGAACTTGATATCCTCCCTGACTAGGTAATGATCAGATCCAACATCTGCTCCTCTGTAGACCCTCGCTTCATGTAATGATGACCTCCACTTTTGGCTGACCCATATGAAGTCAATCTCGTTGAAATTTCACCCATCTGGTGATCTCGAGGTCTTCTTGTGGATTTGCCAGTGTTGGAAGTACAAGTTCCAATTGCACAACCCGTTATATTGGAACGATGCCAGCTGCTCCCCATTGTTACTGATGAGGGCAGATGACGCGTGGGCACAGATCACAGGTTTTGAGTCCTTGGTGACTGCCGCCCAACTGGGCGTTGAAATCCCCAATCAGGATCTTCAGGTCGTGATTTGGGATGTCGTCAAAGACAAAACGACTTTGCGACGTCATCCTCACTGTCCGTAGGTGCATAAACTTGTACCACTGTCGCTTTGGAGCATCCATAGGCAAAATGGGCTGTGATGATCCAATCGTTGATGGGGCTCCAGCCGAGGAGTGCTTTCATCGCTCGTTTGCTCAGGACAAGGCCTACTCCACGTTCGTGCCATTCTTCATGATCCGTGTACAGGATGGTCTTGCCATCACTGCTAATTCGGCTTTACTTCTGACATACATCTGACCTTGCTGTCACCAAGGATGTCCAAATCATTTACTAATTTGTCCATACTGATAAATTAACACATCAATTTCAGTACATGTTGAATAAAACATGTATTGACTATTTTAAAAACGCTGTATAGTCTGACCCGTTTAATTCCTCTGGTCATGTAAAATATTCTTCATTTGCATAAAATGAGTTAATTCAGAGGTGAACTCACGCAGCAACATTGTTTTTGTCACATGTTATAACACATTTACATTATAATAAATATATTAAGTTATCTTTCAAACATTATGTAATTTCTCAATCTTTTTATTAGAAAGTGTTACTGAATATTAAATAATAATGTATATATCCACAGATGCACCACCTTTTCCTGGAGAGTACAAAGTTAAAGAGGCAGTTCCAGGGCAAATGTATCCAGCTGAAATGTTCGCAATGCCTCTTCCCTTGTACCAGCATTACCCGGACAGATACATGTTCCCGGCCGTGCTGGTGACCCTCAGACCCCCTGCACCAGGAGCCTATAGGGAACATGTTGGATTTGTTCCCTTGCCAGCAGGAGCACTGTCCCATCCGTTGGAGACTCCTGAATGGCAAGTATGTTTCACAGGCATGATTGTTCTGCCATGGCATCCATTAAAATTCCTACAAACTATTATGTTGGTAAGACAAAGACAGCATTGTCCATTGTAATCAATGTTTGAACTAGTATAAAATTGGGTGAGCTAAGTCTCTGATACATAGATGATCAACGGCTTGGGGTCAGTAAATATTTTTAACAGAAAATAGAACTTTTATTAAGCTAAGACACATTAAATTGACAATAAAGACATTTCTAATGTTAGAAAATGTTTCTTTTTCAAATGAAATGCTATTTTTTCAAACTTTCTAATCAAAGAACAACTTTTTTCAACATTGTTAATTAGAAGAAATTTGTTTTGATGTTTCTGTTGAAAATTCAGGAATACATTACATTATAATATATATATAGTTTGGGATGAGTAAGATTTTTTTATGTTTTTTAATGGAGTCTCTTGTGCTCAAGACTGTATTTATTTGATAAAAAAATTCATATTGTGAGATGTTATTTAAATTTAAAAAATGTATGTGTATATATATATATAGCTGAATTTTCAGCATCATTATTCCAGTCTTCAGAGTCACATGATTCTTTGGAAATTATTCTAATATGCTGATTTTTTATTGGTGCTGAAAACAGTTTTCTTTTTTTCTTTTTTTGGAAACTGCTACTTTTTTCTGGATTCTTTTTAATGAATAAAACATTAAAAAGAACACCATTTATTTAAAATTAAAATATTTTCTAACAGTATGAGTATTTACTATCACTTTTTATCAATTTAACACATCCTTGCTGAATAAAAGTATTCATTACTTTTAAAAAAACATTACTCACTCCAAACTAGTGTATATTGTAACACAAGATTTCCATTTTTAAATGCTGGGGTTTCTTTATATTTCTTTTATTTTTGTTTGTAAAAGAGTCCTGAAAAAACTATCACAGGTTCCAAAAACATGAAGCAGCACAACTGTTTCCAGCACCGATAATAAATCAGCATATCAGAATGATTTCTGAAGGATCATGTGACACTGAAGACTGGAGTAATGATGCTGAAAATGCTACTCAGCCATCACAGGACTAAATTATATTTTAAAGTATATAAAAACAGAACCTGTAATTTTAAATTGCAATAATATTTCACAAAATAACAGGATTTGTTCTGTTTTTGTTTTGTTTTGTTCTTATCAAATACAGCCTTTATGAGCACAAGAATCTTTTTTTACCAAATTTTAAATGGTAGTGTGTGTGTGTACATATATATATATATATATATATATATATATATACACACACACACACACACACACACACACACACACTCTCTCTCTCACAGGCTACTTTATTCAATTTCTTGGTAACACAAATTGCTAATCAGCCAATCACATGGCAGCAACTCAATGCATTTAGGCATCTAGATGTGGTGAAGACGACTTGCTGAAGTCCAAACTGAGCATCAGAACGGGGAAGAAAGGGGGTTTAAGTGACTATGAACGTGGAATGGTTGTTGGAGCCAGACGGACTGGTCTGAGTATTTCAAAAACTGCTGATCTACTGGGATTTTCACACACATCCATCTCTAGGGTTTACAGAGAATGGTCAGAAAAAGAGAAAATATCCAGTGAGGGGCAGTTGTGTGGACGAAAATGCCTTGTTGATGTCAAAGGAGAATGGGATGACTGGTTAGAGATGATAGAAAAGCAACTTAAAAGCATGGATCCATCCTGACTTGTCTCAACGGTTCTGGCTGCTGATGGTGGTGTAATGGTGTAATGGCGTAGGGGTAATTTTCTTGGCACTCTTTGGGCCCCTCAGTACCAATTGAGTATTGTTCAAACACCACAGACTACCTGAGCATTATTGCTGACCACATCCCTTTATGACTACAGTGTACCCATCCTCTGATGGCTACTTCCAGCAGGATAATGCACCATGTCACAAAGCTCAAATCATCTCAGACTGGTTTCTTGAACATGACAATGAGTTCACTTTACTCAAATGGCCCCCACAGTCACCAGATCTCAATCCAATAGAGCATCTTTGGGATGTGGTGGAATGGGAGATTCACATCATGGATGTGCAGCCGACAAATCTGCAGCAACTGTGTGATGCTATCATGTCAGTATGGACCAATTCAACACATTGTTGAATCTATGCATCAAATAATTAAGATAGTTCTGAAGACAAAAGGGGGTCCACCCAGTACTAGCAACCTGTACCTAATAAAGTGACCAGTGAGTCTTTTAAATAACTTTTACCTCTTCATCCAAACTTCAAAGACTGTCACAACTGTTGGGCTGCTCTCACTTTTAAGAAAAATTGAGAAAATATGTCTAGCTCTTATTCTCTTTATCTTGTGCAGTCGACTTGCAGTACGTGAAAGCTTGAAACACCAAAGCTAGTTAAACTTCTTTGATGTTCTTTTTCTAATCACTTCATTTTTCATAATCTGCACAGACGGCAGGCCTGCGATATCAGGCTACGGCCGACATCATTATAGCTGAGTAACTCATTAGATATTTCAGAGGTTATCAAAACTTTCAGGAACAGTGTCAAGTTCAAGTTTTCTGAACGTTCCTGAAGTTTAGCTCTGTCCCAGACTTTCTCAGCAAAACCTTGTGTTTACACTAAGTCTGTTTCTTCTGTTCCTCTGTTTCCGGAGATCCATGTTCCACATTATAGTCCATACCCCACATATCCAGGGCTGAGAGATGATCCTTCCCAGCATGCACAGAGTCACATGGATGGAGAGCAAGGAAGATCTGAGCTTCCTGCTCAAGTCGCAAGAATCCCAGGTATTAAATATTGAAACCATACATCGTTGATTATTCTGATAAAATTAGTGGGAAGGACAAGGTTTATGTGGATCTTCAAAAGCCGTAATTCACCCTTACACAAATCATAAAGAGATTACATTAAATTTTTCATGCACTGCAAAAAAATAACATCTTCCTCAGTATTTGTCTTTTGTAATATCCTAAAATCAAGATGCATTCACTTGCGAAGAAAATGAAGATGGTTTAAGTCTATTTTTCTGAGAAATTCAACATTGAGTTTATGCTAAATACAAGAGTAAAACATCTGGCAGTGTGGAATGAAAACATTATTTCCGTTTTCATTAAGTAAGATCCATTAAGATTTTTCTGAGCATGTTTTGTTTTTGTTTTATCATACACCCTTTATTTAGAGTTTCTCAGAAAACAAGACCAACAATATATTGCTGCATGTAATTTTACTCCTCATTGTCTCGCGAAACGTTTGTGTTGGAAAACATGACAAAACTAAGAACAGTGTAAGTTTCTTCCCTTTTTTTGTCAAATGATTTATATACCAATTGAGATCTGTTAAAAATTTTCCTGATACAACTCATTTTCTGCTCCTTAGACACTTACATTTAGATAATATATTGACATATTGTGTTCAGATTTCATTTTTTTTGGCAGGAGAATTTGTTTGCTGCCACAGTGACTGATAAGGTGGACTTCATTTACATTTTCGTATTGTTCATTGTTTGCTTAATACAGAAAGTCAAGTTTGTGGTTTCCAGCAAACAGATGCTGTGCCTGCTGACAGTCTTTCCTCAAAGAACACAGAGGAGACCAGATGAGTCCTTCGGGTTTCACGTCGACTGATCTCACATCTTTTGTACATAGACATTCATTGTTTCCTTTTCAAAAACAGGAGTTATTCTTTTTCAATTTCCAATAGCATCTCTAATGCATGTTCATTACTGTGACATTGTAGTCAATATTTTCAGAAGACAGCTGTAGTCAATGCTGTCTTTGTTCCAGTTTCTTGTTACACTACAATCAGTTTAGTACTGAATCGATTATGGTATCAGTCTTCATTTGTTGTTGCATTTGACAGGTTAGAAAGTTGAACGCCTGTTGTTAGAACCGTTTTCAGTGAAATTCAAGATGTTATTTTCCTAAATCTGGATAAGTGTTTTATGAATAAACCGTTCAAATTCTGAAGATTGTCCTTTTGATTTTGTGAAGCTTAATTGAAGCAGCTCTCGACTCTTAAATAAGTATTTTCTTTTATTATTTTTATTTTCCCCTGTGTAACTCGGACCCTGTGTGATCCTGTTTGTAAAGACACATTTAAAGATTCCCAGGATGAACATATCACTTCATTTGCTTATCTGAACCCAGGCGGCACAGGAACGACACAACCAGGACCAGTGGGCAGATAAACTAATTACATTCTCATGAATATTAATGTGCTCCTCTGGCTCAGAGCAGCGCTGAATGCAAAACTGTGATCCGATGTGTGCCAAACTCAAGTGTGTGTACAAAATGTAAGCAGATAAAGCAGTATGTTTATTCCCATAGCAAATACAAACATTACTGTGAAAAGAGATTTGGTTTGCTGACTGATTTAGTACAAGATTGTGTGCTTTCTGAACCCAAACAAGTAGGGGAAAACTAGTTTTCTCTACATTTTTTAAAAATATATCGGTGTATATACACAAAAATATAAAAAAAACTTTTAAATGGAAGATAAGTAAGCTGATCAGCACCCTGAATGGTTTTATTGATGGTGTTAACATTGGATTGCTCAAAGGGTTAGTTCTCCTGTGAATAAAAATCCGTCCATCTTTTACTCACCCTCGAAGCATCCTTGGTGTGTGTGACCTTCTCATTTCAGAATAATCCAATCGGAGTTATATTAAAAGTTGTCCTTACTCTCAACAGTTGTCAACAATTCAGAAGGCTTTAAATAATGTGAGCACATCTGTAAGGCTTGGAAGAGCGAGGACAATTTTTCATACAACTTCGACTGGATTATTCTGGAAGAAGAAAGTCACACATGGGATGCTTCGAGGATGAGTAGATGAAGAACTAACCCTTTAATACAAACATTAAAAATTAAATCTTTTGGAAAAACACAAAGGTGTCTGTCAAGAAAAGAACAAAGCCACAACATCAAACAAGTAACAGGAAATAGAGATTTTTAAAAAAGTATTTTTAATGGCACAATTCTTTTGAGTGATACAGCTCATTTACGTGCCTTCATTTTCCTCCGTGATTCCTTCCCTGGCCGTTTCTATAAAAAAAAGAGAGAAGAAAATATGAGAGGGAGGTCTTTAAAAGGTTAGAATATAACATTACTTATTTAAAAGGATAGTTCACCCAAAAATGAAAATTTGATGTTTATCTGCTTACCCCAAGGGCATCCAAGATGTAGGTGACTTTGTTTCTTCAGTAGAACACAAACTGAGATTTTTAACTTTGCAGTCTGACAGTCTTATAATGGGAGTGGATGGGAGTCACAGTTAAAACATACAATAAAACAAAAAAAAACTAAATCATATTAAACCCTGCGGCTCATGATGATACACTGATGTGTAAAGACACAAAATGATCGGCCTGTTTCTTTAAACATCAGTGTATCGTCACAAGCCACAGGGTTTAGTTTGGTTTTGTTTATTATTTTTTATTGTATGTTTTAGCCGTGACTCCCATCCACTTCCATTATAAGATTGACAGACTGCAAAAGTTTGAGTTAAAAAATCTTGGTTTGTGTTCTACTAAAGAAACAAAATCACCTACATCTTGGACGCCCTGGGGGTAAGCAGATAAACATCAAATTTTCATTTTGGGGTAAACTATCCCTTTAAAAAACAACAAAAAAAATACTTACATTGGTCTTGCCTCCTTTGCCGAAATGTTTCCCACCTTTCCCATGAGCCATTTTGGCCTTGAATCCTGAAACGTCGTCATGGCTGTCTTTGGTGTTCCATTTGGTGCCCTTCTTCTTTCCCCCGAAGCCAAACTTCTTATCCTTGTATTTCTTCTTAGAATTTGGACTAAAAACACGACATGTGTTAAAATATTTTCCAATATATATTATTTTGTGTCACACGAAAGAAAGAAAGAAACAATGGAAGGAGTGACAGGAGGGCGAGTAAGCAACAATTTTCAATTTAGGTAGAAATCTCTCTTTAAAAGGGTCATATAATGCAATTTAAAGTTTTCCTTTCTCTTTGGAGTGTTACAAGCTGTTGGTGGATCGATAAGATCCCTAAGGTTCAAAGACTAAATTCTCAAATCCAAAGAGATATTCTTTATAAAAGTTAAGACTCGTCCATGCCCTCTTAAAATGCCTCGTTTAAACAAGCCCCCACTTCTACAGCAGTGTTTTGAGCAGTGTAGAGTAGAGCTTGTTTGTCGTTTCTTAGATCACAACATGGTTTTGTGTTTACGCGGCATGATACACAACACGTAAAGACACTTTAAGTCACTGTAATCAGTAATTATGTCCCCACTGGATGCAACAAATGCCTCATTTGTAATGGGTTTTATTGTTTTTGTCTCGTCGCAACGGGAGACGACATCACAGTATGGTGATGGGCGTAACATCTGTCACATGCTTGATGTATTCAGCCAATCACATTGTGCTGGATAGTTGACCAATCAGCACATCTCGCTTTTTCAGAACGATAAGCTTAGTAAAATCAATGCATTTCAGAAAGGCATAGAGGAGCAACAATAATGTACAGTATGTGGAAAATGTGTTTTTGAACCTTAACCACATAAACATTGCATTACACCAAATACACAAAATAATGTTCTTTATAGCAACGTCATATGACCCTTTTAAAGTAGTTAAACAGTCAAGTAGTTTAAAGTAGAGGGCAATACTTTTTACATCTACATCTATCTGATCATTGATCATATAATCAGGTTGCAAATTAGATTAGTATACGCGTGTGTGTGTGTGTAACTTAATTATAGTAATGTCTGCAACTTTCACACACATTTGATCAACAGATACACTGTGCGCACTGCAATGCTCTTGTTAATGTTTTGGATGTTTCAGCCAACAGTTTTCTTCTACCATCATATTAACAGGTGAAGCTTCATAATTCAAGTAGACCTCTTTCTATGACCCCCTTAAACATCTTAATGTTGACAGCATTACATTTGAACAGATAAAATGTCAACTAATTACAAAACAAAAAACATATATACAGCCAGATTCACTTGGACACAATTACAAAACAGCATTTAAATAAATATTTCCCCATAAAATGGGAAGACCAAAAATCAGGGAATCTGGAAAATGTTACGACACTTCCTGTTGAAAAATAACCTATATAAGAAAAATAACCTATAAATAATCTAATTTGAAAACAGCTGAAGTACTGTAAAGCTACTAAAATTATATAGAGTCATCACTTACCCTTTTTTGTTTATTTGCTTTTTTGCTGCTGATGCTTTCGGTTTCTGATCTTGATCTCCTTCCAAGAAGTCCAATTTATCTGTCATTCCTGTGGGACATGAGGACAAGTGAAAATGTGCTCCACGATAATACTGGTAAATAAATGAGATGATGTGAAAACACTTTGCTTTAATGATGTACACGTGTGTGAATGTACCTTTCTGATACTTCTTTACAGCCGTCAGCATTGCTTTCTTCTGTTTCTGCCTGTTCTGAATCACCTGTGTTTGAACCTGTAGAGCCAGAGATGGAAAACCAGGTCAGTCAAGACCCCAAAACATCACTCTGAGAGAATCTGCCAGCGGTTTTAAAACTGACCTTTTTGCCATATTTCCTCTGTTCTCTGAGCTTCTTGGCCTTTTCTGACTTCTCCATTGCAGCTTGCTTCAGAAGAAGCTTCTTCCTAATCTGTTAAAATCAAAAACAAAACAAGTGGAAAATTGTGATTTTTAATTGACAGATTTTTTTTAAATTCATAAAATCCTTATTACGGACTCCAAACTTTTGAACGGTAGCATATATTCTGTAAAGCCTGGTGCTCATGCCATCTTCTCACCTTCTGCATGTGCTGATCTGTCTTGGCCATCTCTGCAAAGTAATCCTCCGGTCTCTTGGTAGGAATCTTGAACTTTTGCAGCTTTGGCAGCGCTGCTAAAACAGTTGCTTGGGCCTGCCGGTAACTGTAACAAATGAAACATACTGAAGCACAAGACAAAAGTTTCCAAACATTATAGAGAGAGTAAATTCACACCAATGTTTTTTCCTTAAAACAACCAAATACTTTACACCAAAATTTACTCCAAACTCACTTCACAACATCATTCGAGCATTTGAAACGACTTCCTATTATGATCTTATGTGGAATTATATCACAGAATGAGGCAGAAAATCCTGTACTGTAATAAAGGTTGTGTTGATTAGCACTGCATTATAAATATCATTTATTCTAAAGAAAACATCCGAGACTTAATACTACAGGAACTGGTTTGGACAACCCTGCCTTTGCTTATAATAGGGACTTCCTCATATGTTATGTGTGACCCTGGAGCACAAAACCAGTCTTAAGTCTCTGGGGTATATTTGTAGCGATAGCCAAAATAACACTGTATGGGTCAAATTATCCATTTTTCTTTTATGCCAAAAAAATCATTAGGATACTGTAAATATCAAAAAGTATTTTTTTTTCAATATTTTTTTTTTTTTTTTTTTGCACCCTCAGATTCCAGATTTTCAAACAGTTGTATCTTGGCCAATTATTATCCGATCCTTACAAACCATAGATCATTGGAAAGCATATTTAAATCTCAATGTCAAAAACATATAACTTACATATTTGTCATATGAATTAAACAAATAACATGTGTTTATAGCACACCCTAATGCTCACAGCACTCTTTTCTAGGTAAAAATAATCCTTTTTTTTTTTTAAAGAAATTTTAAGTAAATGTATGAGAAGCCATACTTTTTTTCCATCAAAAAAAGCACACATTTGAAGAATGTTTTTTTTTTCTTAGTGGATGCATAAGAAATCTGTGTTTCTTATTAAAGTCATGGTCTCTATTTATTTTGCATACCTCTTGTCAAAAATTTAAGTACTGCCACAAATGTGAATCATAACAATATTTTATAGTGACTCCTTTAAAGGGTTACTCCACCCCAAAAAGAAAATTGTCATTAATTACTTACCTTCATGTCGTTCCAAACCCTTAAAAGCTCAGTTTGTCTTTGGAACACAATTGAAGATATTTTGGATGAAAACCTGGAGGTCTCCCCTCTGTCACTTCAGATCACCGTATGCTGCGTATGCTCTTGTGTGTCCTCCGTGCCACAAGGATGCGCTGTTTTATTTCAAAATCAAAGCTAAATACACGTAGAAACAGCGGAGGACACCGAAAAGCACAGGCAGCACTGTGATGGAGAGACACAGAGGAGACTACTGACAAAGGAATTACTGAATGAAGTCATTATTTTTGTTTTCTTCTCTAACAAAAAGTGTTCCTGTCGCTTCATATAACCCAGTTTGCATTCATAATTTTCCTGGACCTTGACACTGTTATTTGTTTGGCAGTCAATGGGACAGTCTCAAGCCTCCAGGTTTACTCCAAAAGATCTTAAATTGTGTTCGGATTTTACGGGTTTGGAACGACATGAGGTTAAGTGATTAATGACAACATTTTCTTTGTAGGGTGGAGTATCCCTTTAATAAACCTCATAATACAATAATTTATTATTAGTCATATTAATATACATGTAGATGCCCAATTATGTGCAGTCCTACAAACAATATTTTTTTTTTATTTGGAATTATTTATTTGAATAATTTCTGTCTTTAAAAATCAATCAATCACTTAATCATGCTGCCCTAAAACAAGGTATAATATCAGACAGAAGTAAACATTTTGTGTCAAGCAGCATCCTTGTTTCAGACACTCACAAGTACATCTCCCTCTGAAAGTCATCCTCAGCGCTGACGTCTTCGCTCCCTTCAGCTTGCTGTGCTCTGCCCTCCGCTTGTGCAGCAATGTCAGCCGCCGGGTAATTAGTGAGGTCCAGCCTTTCAGCCCACGGCAGGCTCTTCTTAAACTCAGCTAGGCATTTCTTGAGACCCTCCTGAATGATGTAGAATCAAATCATTTCTATTGATACATTACGACTAACAGTATAAACCACACAGTATCATATTTGATATGAATTTCTAAAGCCTCTAAACTAGTGACATTATCAAATCTGTTATACACAATCATCTAAATGCATTGTCATCTAATTGATTCATACTTTTGAAAGTTACTTTTAAAAAGTAAACGTATCTTGATAGAAATATCGAGATGGGGTGTTGGGGCGTATGTTGTGTTGATGGCGCAGTGGATAAGACACATGACTTTGGTGTGAGAGACCCGGGTGAGACACCAATGTGTCCCTGAGAAGACACTTAACCCCTAGATGCTCCAGAGGCGTGTGACCTTTGACATATATAGCAATTCTAAGTCGCTTTGGATAAAAGTGTCAGCTAAATGAATAATGTAAATATTGATTGACTAGATTATTTTAGGTTTACTTTATTATCCATACAAAAATTTTGGTTGCACTTTATTTTACAGTACGTGAACTTAGTGTATTTAACTAAGAAAGTTCTGGTAATACTAGGTAACTACATGGGGTAGGGTTAGGTTTAGGGGTAGGTTCAGGGTTAGTACCTACCTAGTTATTACATAGTTATTGTAATTACTGTAATAAGTACATAGTATGTACATGGGGAACAGGACTGTAAAATAAAGTGCTACCAAATTTTCTTACAAAAGAAAACCAAAAACAGGTTAAAATGTAAGAATCAAAAATGTCAGTATCTACACCAAGATTTAATATTTTTTGCTCAGTTTGGATGTTTTATTGTTTTGTTTCTCCTCCTGGAGTAAGAGTATTTTTCTGTATCACACCATATGGGCTATAAAATGCTGAAGCATCACATATGAAGCAAAACATATTATGTTTTTTACATTTTGTCTAAAGATAAAAAATAATGTTCTTTTTTAAATTTCCTATGTCAGACTTCCCAGGTTAAACTTACCACATTGTTGACGGCCTTCTTCGGCTCGAGCAGAGGAACATTCAGTCCAGGTTTGAGCAAACCCTTGGAGAAAGCTTCTTGCAGCTGATCAGAGACAAACGTGTTATGCAAACTTACTCTTTTGGATCTCTTACTTACTTGTTGATTAATGTAGCACGACAAGTTGCTGAGATATAAAACGGTAGGCCTACAGCTTGAACAAAACACATGAAGTTCACTATATTCTCACCTCGCCGTCGGATAATTCGTCGTCGTCTTCCTCGGACTCAAATCCCATCTGGGGATCCTCACCTATTTCTACCATTGTAAACGAATTCAGAACGGAGATTAGACAAATAAATAGAGTAACAAGAATTCACAACATCCACTAGCTTCACGTGTGGACAGCACTGTTTCTCACGTGTGTGCGTAACAGTAAAGCCCTGACGGAAACAGAGAACTGCGAAAGAATGGTTCCGCGACGCGATATTGACACCCCCCTTCTGTGTTAACCTGGTGTTAACACGTCTGTCTGTGTTCAGGTAAAATAGGCCAGGGAATCTGCGGCCTACAGCAAAACCACCATATGAACAAATAATTCATATGTTTTCATACATATTCATATAATAAAGAATTAACTGTTAGCCCACACCATCACAAAATCATGAAACTAAGCATGTTTCCTCAAAATGACTGGAATGAAGTTTTGGACTTGCACATGAAATATAAGCATATTAGTCACCATGCATTTTCACAGAATTTATTATACATATAGTTAATGTACATTTTCACACATTGTACTGTAACATCCTTTTTTGTCTTGTTGATTATTACATTATTAGCCACTGAAGTTTTATTGGTTGCTGCCAGCCGTTTTTGTTGTTTTGTACAATTGACAGTACAATTTATTAATTGATTTAATTTTCCTGTTGCAGAGTTATGGCAGGATTTAGTTGTAATGGTCCCTATGGGCAGATTTTGAAGCATATTTGTCTGCGTGTCTGCCAAATGCAGTACCCTTGTTGCTTGGACCCCTAAATAGATCTTATTTGTACAAAGAGCTTTTAATTGTAGTTGTGTTTTGCATGAAGTGTTTGTAGATGTGTCTTCAGCAGTTTCTTAAGGGTGGTTCATTGTAGGAATTGTGAAAGATGACTTTGTTCTTGTGATAAAACCACAAGGCACTCCTTCACTGACTGTAGATGAGAAAAAAATACTGAAAGGTACTTTAATAATGACACACTCTTAATAACATTAATGAGCATGTGTTTCACAGGTAGAATGTATAAGCATGTACAAAAAAAAATCGTAGTGGCATATTTAGCGATCAAAAAATGCACTTCTGTTTGCTTCAAAGACAATAGAATACCCTTATATATATATCTTAAAAGATACTTTGATTACATGCATCAGTCGGAGTGTAAACACTAAACATTGAAAGATGTTGTGGCAGATGTGACGCTTACATGCCACGGGACGTGCATGTAATTATGGAACAAAAGAGAGGGGGAAAATTAAGGTAAAGTGGCAAATAGGTAAGCTAATAATAGAAGAGTGGAGGCTCGAACAGTGCATATTCACAACACAAAGAATAAAATACCTATATATGAAGACTTGTGCGGTATTTAAGGCGTTTATATAAATGTTTATAGCTGGAGTTTAAAAGCAGCTGAATATAGAATCTTGTATCCAAATGTAAACATTTCTCATTTCTATTAGAGTGTTTATAAAAGCATGCTATCTGATCACTTTAACTTTAGTTAAACAGAGAAAAAGCGAAAAATTAAAAGGGTTTTCTTTTTTATTTGCACCACACCACTGGAAATCACAGCAGTTTATTACTTTCCGAGAACATTTCATAAAATATATCCAGATTTTTAGGATCCGAGCACAAGAGGGCAGCAGCATCACTTACTTTCAGTCTCATACTGAACTGTTATTATTCAAGATTAAAATAAAAATAGAATTTAGGATGATGTCTGTCAAGTTTCTTGTGTCCTACTTTGTATGGGCGCTGTTTTTATTCATTCATTCATTAACTATACCCTATACTATATCCAAATTCTCTGTTTTATTTTCTCTTTCTATGTTTTATATTATTTGTATAGTATTTATATTAAGTAATTCTGATTGTGCTTGGGTTTATTAAATACATAAAAGCTTGAATATCATTATTTATCACCTGTTTTAATTTATTATTAGTGTGAAGTCATACTTGGAGATGTTTGTTGATGTTAAAATTGGATGGTTAAACATGTTTATTTAAACACTTCATTTTTACGGCTACAATAATCATTCGTATTTCGTAAATAATCGTACATAAGGGAAAATTTTCGTCGAAGTTTACAGACAAGCCGGGTTTTGGTTTTGGGGGACTTTTTTCTGTCAGGTGATAGGTGGGTGTGGAAATGGGCGTGGCTTGTATTCTTGCAGGAAGCTGACGCGGACGCTTGTTGTTACCATAGTTACGAACTAATCAACACTGCAGTGTCAGATATATGCACAGCAAACAAAACAAGCTTCTTAAATCTTTCTTTTCCAAGTGTTGGCTAACAATTTTGTCAGATGGCTACGGTAGTGGCACAGTCTCATTATATATTCGGATTGCGGACAGGCGTGAAGAATAATTTATTGTATTTTGATGAGCAAACCGTAATTTTTCCGTGTGGAAACAACTGTGTGCGCTATAACATCAATCAGAAATGCCAGAAGTTCATTCCAGGTAACTTAAAACAAAACTTGATCATAATCTTTATTCACTTCAGATGTGAGACAACAGGCTATGTCTATATATCTAACAAGATATCTGTCAAATGTTTGGGGTCGGTAAAACTTTTTTTGTTTGTTTGTTTTTTTGGATAAATTAATACTTTTATTGATGTCTTTAAATAGATTTTAAAAAAACGATAGTGAAGACATTGTTATAAAAATTATATTTTTAAAAATATTTCATTTAAAAAATATATATAACTTACTGTTCTTTTTTTAAAACAATTAACGTTACATGTTCCAAAAAAATAAAACTTATAATAATAATAATAATGAGCAGCACAATAACTGTTTACCACATTGATAATAAATCAGCAGATAATTCAATGATTTCTGAATGATTATATTACACTGAAGACTGGAGTAACAATGCTGAAGACACAGCTTAATATTAAAACATCAATTCAACTTATTTTAAAAAAGAATACTGTTTTCTTAAATTGCAATAATATTTCACAATATTCAACATTAAAATTCTTACTGATCCTAAACTTCGTGTATTTCATTTTTATGATCATATCTCTGTTTCTAAGTTATATATTTGGTACTTAACGTTATATTTAAAAAAATATTTTGGAATTTTCTTTCTTTTCTTTTTTTTTTTTTGTATGATCAAGTAAGCCTAAGTTTCTTTAGTCCAGTAAATGTTTTAATGTTCTCCCGAGATTTAAATAAATGTTTTAAAAAGTTTCTAAAATTATTCTAATAAATATATATAATAGTGTTATAGTATTTTTTCTCCACTAATACAGGAATGTCCCTGTTGTATTTTTATGTGAAGTGTTTTTCCTGATTTTGGGTTTAAATGTGGCTTGGACATGTTCTGTGAGAAGAACCCATGTTTGGAGACCAACATCTGTTTCCTGTGTTTGCACAGGTACAGAGAGAAGTCAGGGCATGCAGGCCTTGGCCATCAGCACAAACAGGCGTTATCTGGCTGTGTCTGAATGTGTAGAGAAAGCCACCATCACTGTGTTTGATCTCCAGCACGAGCAGAGCAGGAAGAGGAAAGTGCTGACTGGAGGAGAGACTGCGGTAGACAAGTTTGTCTGCATGGCCTTTTCCCCTGACTCCAAGTATCTGATCGGTCAGGCAGGCGGGCCAGACTGGACTCTCTTCCTCTGGATGTGGGAAAAGAAGAAGGTGATGGCCACTGTGAAGACAAGCACCGATGGCCCCATAAACCAGGTAAACACGTTTAGCAAGAAGGGGACTTAAAATGGTAAAATTTCACTTCAAAATCTAAAGACAAAAACAGAAGATAAAGTCTGTTTTTAGGACCATGGAGAAGTTTGGCACTGTGCCATTATTTTCATGACAATTAAACGTCCCCCTCCCTACCAGAAATGAAAGTTACAATTAGTTACTGTTACTGTTTAAAGGATTAAATACATTTTTTGCAAAAGAGTAATGAAAATGTGTGGGAAGATCTGGGTAATTATGTCAAAAAAAGATTAGATGGTCCTAAAAAATATTTTTTAAGTTCTTCAAACATAAATATAATTTCTTATAAATATAATTTCTAATATTTCTTATATAAATCAAATTTAGAGTTAATTTTTCAAAAATATTAAAACGGTGAAGCACTTAAATTACATTATTTTAAGTATTTAATTCAACTGAACTAAAATTAAACTGAAATATACAAAACTAAATAGTAATAAAATATAAAAATGATACAATCACATAAAAGATGATTAAAAACTATAAAATAAAAAAGTGCTAAACTAAAACTTGAACTAAATTTAAAATTAAAATGTTAAATATAAAAATATAAAATAAAAGCTTATTCAAAATATTAGTAAAACAATAATATTACATCAATAATACTGATAGGAAATCAGGATTTTGATCAAATGAATGCATATTGAAATATATATGTATAAATTGTACAAAGATCATTTACTGTTAATATCTATAATTATAAAACTATAAGTAGTACATGGAAGAAACTTCTGGCATTTCCACATGAAATACAATGGTTTTCTCATCAAAATATAACAAATTATTGTAACATTATTTTCAATTAAACACACCTTTGCTATAAGAAAAAAAATCATATTTTACATATTCTCATTACCATAATGCAGATCAACCATATTAATTAATTCAATTTTAATCCGACTGTTAAAAGTCATCGTGATCACAGGTCAGAATTACTGCAGTGATCAAGCTGTCCCAATACAATGTATCCATTCCCGTTCTCAGATCAGCTTCAACCCTGAGGACAACACACAGATCTGTGTGAGTGGCAACGGGGTGTTCAAGATCTTTCGCTATGCTGGAGAAACCCTGAAACAGTCCAGCACATTTAAAACTGACACCCATCACTTCCTGTGCCACACCTGGGTGTCCACGGAGCAGGTGGTAGCTGGAACAGACGCAGGTCAGCTGATGATGTTTGAGTCAGGCCGGCAGCGCTGGGAGATGAATGTGACGCCCGTGCAGAAGCTTTACAGGTGAGTGAATCAACTGTGACATCAAGTGCTTCTGCTCATTTCAGTTCATACATGCAGTGTACATACAATACAGGAGAAATCTGTCATGTATCTAATGTTTTCTTAAACCTTATAATGCATTGAGGGTGATAATAGTAATATATGACAATAATAGATACAGCATGTACATGAGTTATTGAGGACCAATATGTAATGTGTCTTATTCCAGTTTATATGCACATAACCCTGAACAAATTTATTATTAGGGTTTTAATTATTCAGCTTTCTGGTACATGTAATATATATCTCATTATGATGTATTTATGTATTAACTTGGCAAAACAATAGCTATTAAATCTGCAACATTTTAAAGCCTAACACATAAACTGTCATGAATGTGTATTCCTTTCATTTGTGCAGTCAGTCAGAAAAGCCGGACTGTAACGAGACCTTCACCACACTGCCGCGGGTGACAGCCATTGTAGGTTATTCTAACGGCTTCGCTTGCTCCGCTGGTCCTGGCACTGTGTGCTTGTTTGAGAAAAGAGAGGAGGAAGAGCAGTATAAGAAGACCAGAGAAATAAAGGTGCCGTGACATTTTCTCATTCTAAAAATGTTAACAGGAACATGTCAGGTTGATCCTGAAAGGCTTTTTTTGTCTTGTCATCTTAAGATTCCTCCAGAACTGTTCAGCAATGATCCCAGTTCTGCAGAGCAGCAGGAAATCAGCACTCTGTGCATCAGTCCGTCTGAAGAGACCCTGGCCGCCAGCACAGACCGCGCGCAGCTCTACAGCATCAGCCTCTCCCTAGCCGAGCTCAACAAGGTGCCGCCTGCCTCACTGTCATTCTAGTTATTTTTTTATTGTTAGAAATTGGGTTCATTTTTTACCTCTTTTAAAAATTTTATTTAGTTTCTTTATTTTTATTAACTATATATATATATATATATATATATATATATATATATATATATATATATATATATATATATATATATATATATATATATATATATATATATACATATATATATATATATATATTGAATTAGCTTTTATTTCTATTTTTTCATTTTCATTTTAGACAATTAATTTTGTTTTGTTATTTTTTTTATTTTTGACAATCTACATAAAATCACTTTCAAAATCACAGGCGTTTAATAGCCGATTTTGAAAGCGATTTTGTGTAGCTAGTAAACCATGCCTCTGTGTAGTAAATGCCGCTCTGCCTGAACGAGTTTTGCCAAGTCTGCAGTTGTTTTTCATGTCCGTGGGGGTGAAGTGACCCCAATCCCAATAGCGTGATAATTAGCCTAGGCTAAAATGTGAATTTCACCAAGGCAACCCTGCCAAACAAGCATGTATTTTACCCCCAGGAATGCAATTTTTATTGGGGTGCTTGTTTTGGACTACTTTGGAGAAGCAACTGGACAGACATTGTTGTGAAAACCTAGCAACCCTGAACTGAACGCACGTGCTGGAGATATAAAACTAATCATAGGAGCACCTTTACTGATGAGATGCGCATGAAAATTACATTACATTTTTTGCACAGCCCTAGTTCAATTTTAGTTTTCATTCATATCCAGTTAGTAATTTTAGCACTTTAAAAGAATGTTTCAATCAAAAATGAAAATTTACTAAAAATTTACTCAGGCCAACTAAAATGTAGATGAGTTTGTTTCTTCATCAGTACAGAGTTGAAGAAATTTAACTTGCTCAGCAATTGATCCTCTGCAGTGCATGGGTGCCGTCAGAATGAGAGCTGATAAAAACATCACAATAATCCACAAAGTAATCCACACCACTTCAGTCCATCAATTAATGTATCGTGAAGCAAAAAGCTGCATGTTTGTTAGAAACAAATCCATCATTGAGACGATTAAACCGTCACTTCTGGCCAAAATACCAGTCTATAATCTAAACTCAGACCTGGGTAGTAACAGATTACATGTAATCTGGATTACGCAATCTGGATTTTGTAATTAGAGTATACTACTTTTTAAATTACTCATAATCAGACTACAGTTACTTTTTTATGGATTACATATTATTTACACAACAGTATAAAGTTGTTCACATTTATTGATTCTCCTAAACTTCCTTTTTTAACGTTTATGTTTTTTCCTAATAAACCTGCCATTTATATACGTTCGTGATTCTTCAAGTTTTTCCGGCAGATACGGGGAGGGGTGTCAGAATCACACTCAGAAGAAATCAGCAACAAGATAATGGAGGGGAACACAGCCTTTAATCACTGGATGTACAGACATCATTTCATTTTTTTTTAAAAGACACGAGAAAAAAGTAACTGTTCAGTGTACATTCTGCCTACCACAGATTAATTTGCTGTCCACAGAAATCTTTGACCTAGCAAAATTATTGCTGGGAATGTAATGTTGATTTTTTTTCATTTTTACTACCTTATGCACTTTAAGGACCCGTCCACACAGAGATGCATTTTGCTGTATATGCATAAATTTTTTATCGTTTATTGTTTCATCCACACGGATCAGGTGTCCTGACATTTTATCCTACCTGTTAGATTTTCCTACCCGGGTTTACTGCGCATGCGCACATCAATGTCGCGTCCTTTTTCTCATGCTAAACAACAATATTTAATGTATCTGCATTACTGTAAGGGTAGGTTACTACCCTTTTAATTATATATATATATATTGGGGTAGGTGTAGACTTTAATAAAAACGCAATCTAATTGGTAGAAAATAATATTTATTGTTGGTTTCCTGTAGCTGTGACCAGTGAAAGTGCAGTTCTGACTCTCTGCCCATTCATTTAGATAGGAGCAGGTCTTGTTAGTCTGAAATAGCTGCCCGGAGGCATTGCCAAGATGTCGGCCGAGTGGCACGACTTGCCTAAAAGGACTTTGGCATAGTCCATGTCTTCTTCTCTGTTTTGATTCTGTGGCAGAATTACAGCGCCACATGCTGGTCTGGCATGTATACTACATCATTTTGTGGTTTCGTGTGGACGCAGATTTTTTGGGATACGAGGGGAAAAAAGGATCTGATAGGGAAAGCTGTGGTCTTTAATGTGTATATTAGCAATGTTATTGTTGTGAGTTTCATGTTCTTTAATATTAATTTTTGTAATATTGTTTGTCTTTTCCTCATTGTTACTATGTTTTGAAATGGATAGAAATGTCATTTCTGTGTGAATTTAGTCTTTTCCAAAATTAATGTTTGCAATGTTGCTATTGTTTGATGTTTTCATTGATACAGTAATATACACTTCTAGTATTTTTTTAGATTTAATATTTGACCTAGCAGTGATTTTGCTGTTAATTTAATGTTTTTCATTTATTGTTTTTTGTAATGTAGCTGTTTTCTAAATTTACAATCATAAGATGTGATTTTGTTTTATTCAGTGTTACTAGCAAACACTAACAGCAGGGTACATTAGTGTTAGTATTTTTTAAATATTAACTTTCTATTCATTGCACTTCAAAAATAAGCTATTGTGGCTCTTGTTGGTGAATTAAATATAGTTTTTGGAATATTTAATTTTTCTTTGTATCTGTCAAAATAGTAAAAGGTTAGGCAAATTAAATATATATTTAATATCAAATAAGGGTTAGCAAAAATGTAATCTAAATGTAATCCAAAAGTAATCAGATTACTTTACCAAAAATGTGTAATATAATAGATTATATTACTGACTTTAGTAAAACAGTAACTGATTACAATTCATAAGTAATCTACCCAGCTCTGTCTAAACTTAATGAGAGAATTATCAGACCATTCAAAAATTATCATACTGCTGTGTTAAATATAGCCAAGTGAGCTCAGGAGTAACTCCAAAATTCATTGTTTGAGTTCGTTGCTGCATCAAGAAATGCAACCTGTACACACGGAGAAAGCTTTACAATCCTCAGTCCTCAATCCTGTGCTGTTGAGACTCATCCTGAGCTCATCTCAGATAAATCTCTTTTTTATTTTATTTATTTATTAGTTTATTGTCTGTCTTTTTTTAAACTGAGAGAGCTATTGTGAGAAACAAGATGACAACTTCACAGTGTCCTGTAATAGCAGTATGTCTAATGTGATAAAATAGGTGTTTTACTCATAGATCTGTTTTTACTCATAATACCAGTTGTGACTAATTCAGCTCTTTCTCCTGTTGTGTTATCAGGGTGTGTTTGCTCAGTTTGAGCACCTGTCCCACTCCTCCCACTCCAGCGTTATCACAGGATTATCCACCTGCATCCGCAAACCGCTCATCGCCACCTGTTCCCTGGACCGCTCAGTGCGCATCTGGAACTTTGAGACCAAGTAAGTTCAGCTCTGTTGAAGAGACAATGTGCTTTAATGTATCTAGTGAGCTTAAGACTGTGAGCCTTTTGTTTTGGGTCTTTATGCTCTTGTAAATGTCTGTTAAACCAGTATTTAATACTCTCTGAGAAAAGTATGTTTCGAGATTATTGTTGTTTAAGAAATATCCAGATCTAGAAATGTATCAATTGTGTCTTGGTAGATTTTACGACAAATTCCCTCAAGTGCCTAAATCTTTTAATCCTACATTTATTATGGGTTTTCACTAGGGATGTCCTGATACCACTTTTTCACTTCCGATACCGATGCCGCAGCTTTGGCTATTTGCCGATTCCGATATCAATCCGATATTTTTATTTTATTCTTGAACTAATACTACTAATAATAATAATAATAAAATAAATGGAAGCACTTTGCTCAATTAGCCACCTAAAAACATCTGTTGATTAAGAAAGACTGCCACCCTTTATTCAAACACTACAAAAATAACTAAAAATAATTACCGTATTTTCCGGACTATAAGTCACACTTTTTTTCATAGTTTGGCTGGTCCTGCGACTTATAGTCAGGTGCGACTAACTTATCAAAATTAATTTGACATGAACCAAGATAAAACATTATCGTCTCCAGCCGCGAGAGGGCGCCCTATGCTGCTCAGTGCTCCTGTAGTCTACACTGAAAACAAAGAGCGCCCTCTCACAGCTGTAGATGGTAATGTTTTCTTTTGGTGCTTGGTTCTTAATAAATGCGACTTATAGTCCAGTGCGACTTATATATAGTTTTTTCCTTCGTCATGACATATTTTTGGACTGATGCGACTTATACTTAGGTGTGACTTATAGTCCGAAAAATACAGTAAATACATAAAAATACAGGTACTTCAGTACTTAAAGCTACCAACAGGTTTAAAGTTAAAACAATTTAAACAGCAGCATGGCTGGGTGATGGTTGGTGGCATGGGTAGGGTGTATTTGTATGTTCGGGTGGGCAATATGGCAAAAATGATAAAATTACAACAACAAAAAATTCTTTTAGAAATATCATTATTGTTTGATGTTGGTTTTTCTATTTTGCAAGCTGTTTGAGCATTATATCCAAACTAATATTCCTATAAAAAAGACAAAGCTTGTTACATTAAGGTAACAAAATCTGAAAAAGTATGGTGGATATTTAGGCCTAACTGGGAGAAGATACAAATCTTTATCATTATTTTATCTTTGTTATTAAAAAAAAACAAAGATACACATTACAAATACACACAATACACAAATAAAAATAAACAGTGTTTTTCAGGTACAACAATATTTAGCAGGAGCATTCAAAAAATTGAATGAACAAGTAAAAATAAAACACAATATACACTACTCCTATTAAAGCAACTGTTTTAGTTTTTCATTCAAGAGTATTGAGTGATTTTTCTCTTTGTGTTTGGTGTTTTATTAACATTAAAGGAATAATTCACCCAAAAATTAAAGTAGGTTAGTGTTTTGTTTTTTATACCTTCATGTACCCACACAAAAATAGTTTTAAACCTGAATAAGTTTTCTTCTTCTGCTAAACATAAACACTATTTTGAAGAAGGTGGAAAACCAAACAGTTGCCAGTTCACAGTGACTTCCAGAGTATTTTTCCCCCTACTATCAAATTTAATGTGGACCAGCAAATGTTTGGTTATTAGCTTCTTCAAAATATCTTCTTTTGTGTGCAGCACAAGAAAGAAATTAATATACTGTAGGTTTGGGAAAACATTTTAGTGATTAAACAATGACAGAAATAAAATTTTAGGATGAACTATCCCTTTAATTACAGTCAACAGCATGTAGCCTAGTGTCCTTTTAAAACCTGCACGCATCTAATATACAGACCAAGGGCAGACCGCACCACAAGGGCAGTGTTCTAGGTTATTACATGCAGTGAAAATGAGTTTTTAGATCCTATAATATAATAGCACGTATGTTTTTTTAGCAATAAGAAATTACTCGTCATCCAGTTTTTTATATTGACTATGCATTCCGTTCATTTTTCAAATTGGTATGTTTTGCCGGGCCGCAAAGAAATATAGAGCTGAGTATCATCAGCATAACATTCAAAGCCAACACCGTGTTTCCTGATATCTCCCAAGGGTAACATGTAAAGCGTGAAGAGTAACGGCCCTAGTACTGAGTCTTGAGGTACTCCATATTGCACTTATGATCGATATGATACCTCTTCATGCTACAAATGGATGGCAGTCATATAAGTACGATTTAAACCATGCTAATGCTCTTCCATTAATGCCAACAAAGTGTTCTAGTCTATGCAAAAGAATGTTGTGGTCAGTTGTGTCAAACGCAGCACTAAGATCCAATAAAACTAATAGAGAGATACAAACACGATCAGATGATAAGAGCAGGTCATGTGTAACTCTAAGGAGAGCAGTATCAGTACTATGATATGGTCTAAATCCTGACTTGAAATCCTCACAGAAGCATCCCAGTTTCTATAGAAACAGTGAGTTCTCTGAGACAGGTTCTTACTGATCTAGCCTGAGAAATAACCTTTTTGAGGAAAGTAACAACATTTATTTCATTGATTTCTATGGTGATTTCAAATATGAAATTTAGAGTTTTAGTTTTGAGAATTTGATGTTTCCCCATTCAAAGTGATAGGACTTATATTTGGATGATCGAGAGGCATTTCAAAGATAGCCGCCGAGTGACATGACTTGTCTTAAAGAGACTTTGACTGACATTGATGAGTGGCGTTTCATGTAATTATTTTAACTTGACAGGAGCACGCGTCTGTCAAGCACAAGTTTACATAGAAAAACAATGGAAAAGTACTGCATTGGAATGGAAAAACGTTTTCTTTGTGAATGGTCCCTTACTGTATTTTTGATCAAACAAATAGAGACTTGTTAATTACTTGCATAATAAACCTCTTTGTAAAACATAAAACATTTTTACTTACTCCTCATGTAAAAACGTATAATTTTTATTAAACACATTTAATTTATATTTTAAATGGACTTTGACAGCCCTAAACCTATTAAAATTCCATCAGTTCTGAGCTGTCAGGGCTTTTGTATCAGTGAGTGTGTGTGTTGTCCAGTGTATTAGAGATGTATAAGGAGTTCCAGGAGGAAGCCTACAGCATAGCTCTTCACCCCACTGGACTCTACATCCTGGTGGGATTCTCAGACAAACTCCGTCTCATGACTCTGCTCATTGATGACATCAGGACTTTCAAGGAGTTCACTGTACGCAGTTGCCGTGAGGTGTGTCTCCACATTGCTCAAGTTTACTATTATCTTTTTATTTATGTATACAACATTGTTCTTGTATAAGCATTGCTATAACAAAGTTTCATGTTTTACATTCCTGTGCATGTTGTGGATTGACTGTGGTGGCTACTTTTCCATGCATTTGTCCCCAGTGTGCGTTCAGCCACGGAGGCCACTTGTTTGCTGCTGTCAATGGAAACGTGATCAACATCTACTCAACTACCACATTTGAAGACGTCCTGAATATGAAGGGACACAATGAAAAAGTATGTGTTCTGAAATTGAAAGGAAAGGTTCATCCAGAATTGAAAACTCTGTCATCTCTGTTCCAATGCTGTGTGTGTGTGTGTGTGTTTTGTGGAATAAGATATCTTTAATGTGGAAATCCACTGTTCAAATTTTGCCTCTCTGAATAGTGTTTAAACAGTGTCTATGTTATTGTGCTTCAGGTGCGGGCCATAGCGTTCAGTGCAGACGACAGTCGTCTTGTGTCATGTGGCATGGACGGCGCCGTGTATGAGTGGAATACTCTCACCGGTGCGCGAGAGTCTGAGAGCGTCCTCAAGACATGCAGCTACACAGGAGTGACCATCTCCTCTGACGCAAAGACATTCTTCGCTGTCGGGACAGACTGCTCTCTGAAAGAAATCCAGGATTGTCAGGTGGGCATTTGACATCTCAAAACCAAAGCCCCTGGATTCTGATTGGTACTTTAATGCAGTCATTTAAACAGGTGTTTTAACCGGTTTTCAGTATTCTGTGTATTTCAGAATTTATAGATGTGGTTAGTAGAATAGATAGTTCAATAAACAGCCTTTTTTAACGTATAGTTTTCTTATTGATATGCTCACACCACTGTGTCACCATCCTGTACAGAGCATAAAATTATCATTAAAATGTTTTACATTCTCAATTAGCTAGTACTATGAATCCAGGACATGACAGAGGATATAAGGTAGTTAACTGAGTTGGCATTCCTCAAGATAAAAATGTGGGTTAATACTCTTGCTGCAGATCCTTAAGGAAGTGCGTACTGGTGATGTGGTTTGCACCACTGTTGCCATGTCTCGTTCAGGACGAGTGCTCTTCATTGGAACTTCCACTGGGACTGTGAGAGCCATCAGATACCCTCTACCCATCCAGAATGACTGGATAGAGTACCAAGCCCATGCTGGCCCTGTCACTAAGGTTTGTACTGCTAAAATTCACTGGAATGTTAGCTCTTAATCAGAAGTCAAGCATGTTTTTCATTCATATTTTTATGTCTTGTGTCCGTAGATGGTTATCACTTTTGATGACCAGTTCCTCATAACTGTCTCAGAAGACAGCTGTCTTTTTATCTGGAAAATCATTGACAAAGAGGGGCAAGGGCTGAAAAGAGAGAAGGAATTAATATATGCAGAAGAGATCCTCATCACCAAATCAGACCTTGAGGAAAAGGTAATCTTTTTCCTTTGTGTTGGTCATTTTAAGCTTGATACAATATTAAAGTTAAGCTTTAAACTATCTCAACACTGCATAACACATGGAGTTTAAGAGAAAATGTAGGAAACATTTTGGAAAATGAACACAGAACTGTCCTGCTGTAAACCACAAGCCTTTTTTCATCTTGTGTCGAACCGTCCTGCAGAATAAAATAATGCTGGACCTGAACGCACGAGTGACAGAGCTCCAGGAGGAGAACAAGTACCAGCTCAGCCTCAGGGACATTGAATACAAAGAGAAGATCAATGAACTCACTGAAAAATGTATCCAACAGATCAATTCGCTTAATGCTGAGAAAGAGGTCAGTGTCGAGAGATTCAACATGAAAACCATTCTTATTCTGGAACACAACGGCCTATTAATCATTTTTTATTCCAGGTCCTGAAAGCAGAGAAGGAGAAACAGCAAGCAGCCCATGTTAAAGCTCTCTCAGAAGTCTTAGAGAAACATGATAAAGAGCAGCAGGACATGGGTAACCAAAACATATTTCATTCATTTGAACAAACTGTGGTTTTCTATGTTGTTCTAATAGGAATCCTAGCAATCAGAGCGAAAAAGCTCCTTCGACAGATTTTGTTTTTCTTTTTTTAAGTTGCTGGAAAGTTGCTTGGTTTAAAGGTGTTTTCTGTGTCAGCTGCGCTTTATACAGTATATCACTATGCTACGGGCATTGGATATTAATTGACCTTTAATGAAAAACCTTTACACCACTAGTTAAAGCTGTGGTTCTCAACATTTTAAACTCCAAGGCCCCCATCGTCCAACACAATATTAGAAGGATACCAGTGTAGACTAATATTTTTACTGTAATGACAAAACTTCTTGTTTTCAAACATTGAAACTAGAAACATAAAGAAACTAGGAGTCTATTTAAAATAATAAAAATTCAATATACATTTGAAATATTTACAAGTATGTACAATGTCTTTATGGGGTCCACAAGTTCACAATTATGGGGTTCACATTGCAGTCATTCACGGCTATAGGATAATGTTTTATATATATTATATATATTATTATTATTATTATGCACAAATAGCAGTTTTTGTTTTACAAAGCTAGAAAAAGTCAAATACATTCTAGAAATTTCCATGACTTTTCCATGTGGAAATCATACCTTTAAAATATAGCAATATCAGTACACATATATAGTATACTGTATACATTAACCAAATTTCCCAAGACCACTGGAACAAATTAACATAAGAAATATGTCTTGTTTTTTAGTTGTTTTAGCCTATTTTGAAGCTTGTTTTTTAAAACCATTTTAAGCTAACTTTATACCCACATTTTGCTGAGGCTCGCTTGTGTCTCCAAGTGGTTCTGGGCCCTTGGTTGAGAATCACTGAGTTATCTAGTTTTCACGCTTGACTGAATATTAGTTAATATAGAATTTATATAAATTGTGTCTACATTTCTTTCAATAAGCGTTAATGTCATTTTGGTAGTAATGTAAACCTTTACTATCATCAGAACCAGTCAGTACCCCTCTCAGCATTAGCCTATTTGGACTAACTGAAGCTGCTCTTCACAGAGTCGAGCAATAACCAGAAGCTCATGCTGGAGTATGAGAAATACCAGGAGCTACAACTGAAGCTTCATAAAGTTCAGCAGGAATATGAGCAGCAGCTGCACAGTGTGGAGGAGAGCAAGACCCGAGCCCTGGAGGAGATGATGCAGTCTTATGAGGCCAAGCTGGAGGAGAAAATGATGCTGGTCACCCAGGTAAAGAAAACTGAGAGATGTTATCATCTCATGTTCCAAACCAGTAATGCTTCTGTGAAACACAAAAGAAGATCATTTACTGGACACTCTTTTCAACAATGTTTGGAGTCTCTGCATATCTACCCCAGCAATGACAAAAAATAAAACGTTTGAAATTTAAGAAATTTAAGAATAATAATTTTCAAACAAAACATCTCATTCTTTTCTTTCCAACTTGCAGTATCAGGATGAATGCCAGCAGAAGGTTCGGGAATTTGATGAATACATAAAGCAGGAGGAAGAGGACGCAGATATGGAAATCCATGAGATCCGCTTGAAATACGAGCAAAATCTTAAAGAAGAAAAAAAGGCCAACACTAGGCTCAAAGTAGAACTAGATACCACAACAAAGCAGGTCGGTTTGGACTCCTTCACTTCAAATATACTTTGTATAAATAATGAAAAATGAATTCAGTTGAAGTTTATTTGTATAATGCTTTTTCATAATACATAATGTTTCAGAAAATGCAAGTTTCAAAATGTTATATTTAGTAAGTATTTTGCAATTGTATCAATGTCTATATGGCAGTAATATACAGTACAGCTATAAGATGTAATACGTGTTTTGTGATTAGTTAACATATTCAGTATTCAGTCGATTACAGGTTATGCTTGTAATTATTACAATATAAGGATAACGTTTGACAGTTTTTTATTTCGATTTAAAGTTGGCATCATCTTTACTCTTTGCAAAGGCTGAATACAAACTAGAGCTGGATCAGTCTGCAGTTAATGATAGAAACAGGAAAGCAAAAGGCAGAAGAATTAGTGCAGGCAAAGGATGATCAAAGCAAGGCAAAAGCGATTTATCTTTAATCTAGATTTAAACCGAGAGAGTGTGTCTGAGCCCCAAACATGATCAGGATCGTGAAAATCTTTACCTCCTTAAGTAGACTTGAAATCCTTGATACTATCAAAAGTCAATCATTTTAGAACCTAAGGAATAATAATAATAAAGGAACAATTCACCATAAAAAGAACAAATTCTGAAAATATACTCTCAGGCCATCCAAGAGTCCAAGTCAGAATGAGAGTCCAAACTGATCCTAAAAACATCACAATAATCCACAAATAACCACACCACTCCAATCCATTAATTAACGTCTTGTGATGCCAAAAACTGCATGTTTGTAATAAACAAATTAATCAATCAACTGCAAATTGTTGCTTCTGGCTAAAATATGAGTCCTTTATCCATAATACTAACAATTTATCAAGTGAAAAAGTCATCTCGAGAGAAATATACACAGATCAAGCACTTTTAACAAGTAAAAATAGTCCAAACCAGTTCTAAACAAATATGTTGGGGGATGTGAGAGAAAAACCGAGAATGGACTTCCTTGCTGTTGAAAGCGTTATTATGGATTATAAACTCATATTGTCCAGAAGCGACTGTTAAAAGTTAAAAGGGCTTAAGAATGGATTTGTTTTAATACAAACACACAGATCTTTACTATTTCTTTAAAGAGCATGATGGACTGTAGTGTGATATAAGGTCTGTTAAATACAAAGGAATAGTATTTTATAGTCAATACTGAATGTAATCAGTGGCTAGTGTAGAGGTGAAAACAGTGGGGGGATATGATCATATTTTTTGGACTAACTATAGTGTGTAAATGGAGGGAGCTGAACCTTATGTAGCTTGTGTTGTGTTGTACAGTTTCATGTCCTACAGAGGGAAATTGAAAACAGGAACTTGGAGATCGAGAAGCTGAAGCAGGAAGTGCAGAAGCTGCAGTCTGTGATCAAAGCATTAGAGAACGACATCACTGGGCTGAAGACTGCAATTCAGAAGAGAGATGGGATCATACAGGACAAGGTGAGAACACATGAACCCTGTTCATGACGATATGAGCAAAACCAAGTCAAGTAAGTCCTCTGTATCCCTGTTCATTTTACAACATATAGATGTCTAAACAATTATTGACAGATTTTAAAATGGGAAATTCACTCCTTCATAGAAACCTTTTGACTTCAGGATGATGGAATTGAAGTTCAGAAATGCTAACTCATTACAAGGTTTCATTCCAGCAGCACCTGATTCAGGGGAAATTGTGCAAGCAAACACGGTCAATGAATGAATGGATTATGGATTGAAAATCAATCACAGAGGCTTAATTAGTTTATTTTATATGGGCAAAAACTGATTTAGTATTGTCTCTCCATGCCATCTGACAAGACTCCAGATTTGATACATGAACTCAGAGTCAGTATATTTAAAGGGTTAGTTCACTAAAAAATGAAAATTGGTCGAATCCAGTCGGTCTTTGATCTTTCAAGCTGTTACATGGCACTCAGCGGGTGTTGCATGCATTAGTCCAAAAGCAGTTAAATATAAAGCGCCCTTCCATAAAAACAAAGTGTTTCACATGGCTCCGGGGGGTGAAGTCCTCCTGTAGCGAATCCATGTGTTTTTGTAAGCAAAATATCAATATTCAAAATGTAATAATCACTATAATCTAGCATGCTCTCTGTTGTAAAGCTGATGAAATATGAGGTCAGCGTTGCTCATGTGCTGTTGAGTCTCGTGAAAACCAACGTTTATTAACAGGAGCAAAGATAGCAAAGTTTCCTCACTTTAGCAAAGGAAAACAAATCTCCTCTTGGCTTATATCGATATCCTCTGATATTATTCTTTACAAATCCTTGTTTTGTTCTTCGAATTAGTAACTGTTGTTTTGTTTTAAACTCTCCACTGTTTCCGTGTGCGTCACTTCTAAGCGGCGCATGCTCAAAACTGACCTCAAACTGTAAGTCATTCGCCGAGAACTGCTTCAGTGTACAACTCTGAGCGGAAGCTAAATTAATTCATTACTACATTTGGAATATGGATATTTTTCTTACAAAAACGCGTCAGTTAACTACAGAAGGTCTTTGTTCACCCCCCGTGTGAGACACTTTTTTATAGATGGATGCTTTTTAATTAACTTCTTTTGGACTGATGCATTGCAACACCTGCTGAGTGCCATGAAACAGCTTGAAAGATCAAAAAAAAATTAGATAACTCCGACTGTATTCTTCTGGATTCTTCATATACACCTAGGATGACTTGAGGGTGAGTAACTTATGGGCTAATTAGATTTTTGGGTGAACTAACTCTTTAAGTTTCAGCTACTAGGAAAAAGAACATGAGAGTAAAATTGGTTCTGTCTCAACAGGAAAAGAGCATCTATGAGCTAAAAAAGAAGAATGACACACTTAACAAAACAATTGAAGTGATGGAGTTCAGGGCTGAATATATGGAAGAGCAGATTGAGCCAAAAGAGAACGAAATCCAAGAGCTAAAGGAGCAAATGCTGGAGGTGGGACACGTTTTACTGCATATGTGCCATGTGTCATCCCTTCAAGCTGCCATGTTTTATTCAGCCCTTTCTTCCTGAGCCACATCATGTTGTGCACTATATTGCTAAAAAGTAGAATTGTCATTCATTATAAATTAATGTGTTACAGAACAATCACATATGTAAATAAAATTCACTTTACATTTACAAAATGAGAGTTATGAAAACAGTGTGATAAAAGATGTGTGTTTCAGATGGAGGGAGAGCTGAAGGAGTTCCATAAGACCAACACACAGCTGGAGCTGCAAATTGCTGAACTGAACTTAAAATTGAAAACCAAAGACAAAGAAATGCACAAAGAAATGAGGAAGGTTAGTATGTGTACTGCACTGGACATCTTCAGGGTTCACACTGGCACAACAGGTCTCCATGTCACAGTGCTGTTGGTTTCAAGTAGACTTTGCTACCCGACAGATGAGTGATCATTCATTCAATTTAGAACCTTCTGTCATCACAATTGCTTAGTAGTCATAGATACTACCCATGTACATTTAAAATTTTAATTAAATTCAATTTATGCATTTAGCAGACGTTTTTATCCAAAGCGACTTACAGTGCATTCAGGCTATCAGTTTTTACCTATCATGTGTTCCCAGGGAATCGAACCCCCAACCTTGCGCTGATATGCAGTGCTCTTCCAGTTGAGCTACAGGAACATAGAATATTTTCTTTAAAGGAATAGTTCACCCAAAAATGAAAATTTGCTAAAAATTTACTCATCCTCAGGCCATCCAAGATGTTCTTTGTTTCTTCATCTGAACAGATTTGGAGAAATTCGGCATTACATCACTTACTCACCATCCTCTGCAGTGAATGGGTGCCGCCAGAATGAGAGTCCAAACAGCTGATAAAAACATCACAATAATCCACAAGTAATCTACACCACTCCAGTCCATCAGTCAATGTCATGTGAAGTTAAAAGCTGTGTGTTTTTAAGAAACAAATTCATTGACATGTTTTTAACTTCAAACTGTGCTAAAAGATTCAAATGTGCTAAAACGTGTGCCCTCTAATAATATTGCCTTCTTCAGTGAAAAAGTCAGCTCGTCTGAATCAGGAGAGAAATGTGCAGAGATAAAGCAAAAACAGTCTCAAACAGTTCTAAACAAATATGTTGGTGGATTTCGATGTGAGAGGACAACGGGTGAATTTTTTAAGTGTTATTATGGATTATGGACTGTTAATAAGTCCTTATTTGTTTCTTATAAACCCTGCTTTTCACTTTACAATACATTAACTGATGGACTGGAGTGGTGTGGATTATTGTGATGTTTTTATCAGCTGTTTGGACTCACATTCTGATGGCACCCATTTACTGCAGTGGATCCAGTGGTGAGCAAGTTATGTAATGTTACATTTCTCCAACCCATTTTGCATTAAATAATTTAATAATTTAAAAAATCCTAAAAACTCACATTAGCTGTGTTAAATAAAAGTGAATTTAGAAACAAATTATGTATATTATACATTATAATGTACAGTATGAAAAATTGGAAATTATTAAAAAGCATTATTTTTGAGATTTACTTTAAAGGTTACATTTAACAGTACTTATTTGTTTGTTTGTTTGTTTTATTTGTTTTGCTTTTTTGTTTACAGTTTTTAATTGAAATTGAAATGCCGATACCCTAGTTTCACTATATTTCCTAGACAATGACTGGCCTGCTGTGGTCTTCTTCAGTTGCAGGACATTGGGGTTCTGGTACAGAGATTTAAAGCTGACCTTCACACATGTGTGGAATTCATTCAGGACCCAAAAAGATTAAAGGAACACATCCGAGAGCTCTATAAATGCTACGTTGAGCCATCAGATGTGGTAAGATCAATACATTTGGGTCATCATTGGTGCTGTCTTGATTTCCAGTGAATGGAGCTTGTCTGGTGTGTGACTGTAGGTAGAGAAAGTGGCGGTGGACACAGATATCCAGAAGGAAAACCACAGACAGAGGGAGCACTATGAGAAGATTATCACCACGCTGAAGAACCAGCTCACCAGAGACACAAACGTCCTCCAGGCCAACAATACAAAGCTCATGAAGGTGAGAGAAACAAATAACAGTGTGCAGTTAATGTGGAAATTAGGATCTTTAGTCTGACTGTTGAAATAATGGTACTTCTGCTGTAGCCCATCACTTTCCTCTGGTTTAGTAGTTATAATTTACAGTAAATTAGACAGTAAATATCTAAATGGATTGATTTTGCGGATTTTTTTAACACCTGAAGAAATGAGTAGTACTTTGGAGATAAAGATTCCAGTGTATCAGTATACAAAGGTTGTTTTATTCATACTATGAGTGTTTCACCTTCAGTGTTCCTTCAATCACTGCATGTGTTTGTGTGAAAGATCTCACATCTGTCATCTGTGTCCAGGACAATGTCATTCTTATGAAAGAGATCAATGATCTGCGTCAGGAGCTGCGCACTGTCCGAATGCAGCTGCACAACTCTGAGAGTCAAAGCAGCTTTAACAAGAGCTCTGCTATCACGAGAGGTGACCGATGTCAATTCTATGGTGTTTGGATAAACCTGGGTAAAAATGGACCGTGACATCATTGGTGTTCATGTTCGAGGTTCTCAGCTACATTTCTTTCATGCTTCAGGTGCAGCTTCAGCAGGGAGGAACGGCTTGATGACGCAGCAGAATTCAGAAGAAACAGAGAAGATCATCCAGTTTCAGCGACTGGAGATCCAGAGGCTCAAGCAGGAGATCAATGTCCAGATGCCTTCATCCAGAACCAAACTACCACCACTCACCAACTGAATGCACCTCATGCATCAATAAAGTGTCAAATATAAGTCATAGATTCTTTTTGAATCAATGTTAACAGAATACCAAATAATATTGCCTCCAGAGTGCTGACAAATTACACAGAACATGAGCAATTTCTAAATGATAAGTCATTTATATCAAAAGAATAGAAAGTAATGCAATTTCAAAGCAAGTTGAAATTCATTTGTAAAACTATGGTACACGTACATTATCTTCTAAATTTTATATAATTAGATTGCACAGAAATCTGTGATTTCTTAAATGATTACATCATTAAAAAGTACATTGATTTGTATCAGTGCTGAGGCATATATTTCAGGCATGAGTGAATATCGCTGTCCAATAAAAAATATAATGGCCTACAACATTATATTTGCATTTTTCTTTTTGCTTGTACGTTTTGTTGAACTGTAAAAGTCACTAAAAGTTATTTTCAAACAAAATGGATTTTTTGAAGTTCAGTGGTCTTTTATGGTGGTCTGTGATGAACGATGCTTATTCTGCCCTGTTTCATCCTGGATATTTTTATACAATAAGATTGAAAATGAATAAGCTGACATGATAAAATTATAAACCTTTGGAAGTTTTGATTTTTGCTTTTTGTTTCCATACTGAATACTGAATACATATTTGTTCACATTGTTCTGTTCTAAATGCGTGTAATGGCGTCATAATGGACAGATTGAGCTGCATTAGAGTGGATGTTCATTTAATGGTTCCTAGATGTTATATAACATCATGACAGTGCTGTAGTCTACTTCTCTTGTGCAACTGGGACGAACAATGATGGTGAAACTTAGAAATAGAAACAGAAATATTTCAAATCAATTTATATTGAAATGAATATCACCAAAGCATATTACGGAAACGTTTCTGTTCCTTGTTGACTCTCTCTACCTTCATGACACTATTTGAGCTGCTGGACCACACTGATGAATGTATGAAGAAGAGTCATGTGACAGGAAGCAAATAAAAGTTAGTTACAGTTTGCTTGCACTATATTCTACTACTTTTATGACAGTAGTGTTATGTGCAACTAACTAGGATGGATAAGGTATCCAGTGTTGGGGGTAACGCATTACAAGTAATGCGAGTTACGTAATCAGATTACTTTTTTTAAGTAACTAGTAAAGTAACGCATTACTTTTTAATTTACAAGAAAGTTATTTTTTCATAAAAGTAATGCCAGTTACTTTGTTTTGCCATTTATTGACTGAGAAGTCTCCTGTCCCCATACTGGGAGAAATCAGAAGTACAGAGTCGTTGTGTGCTCTGTGTGAACATGATGTTACAGGTTCTAGACTAAATTTGAATGTTGATTAATTCATTCCACTCACAAAAACAGATTTAGTATTCATCAAAATGAATTAAAACAGTGAAATGCAAACTCAGAATATAACGCAAACCTGCAATAATTAAATATGTTAAATAACACAAATGTATCTAATCGCATTTTAGTAACCAGTGTCTATGTTGCTGACCTTTTATGATCCAGTTCAACCACATTAATAAGCAAAAATGACTTAAGATAAATTAACAATTGTGCTTCAATGTTATTTTTATTTTATTTATTTTTTTATTGCTGAAGAGTGTTGACTCTTCTTCTCCTGTGTTCTACTTTACAGACGTCAATTTACTTTTTTCCTTCAGCCTGAGGTTTATTCATTACACTTTTTAATGTGAAAGGGCTTTTACATTTGCCATAAATATTATTATATTAAAAACAATCAAGTCCTGCTCATATTTAAAAAGCATTAAATGGATAACGCATTACTTTACATAAAAATAAACTTACGTGATTGGTTACTTTTATATGGAGTAACAAAATTTTGTAATGCATTACTTTTAAAGGTAACTTTCCCCAACACGATTACATTATACGATTATAAATTATGTTCATTAATATAATTAATTCAAAACTAAAACCTCTTTTTACCAAAGTTTTGATGTTTTGGATTAATTCATCCTAGATTTATGAATGTGTAAAAGTCTGACCAAACCATAAAATGTTAATTATGCAAGTAAACCTTGTGCTTTGGTCATCCTAGACTTATTTTATTTATTTTAAGGTCCACTGAAGTGCCTTGAAACCATAGACTGTAAAAAAAATTGGTCCAGTTTTATTGGGTTATTACAATTACATCAGTAATACGTTTTACAGTGATTTCTGAGCATCACAATGCTGAACATTTTGAAAACCTGACCAAACCTTACACTTTCTTCAAGATATTGAAATACCCAACATTAACAAAACTGAATTGTGGTGACAAAAGTCATACGCCAGTTTCTGCAGAATAACAAACAATTACACATTCATTCATGACCTCATTTCTTATAATGTGCACAATATTTCTAGATTGACTATGACTGGCAACTTCTGACATGAGTTAGCATTTGTTAATCTGTATCAGTTCATATATTATCCTGTATGAAGGAGGTTTTTGAAGAACATCATGCCACACATGCTGTTCTGGACAATCAGCACATATAAACTCTGAGAAGAGGAGCTCTATTGTTGCAGAAGCGAAGTAAACTTATGTCATGTGAATGACACCATCCTTACAGTCACAAAAAGTCCATTATGCTGCAGGCGTGACATCAGAGATACACTTGGTGGGATGTCCCTCCAGTTGGCCTATTGTTTTACCCACAATGCCTTGAAAGACATCCTTGCTTTTCTGTGTCATTCATTCTGCCTGCTAGGCGTGCACATGTGTGAGAGTGAGCGTTTGTGTGTGTTCTCCGTTTGCGGACATGCTGTTTAGTGTCACAAAGAAGACAATGAGAAACCTTTTATTGTCCTGGTGGAATGTGGCAGGAGAAGACAACGGGGGAGCATGTCATCGTCCCGAGTGCTTGGCACCAGTGTCCATTCGGCTTGCACCATGACACACCACAGCATGAGAGAGACAGGTAAACAAAACGACAGAAAGAAAGAGAGCGAGAGACGTGACAGTAAACTGTCCTGCACTACTGACAAGATAAAGGAGTTTGAGGATGGTAGGATGGTGTGTTTCTTTAAAAAAGAGCTTTTTAAACCATCTTGTCCACAGGAACGAATGACTGCTGTTCAGGACACATGATCACACTTCACACAGTTTGAGTCTGAATCAAGGATCAGAAACATGCACTGACAACAGGTGAGGAAACTTTATTAGTTGCAGCTACTTTATATATCATTAGTTAACTACTTTATCCAAATAAATCCAAAATAATCCAGCTTTTATTTTATTGTCTATGCTGAGTTTATTTTTATTTTTTTCATGGAATAAACTAATTTGAAGTAATTTAGGAATAGGATATATTGTTTAATAAAGGTTGGGTTGCACACACTAAAGCATTAATGTAGCTTTGATGCATAGCTGTTTTGCTAAAGTAGGTTGAGATGTTACAGATACACTGAGAAGTTCTCAGTGAGAACTGACAGTGTCACTTCACAAGCTTGTGATTTTGTGAAAATTGTACAGGAAAAGCACCCAAGTTTTCTTTTTATTTAGGATTGCTATGTAAAGCAAAAGCTCTTTGAATCAGTCTGATGAATCCTGCGCTTCATCAAAGTTCTTTTAATAACTGCAAGTTTTTCAGTGATATTATGTCCTAAAATACAGCAAGTTTTGAGTACTTAAAGTTTGGCAAAGTCAGTTTTATTACTGACAAGTTGTTGATAATGTGTAGTTAAAATAACACATTTGCAATTGGATTCTTTTTATTTGTTCGTGTTAAATATATATATATATATATATATATATTTTTTTTTTTTTTTTTTAAATGCATATCACTCTTTTTTATAACTGGATGCCACTCTCCAAATTAAAATTTTTATTTTGACAACAGTGTAGCATACTACTGTTTAAAATGTAAAGCATGTAAATATGCAAACTGATTTAGTTAGGCCTTCTATTTGTAAAGTGTAAGGTAATAATACGAAAAGTGATCATTTGCATGGCATCTATGGCTCATTTGAATGGTTCAGATAAATGAGAGACTAAAGATGTCCGCATGCAGTTTGTATACATCTTGAGGAATGCATGTGACATTTGCCTTTGGCATGAATGGAATGTGCAGTGGCAAGCGTAAAAGAACAATAAATAATTCTTTAACAACATTTTTATTGTAATTTCTACATATACGTTTTAACATTTAAACTTGCCTAAATCAAGTTGATGTATGAAAAAACAAAACAAGAATACTTGTAAATGAACATTATTCTAGATTAATCTAGTAAACATGCTGTTCATTGTCAGTTCATTGTGTTGGAACTGTAAAAAGTTTCCTTAAAGTGCAATATTTAACACATAAGAATTAGTTTTGTTTTTAATTTAGGTTGATATAGTGATGCTAAATGTATATGTTTTTTTATTTTATTTGAAGAGAACCAGTAAATTTAGATGTTACCATAACTAATGTTAATGCATTGAACCTGAAGTGTTATTCATTTTCATATGTGTTGTTTCGAGGCAGTACACACACCAGTCGACTGCAGCATTTGAGAGACCCTGGAGATGGAGCTTCTCCCTCTGAGTGTGATGAGTCCCGGGGCTCCCCTTCGTCTCCAAGCAGACCCTCTGTGGCTCCAGCGCCAAGCCGTGGAGGAGCAGGTGGAGCTGTGGTGGTTCAACGAGCCGCATGTGTCTCTCCTGTGCTACTGTTTTTCAGTGGCCATGGTTCTGAGCCTGGGCTCCGCCGGCGTGGGGCTCCTCTCGACCGCCTCCTCCGCCGCGGGGCCCTCGGTGCTGTGGCGCTTGGGCGTAGGTTCTACTCTCTGTCTCCTGGCACTGGTGGTCCTCATGAAGCAGCTGCTCAGCTCTGCAGTGCAGGACATGGGCTGCATACGCAGCCGCAGACGCATCGAGCAGCTGCGCAGTGGAGGAACGGTGGATCCCGTGCTGTTGCTCTTCTCTGGTTTGGCACTGGTGGTGTGTGGGACTACACTTCTCAGTCTCGCTCAGCTGGACATGCTGCTCTCTGGCGTGACCCTCCTGGCCAGTGGGGGCACTGTGGTCCTAGGTGTGATGGCGTATGGAGTGATGGTTTATGTGCAAGGAAGGAGAAACACAAGAAGGCGAAGACGACGGAGGGTGAGAGTGTATACAGTGACGGGACAAAGGAACCGACCATGGAGGGATTCAACTTCCAGTCAGTCGAATTTGTTGTGAAAGGAGAACAGAGAATTCCAACTAGCTCTTGTTCCTACATGATATTAAGACCTATTTGCACAAACTGGTGTGGTAAAACACAATAGGAGCTTCATTGGTTTTCATTCATTTTACACCTGTTATACTTGCAATTTGGCTAGAAGACTTCTTTATTGGCAATCAAACACCTCCAAATCAAATGCTTGCTTTGCCATTTCTCATTTTACATCTTGACTTATGAGTACCAGGTGATGGAATTAGAAGTCAAAATGATCAAGTAGGAATGGTCCATATGGAAATTAATCACACTTTTTTAAGTCACACTTTCACTTTAATCTTGAATTGAATACCTGGTTTGCCCTCGTTCAACAAAGTTCACTCCCTTGAATACCATATCCCAGACTGCAATGCGTTCAACTTTACCATGCATTTCCAATCTGATAAATGAACAAAAACTTCTGGCACATTGGTATCCAAATTGCACTCTTCTGGAGAATGGTATAACTGCAGCCTTGAGATCTCCAAATTGGGGCGGGAACTCCAAAATAGGGCGTGGCTTCCTCCATTGAGAGACAGGCGCATGAATTTCGTGCCTTGGGACGGCTCCGTTGCTTGGAGTAAAATCTTTCCCCTGAGCTGCAGAGCCGGATTATCCATAAGGGCACTTGGGCCAGTGCCCAGGGGCACCAACCATTCACAACAACTAGGGGGCACCACATGACACAAGCTCTAAAAATATTTTTCGTAAATTGTTTTATTATTAGGCTAACTTTAAATTCTTGAAAGACCATACATAACTCGTTTATGTACACTAACTTAACAACAACAATAATAATAATAAATTATAAATAAATAAAGATTACATGACCACTATCAGTCCCGCCCACAAGTCATGCCTCCAGCGGCTGGTGTTCTTCCGAAAAAATCGGCACAGACTATTTTTATCTTATAAATATACTAAAACTAAAGACTTTTTGGAGATATGAAGGATGCAGTACTACTCTATAGGTATTCAAGATTAACAGGAGATTAAGTGAAAATGAGCATTTCACCCCCCCTTTAAAGTGAAAATATTTCCGTCTCCAGCTGCGAGAGGGCGCTCTATGCTGCTCCGTGTTCCTGTAGTCTACACTGAAAACATAGAGCGCCCTCTCACGGCTGTAGGCGGTAATGTTTTCTCTTGGTTCTTGTTTATAAATTAATGTGACTTATAGTCCAGTGCGATTTATATATTTGTTTTTTTCCTTGTCATGACGTGGTGGTGGTGGCGGGGGGGGGGGGGGGGGGGGTTGTTTTGATGTATAGTGCCCAGGGGCACCATACTGTCTTAATTAATATGGCCCTGCTGAGCTGGTTCCCCCTTTACAACATAAAGCAGAGGTTCAGACTTGAATCCCAACTCCACTGCCCAAAAGCTTTGGGCTCTGCTCTCATGGAGAACATTTATTTATATCGCATATTTTATTTTAGATGAACTAGAAACAATTTTTAATTTATAAAGTTTTATTTTGAAATGTAAGTCAGTAACAATTGGCTGAAGCCACAGCCAATGGTGAATGTCTTTGCGAAAGGAGACCCCGCCCCATTTTGGAGATCTCCGGTCTGCAGTTATACCCACTTGCTTTTCTGTGGCAAAAAGTAACCATAGTATGCTATTCCAAAGTCAGAGAGTCTAAACTTGAAGTGAAGTCGTTGTTCTAGACAGTTGTCTACAGATGGCGCAAAAAACAAGCAACAGTTAATTCTTTACACATCCCAGAGTAGTTTTACAGTATATTTTTTGAATGGACAATACATTAAGTATGCACAATTTGCTAAATAAATCTATGATAGAGCTTATACAGCTGCATTAAATATAAGTTGTATATGTGTAATGTAGTAAACTGTAATGAGCTCTTCATAACTGTATTAATTCACATAAAAAATAAAAATAAAATAAATGTTGTGCTAATTTAATGCTATAAGCAGTGAAACATACATTTACATTTACATTTATTCATTTAGCAGACGCTTTTATCCAAAGCGACTTACAGATGAAGACAGTGGAAGCAATCAAAAACAACAAAAAGATCAATGATATATAAGTGCTATAACAAGTCTCAGTTAGGTTAACACAGTACACGTAGCATGGGATTTTAACTAATATAATAAATAAAAAGAAAACAGATAGAATAAAAAATAAAAGAATAGAGCAAGCTAGTTAGAGGTCTTTACACATACACACACATACATATACAATTGCATAATAAATGAAAAGAAATACAAAAGAATAATAGAATACAAAAAGATTAGAAAGGTAGTTCGATTTTTTAAAGAATAGAATTAGAATAGTGAGTGTTAAAGTTAGAGGGTCAAATAAAGATGGAAGAGATGTGTTTTAAGCCGATTCTTGAAGATGGCTAAGGACTCAACTGCTCGGATTGAGTTGGGGAGGTTACTCCACCAGAAGGGAACATTTAATTTAAAAGTACGTAAAAGTGACTTTGTGCTTCTTTGGGATGGCACAATCAAGCGACGTTCACTTGGAGAACGCAAGCTTCTAGAGGGCACATAAGTCTGAAGTAACGAATTTAGGTAAATGGGTGCAGAGCCAGTGGTAGTTTGTTATGTTTTTTAACATACATAAGCATGTTTGTTTAATTATTAAGTGTGGTATTTTCTTTTCTAATTCGCTGGAGAAATGAACACACTTACATTGCAAGTTACTTTTTTAAGACAGGCTTTTAGAAAAAGCCACACTGGCAAATAAGAAGAACAGATTGTATGGTTATCAATTATTATGGATGGATTCATTTTTATAAGTTTGAGGTGTTGAGCTGTTGTGCTCATAAGGAAACAAATGTATGCAAAATAATAATAATAATATCTTAAATGAATATTCAGGGTTCATATTCATGTTAAGCTCAATCAACAGCATTTGTGGCATTATATTTATTAGCAAAAAATTATGAAAACGTATTTTGAGTGACTTAGAATGGAAATTAACTGAGCCCATTTTTGAAGGGTTTTAAAAGAAGAAATTGTTTAAACCATATTTTTTTCTAATCTAACTATCAGGTTATTGATTTTTTGTAAGTGCCTCTGTAACCCAGATTTATTTTAAGTAAAGGAAGAAAGATGCAATTTAAATGCCGACGACTGAACTTAACTTTTACTCAAACCAGAATAATCCGTCAAAGATTCTTCTAATCTTTGATGAACAAACAATTTGAAGAACATTATCTATTAGAAATACAAATGTCATCCGGTGCATGGAGAAAATCAGTTCACGTACTGTATATAGCGTCTGGAATAAGCAGTTCATCATCACTGTCTTCAGTATCGTCCTGCTGGAGTTCCTCTTCCTCGGCTTTCTCTCTCTCATTTGTCTGGATGTAGTTGTCCTCGATGAAGCCATCATCATCATCATCATCATCATCTGAACTCTCTCCCCTCTGGATCATTCGGCCCCTCATGTCACGCACTGGGATCTCTCTCTCCAGATCTCCAGCATGTCTGAACTCACTGGCCGTTTCTCTCTCCAGTAATAAAGCGTGTCTGTGTCTGGTCAGGCACCATCGGAGGAAGCGGTATCTCACAGCCAGTGCCATCAGGAGGCCGAGGGAAAGCACCGCTGTCAGAGCACCGAGCACAGTTGGCCAGCCGGAGTGGACTTCAGCAGTTCCCAGTGAGTCTGAGGATGGCAAAAGTGATTGAAGTAAATGAATAATGCTTACTGCACACACACAGAAAATCTCTATGGACAGGATCCATGTTTGTGACACACACAATAACAAGTGAATTGAAATAAAGTAATGCATGATTTATTATGATTGATTATTTATTATGATATATTTTCACTTAATTATCAAAACATATTTCACAGATTGCTAATGGACTTTAAATTGATGCACTAACCATTTCGTCCATTTGAAGTACTTTTCATTGAAAGTTCTGATGAAACAGTTGATTGGTCTTCTTGAGGAGTCAGACATTCATGTGCAGACATAACCAAGTATGTGATCAGAACCGTATTAACTCTGTGCTGTATGTTTCCCATGATGGCCTGTCTATAAGAAAGAATATTTGTATGATTTTTTTTTTTTCATCTGTAAATCAAATCACAGTCCTGTCATATTGCTTAAAAAGCAAATAGTTTCCTGGTATGGACTAACATGATGAATGTCATAGCAATGCATTTGGTTTAAATAGATCTTTTGAGACACAGAATATACAAAACCTTACTCAATAATAATGTTATGTCAACTTTACATATCTGTAGTATTAAGGCTTAAATACAAGGATGTGGTGAGCAATGTAAAGCAATGCAACAGTCATGTGACTCTCATTTGATCAGTTGAGAAATCAGCTGAAATAATCAAAACCCACTGAAATAACAGTAAAATAAACAGTAATGTTTTTATACATACCTGTTGCTTGGTACAATCCAATATTTCTGTGTTTTTTGTTATTTTTTGATGATCATGTTTTCAGTGCGGAGAGCATGACAATGAAAGCATCTTGAGCAAAGGTTGAAAAAGGTGTAACTCTTCATCTGGGTTAACAGGGCACTTTTATTACTTGTTAACTCATTTCCTTGTGTCTTTGCAGGTATCAGCAGATCCACACTGCACATATAAACGTTAACCCTGGTCTGTGCAACATCTTCCCTTCCTTTGTGAAAAATTAGGGCACTTTAAAAAAAAAATCATATGCTTACTTTAAATGAATATACTGCAAACTGATGCTTAACTGTATGTTAGTAAAAAAAAAAAAAAAAAAAAAAAAAGATTATTCTGTTATCATTTACTCACCCTCTTGTCATTCCAAACCTGTCTGAAATTCTTCTGCTGAACACAAAATAAGATATTTTGAAGATTGTGGGTTACCAAATAGTGTTGGATCCCAGCGGAAGGGAAATATATTCTCTAGACATTTCTCAATAACAACCTCAAACTTGCAGTTTGACAAAATCTTTCGTCCAAATCAAGTGCTTCCTGTTGCACACAGACAACATATGCTTTTGGCAACACAGAGAACAGACGGAGTCTCTATTTGATCTGAAATAATGTGATATAATAACCACATTAACTTACTATTAGCTTGCAACATACAGGTCAGCAGCAGTAGGAACGGCAGGTCTAAAACTTCATGAACACTTGGTTTGATAAGCGTAACTAACTTATTGCCATAGATGGATGATTTTTTTTTTTCTTAATAGTGTTGAATATTAATTCAAAAATAAATCTTTGAGACAATAATTTATACAGTTGAATGCACACGTGCATGAAAAAATCAATGAATATTGTTATCAAAAGACATTTAATTTGCATGAGGTTAACCTTTGTGCCTCTTCTACTTCTATCATGTATTGTTTTATGACATATGATGCTTTTTTAAAGATCATAATTTTGTGTATTTGGTGTAACAGAATATGTTGACATGCTTCAATGTTAAAAAAAAAACACATTACTTTTCAAATACTGTACATTATTGTAGGTCCTCTATGCCCCGCCTCTCTCAGACACGTCATTTTCTACAAAGTCCCTCCTTCAGACAAGAGCAGTCTTCTCTGATTGGCCAACTGACCCAGTGCATTGTGATTGGCCGAACACCGCAAGCACTCATCAGAAACTTAATCCCCTTTTGAATAATCATCAAAATAAATGTAAAAACAGTTAATAAAGTCCTTAGTTTTACCATCAGCCTAGATGGTAATGATTTGAGACTTTAGTCTTTGCCATTTTACAGATCTTCTTTATGCACCAAGAGCTTGTAACACAAGGAAAACTTGAAATCCCATCATATGACCCCTTTAAGAAGTTAATGAATTGTGGTCTGGCACTAACCTGGTTTAGATTCTTCATAGTCGTCAGATTTCTACTGTCTTGTGCAAATGTACAGCCATCAGAGTGTGCAACCATTTTTGTTCTCTCTGGGTGATATTATTACTTAGCAAGCAATGCATTAGCAGTTGAAGGCCTCTTTTCTAATGTCTCTCATTTCACAACAGCATATTTTCATTTCATAAATATAAATTTCAAAATAACTTTCTAATCGAGATGCAGAAAAGTTCAAAACTTGATTACTGTAATGCACTTTTGGCTGGATGCTCCAGTGTTTCCATAAAAAAACTGTGGCTTGTTCAAAACGCAGAGGCAGAGATCAACCAAATCCAGAAAATATGATCAAATCAGTCTAATATTCACACTCAAACTAACCCTCTTAGTTTAGTCTAAACTGAATGTATAAGGCCTGTTTTCAAATGTTATAATTTTGCAGTCTGTTTTATTTTTTTATTTACTGAACAGCATGTTCAAAAATGAATTTTGGTGGACAGCTGTGTAACAGGATTGTGGTCTGAACTGATGGGGTGAAACAGATACGATAACAAATGATGCTTGCAATTAAATAAATTTAGCATTGTTCACATTTAGTTTAAGTCTGGTCATTGATAAATCTGTGTTTCTTCAAGTCAAATGTTTTCATATCATGCACAGTCAGTGAAGAGACAGGTCTCTTTTGTGTTATAAGAGGGTCATCTCATTTTCCCCGTTGTTTGGTTGATACATCAGACATCACAAGACACTAGTGGCATTTCTTACTCTCTTTATTTTCATTTTGTTATGGGATACATGTGCAATACCAGAAACTATCATAACCATAGAAGGTTTGATTACTCATTACATGCTACATTACACTTGAGGCATATATATATATAAATAAATACATATATAAAACCTAGAACGCAAAAAAAAAAAAAAAAAAATGGAAGAGAAAGCACAGCATTATTGATCTTCTGAAAGCATAGAGGGACCTCTGCTGATTCTGACCCACTAGAAATCATTCATAGATCACTCATGAAGAATAAGAAGAGGTAATATTTCCTGACTAAATTAGTGATATCAAATAGAAATAAGTTTTTGACCTGATAGGCTGATGGCTATCTTGTTGTTAGTAATCTTGCCTTTTTGTGAATCCCCATCCTTTTGTACACTGTGTTGAAGCAGAAGTTCAGTGCAGCCTCTGAAAATATCACGAAATATGGGGAATATCACTATATAGACTATATTTAGGAGACATTTAACACCAAAATGAGTCCATTCAATTTTTGAGGTTATTAAAAATATTTTTCTTTTAATTTATTATTCTCAAAGGCAATTTTCATTACTGAAATTCTATTGTTTTTTAATACTGTGGTACAACGATTAAATGATTAAAACTGCAAAAACTTACGGTAGTAAAACAAATACAATAATAACACACTGTAAAATATAAATAAACATACTGGTACTTCTCTTCCAGGACATTTTTATTAACTTTTTTAAGCTTTGGAATTTGAACAATATATCATTCATTTTCTTCAATCATTCATTCATTTCATTTTCTTTTAAGTTAATACAAATTCACTGGAAATAATATCACAATGCAAAAAAATAAATAAATAAATAACAAAAATCACAAAATAGCCTTTATTTATTTAGTGCAATTTGTATAATTATTTTAAGACCCATAGGTGTGCAGCTTTCCCCTGAATCAACATCATGTGATATTATCATTATAAATGATCTCAGCATGTACTTCCTGTCTTGAACTGGCATGAAGGTGCAGACTGAGTGAATAAATGGACTTAGATACAGTTTCCCATCATCCACTGGAGGGTGCACAATCACATACCTGTAACTACTGACAGAGCCTTGGCAACCCTCTGTCTAAACCCCCTGCTGTGTAACATCTACACCGAGTCATGGCACTTGCTGCATTTTTATGTTTTTTCCCCTGTTTTATTACATGAAACAATCCCCTTTCCAATTGTTCAGAGATCTTTAATCCATCTTCAGATCGGCTTAATGCAGTGCGCCTCTAATAGGATCGCTGGTATTAACCTCTGGGACAGTACCGCCAGCTGTCCCAGAGCCCCCTATTGGCCACGCTGAAGTACAGGGTGAGGGGTGTGATGGGGCAGAACGAAGAGAGACCGAGAGAGAGAAGAGTAGTGTGCTAGTGACTGGAAAGGGTGATGGGATTTTGTAGTGACCAACGGTGGATTGACAAGTGCTTTTTCTTGGCGGGACATTCATTATCACCATTACTACCTTCCTAATTTACTCCTTCGCTCTCTGCATGTGTTTCTTTTTGTCCCCTCGGGGTCCGGGTGTTTGTTTGTCTGACTGAGCGGTCAGTAGACGTGGACGTGTCACCATGGCTCTGGGTGCGGTGTGGGGCCGTGTTAAAAATGTGTGCCAACAGAACGGCCTCCTCATCTTGTCAGTGTTGGCCGTGGTTATCGGATGCCTGCTGGGCTTCTTTCTGCGCTCCAAACACCTCTCGGAGCAGGTTAGTTTTGATTTCTGCACCTCCTGGACACATAACAGTCAATGTTTCCATCTTTCCTGCAGTGTCTCAACTTTCCTGCCATCTGATCTTAGTTAATGGCAGATATTAATTGTATAGCTAAAGTGACAGCAGCTAGAGATGAAGATAGATTTTTTCAAATTGCATTAAAACTCACACATACAATGACCTGAATAATACACACTTTCTTTAATCAGTATGTTTTTAATAGCAAAATAGCAAAAATAGCGCTTCACTGAATTATCTGAATTAAAATCCTTTTTTTTCACTGATTAAAACACTTAAACCTTTTCCCTCCAAATCAAAGTCATGTGGTGCAACCAACATGCAGAAAAAATAAGACAGGAAATTATTTCATGACTTTGTGTCAAGGTCAATACGTTTCTTTAACTATCAAATCTATTCTTTTTTATGACAAGGCAAGGTCACATTATATCAATGTATTGATATTTGGTATTAATACGTAACTTGTGCTATTTGTATATATAAAAAAAAAACTTTACCTTGAAAAAAAGACGTACTGCATTAAAATATTTTTTGTTAATTATAAAGACGTGTACACTCAAATGCATTCAACTGTTTACTTGATGGTTGCACCAAATGGCATTGTAATGTTTTTTTTTTTTATGGTATAAAGGTTTTTCAAAACCAAACGAAACCAGTGTGAAAAAGTGTTTTAAATTAGATTAATACAATTTTTTTCTTTGTTTTACAATGGACATTTGTATATGTTAACTGATCAAAACAAAACAGTACACAGAAATACAAATGGCGTAGAATTTACTTTGACACAGTTTTCACTCTGAAACTTCTAGTTACATTTACAAATAATTAAATAAAAAATATAGACATTTGTATTTATATGTTAACATTTATATAAAAAATATTTATTTACAACTTCGATTTTTTTTTTACAGCGCATAAAATATCAGATAACTATACATTTTACAATAATCTGTCTAGAGTACTGAGTCTGTTCACTAGCTGTTTCATTGATTGAGTGAGATGTGCTCTCCATCAAAGCTCTCTGTCATCACGACATGAGAAAAGCAGGCATCTAGTGACCCTGAGGATTATCAGTCAGTCATCTGAAACGTGGAAGCACTATTACAGTAAGAGACTTCTTCACTGCATCAATCATCCATAGCCTCTGCTAATACCTAAGAAGACAAATGTGATCAGTTGACACTCAATTTTGACTACTGATTATTTCATTGAGTTGAAGTTTGTCACTATATTTTCCATCAGTTATTATGTTTAGCAGTAAGCTCTGGCATCTCTGTCCGTTTAGATTACGCCACATGGCAGCTTTACAGACTTTACATGGCTCAAGTCAGGGATGCCAGTGGCAGATGTAGGGGCTCGGTGCCAGCTGTTTTTATGCTAGCATTAGCACAGGAGTGCCAATGATGCACAGCCATTTGTCAGCATTGATCATGATGCTGCTTGGACTACGGCCCTGATCTCAGCTTTATGTCCCTGTCCCCTCCTTAATGCAGACTTGTAAGCGCTTTAACACCAGCATCATGACACTCAGCTCCCTTCAAACACAATATGGTCTTCAGTAAGTCTTTCTCTTGCTTAAAGGCTCTTCTGCACATTATAGATTGTGACTCATCCACATTATTTGTGTGGCACAGTTAACTTGGCACTATTACTGTACCAGCCACAGAAAGTTGTTTAAAAGAGACATCCGGATATGTTCTATGTTGATAATTAGTGGTTTCAAATCATATTGCATTTTATGAGTCACGGATCAGCCTTTTGGATCAGCAAGAAAAAAAAAATTATATCAATGTAAATTTTGATTTCTGTTTATTAAAGTACAGTTTAAGTACTTCTTCAATACCACAACAAAAACAACCGCAAAATAAAATGTCAAACATAATTAAGTGAATACTCAGTAAAAAGTGAAAAAATCAGTGAAAAATAAATTACAAGCATATAAATACAATATACCAGAGCTCCAAATAAAATAAGGTTTAACTATGTTATTCAGATACCGAAATTTAATAATATAAGTGTAAATTAACAGTTTTCACTATATAAATTAAATACAGATTCTTTTTTGTTAAAGATTTGTTGTTTAATGAGCATTAATGAAATACAGCAGGAGGTACTGTTTTTATAGGCTGCTGTCACTTTAAGACCTGATGCACACATCCAGTATGATGATACACATCCAATATCTTCTTTATTTCTGTGTTTACGAAAATGATTGTGGAAAGGGGTTTTTTGAGATCATGTTATGTGTATGTGTCTGGTCAAGAGCAAGGAGATGCGAAAGACGAATCAACTCTGTGTGCCTCCATGTGTGTGCGCCCAGAAAACAAGGTTTGAGTATCTCTTCTGCCTCTTGTTGCTCTGGAATGGCTTCAAATGCTTTGAAGCTGTAAACTAGCCAGACCCAAAAACATAGCCTACAGTGCACTTTGACTCTATGATAGACCAATTTTGTGTGGTTCTGTTTCTCCTGAAGGAGGTGAAGTACTTCCAGTTCCCAGGGGAGTTGCTGATGCGGATGTTGAAGATGCTCATCCTGCCTCTAGTAGTTTCCAGGTAAAAGAGAACTAAATTTACTCCTTCTTGAGGTCCCTGTTCGCATGAATCTTATTATGAGTTACTTAAATGTCTAAAATCTATCAATCTGGTAAAGCATGATAAAACATGATAGCCTAAACTTAGCCTAGACTATACTATACAGCTTCTGTTTCACAGATCTGTGGATCAATATGCATTAGTATAAAAATAGCAAATCACAATCTATATTTACATCTACAAGATGCTTATCCAAAGTGACACACACACAGTACATTGCATTCACATTATATCAGTCCATGCATTCCTTGAACTCATGACAATGGTTTTGCTAGCGCCATGCTCTACTGTATAAGCTGCATGAATGCTGCCAATCATATTATATTATTCCTTCTGTGGAGCTCAAAATGTTTTATCGAATGCCTGCTATTTTCCACAGATAATCAAAAATGCATGGTGATTTATACTGGCAATCTCTAAAAGACATGTGCATTTAAGTCTTCTGAGCCCATATGATATAGTCATATAAAAACTGAGCAAAATTAAAACTATCATCCTTTCAAACATGACACCTCTAGATGTCAGTGACATCACTGCTTCTTAAATATTCAATATATTCTAAATATTATTTTATTATAAATATCAGCAGAAAGGAAGATTTTCAGTGAATAACAACTGAAATGATGCATGTTACTCAAGCAAAGCTATCGCATGGTTTCATAGAGAAGACCTATTGTTCCTATGCACTGACTTTATGGTTGTTTAACACTTTCTTGTATCTCCAATCACATTCATTGCATTGAAAACAGCAGTTCAGATTAAAAAAAAAAAATCTGTTGTGTTCAACAGTAGATGGTAGGGGTGGAACGGTGCGCAAAAATCACGGTTCGGTACGTACCTCGGTTTTAAAGTCACATTTCGGTTCATTTTCGGTACAGTAAGGGAAAGAAATTCAAACATTAAACTGCAGGTTGTTTACTACTATAAACTTTTTAACAATTTGTTTACACTTTTTTTTAAACACTTTAATAATATATATATATATATATATATACATATTAAAAAATGAATAAGAAATAAAATAATGCTGCAATGATCTCCACTAAATAAAATCAAACCAATATCACATAATAAAATACAATGAAAAATATAAATAAATAACTATGATTACAGTGCAGCATTACCAATCCCAGCTAGTAGGCCTGCTAATATTTAAAAATATATATATAACTTTTAGTATAAAAATATATATAACTTTTCCAAAGTGTAAAGTGCAGCATCTACAGTTTCAGTTTTTAGACCTGCACAGATTTCATTATAGCATTGGCCCGATCGGAATTAAGAGCAAAGGTCTGTTTAAATGCCGACGGGAGCTGTGGTTGAATAACGGTCGTATTGTTCCTAGTTGTAGTGATGTTCACACTCGCGTGATGCCTTTTGAAAACTTTAGAATCAGTTGCAGGGCAGGATCAGGCGGCAAGGAAGTCGACCGTAAGTTGAAGTCGGGTGGGGGCTGCCATCTTTTAGCAGAACTTCACTTGCGTTAGCATTCCCATTGACTCCCATTCATTTTGGCGTCACTTTGACAGCGAATAACTTTACATCTGAGGCGTTTAAAGACTCCGTTTGTCCATTATTTATTTCTAAAGATACACGACAATGTATAAAGGGCTCCATTACCTTCTATGTTAGATTATGGCCCCGTATAAACAGTTTTTGTAAAAAATATGCTAACGATTGCGTCATAACCATTCGTCTCTCTGTCGCATCACCGTACAGACAGGAGGAGAAGCTCGCAGGCAATTAACTTAATATGGCGTACTGGCGTTACATTTTAAAATACTATACAGAATAATTAATCAGAATACTTACTCCTGCTCACTCACGACAAATAACTCCCCGCTCAAGCTCACCGTCTCTGCAAGATTAACGATGGCATTTCGCACGCACAGCTACTAGAAGATTTACATCTTTCAGACAGGTTGCTGACGTCATCAAGCTTCGTTTGAGTCAGAAACGGAAGTGCTAAAAAACACAAAAAATGGGCTTCACTTGTCTCAATTGAGTTCCAGTGGGGTCGCTGTGTCCATTTCTTTTACTGTCTATGGGCGGGATTTGCGCTGAACGCAGAGACTTCCGCCACTTAATATGTTCGTGTGGAAACACGAAAATTTACCTATGTTCCGCGCACAAAATATTGCATTCGGTCATTCGGTACACACGTGCACCGTACCGAAAGCCCTGTACCGAAACGGTCCGGGACGAATACACGTACCGTTACACCCCTAGTAGATGGTCATGCGTTTTCGAAACAACATTAGAGTGAGTAAATGGTGACACATATAACGTTTCTTTGTAAACTAACCCTATAAAGCATGAAATGTTGTAAACTGTCAGTATTGGTTTAAGATTCAGCAGCCATTCTATTATCTACAATATCTACAACTGGCAACCACAAGTGTGGAAGAAAACTATCCAAACCAAATGATCACATGCTGGATTAACTTGCCTGCTCTGGTGCAGCAAAGTCTTAAAAGGAAGTGGATTCTCATTCCAAACACACATTTCCTTCTGGGTCAGTGTTCCAGATGCCCAGTGAACATAAACACACGCACTAGAGAGTCATTACGCAGGGTCAGGGTTGTTAATTACCACTAATCTAAGCAAGCTAAGGACCAACTGCATATGCACAGTAGCCAAGACATCTCCGATCAGACACCAAAGCATACAATGACCACAGACTAAATATAAAAAGGTCAGGTTGATGTTGACCTAAATGTAGTAGTTGGCGTCAAATTGAGTTAGGAAGTAATTTGGGTTATGAGAACCTTCCTCATCAGGGTCCGAGATGGAAGATCAGTCAATGCCTTGGCTGCTTTAAAATGAATAAAAATGTCATATTAATCAAATGGTATGCTAGGGCTTAGGGGCCAAAGCAGGGTTTGCGTACTGTCCTCGTTTCAATGCCATCTGCTTACCAGCAAGACTGGAAACCAGATTATCCCATGAACACACCGGCCACAATCAAAGGCCCTTTCTTATCCCTGTGTGCCGTGCAGACACGCAGAACAGTTTTAAAAGTCACCAATGGGGAATTAATTTTAACAACACAAGAAACTGAAAAATGCTATTAAAAACCTGAAGTGAATAAAATATCCATGCAACAAGATGTAAGATATATTTTTTTCCAGAAACAAATATATTGTAAAAAATTTAGTTTAATAAAAAATATTTAAAAAATAATGTATTTCATATCCCAAAATATGTATAATGTAATTCAGGGGCAAGAAATTCCATTTCGAATCGTGCAGTAGCCTACATTCAGTATAAAGGCAAAAGTGGATGGAGTAGCCTAATAGAGATCAAAATAGGTTTATTCATGTTTTAAAAAAATTTATCTAGATGTGTTATATGTCCAAATAAAGTATTTCTTCAAATGTAAGATGTGAACGTATTTTTATAGGCTTATAATGGAGGGCAACATGATTTTAAATGGTTTCAAAAAGAAAAAAAAAAACATTCATATCTGTAAAACACATTTTAAAAAATATACCAAAAATTAACAAAAGTAGGTTGTTATAAATTATATTTATGTAAATATATTTTGAAACGTATCTTTACAAAAATTTTCTAGAGTTTCCTTAGTGACAGTTCACAATTATTTATTCATTGAAATTTCCTTAAATGCTTTGTTTTCATGTATACACGTACAGCTTTTTGTGTGACATCTTTAAATTTTGTATTTTGTATTTTGTATTTGTGAGTATTACAGCTTTTGGAAAAACTACTTGTGATGAGCTTTGATGTTTTTTTTTTTTTTGGTGGTTCTCAGTGTATTGTAAAGGTAGATTTTAGTACTTTATTAGGTTTGTATAATAGCACTGTAACTGTTAATGCAAGTTTATAAATGTTTGCCAGCATATATTTCATGCCACAGATCTGGCAACCACTGCTGGCTCTTTGTGTGTGTGTTTCTCATTGGTCTATAGGCAAATACTGTTACATGATAGATCCTTTAGATGTTCTGCCTTTGATAACATGCAACTTTCTGAGTCCCAATCAAATCCAAATCTCCATTTTCTGTCGTTCTGCATTTACATTTTAATTCATAGATGTGCAGAATGAGAATCTGTACAGAGCATGATGCAGGACACATAATCCTCTCACATGTTAAAGAAGTCTGCTGTAAGCCATTTTTCATTTTTAATGCTGGATGCTGCTGTTGTCATTGCGTAATGATTGCATCTATATGGAGAAAAATCAATAGACATTTTGAAAGATTAAGGCACGTCTTTTTTTTCAGCTCAGCTGCATCATAGTGGCAGATTGATAGTTTTATGAGATTATGTTCATATGTTCTAACATATGGTTTTTTCCCATTCTTTTGGAGGTTTTCTAAAATGAGGAGATAAAGTATCGTCTTTTGTGTTTGTTCTTTTAAGCTTGTAAAACCATGATCCAGATCTATTAGATGAGAATATAATATAATAATTTGATTTGATAATATAAGATGATAATATAATATAATAATTTTATTTATTTATTTGTTTGTTTGTTTGTTTTTTGGTAACACTACAGTTAAGGACCAGTTCTCCCTATTAACTAGTTACTTATTAGCATGCAAATTGCTGCTTTTACTTTACTGGCTGTTTATTAGTACTTATAAAACACTTATTAATGCATGACCATATTTTAGATCCCTTAATCTGCGCCAATATCTACATTTTACAACTACCTTTCTAAATATTAATATTTATTGAATCAAAAGTCACAGTCAAACCTCCCTTGGGTAAATAAAGTCAAAATGCAGAAACATTTTTTTATTTAAATCCTATAAGATCTTAAAAACTAGTTTATTTTATTTGTACAAGATACTTTCTTCTTGTACATTTTCCTTTATTATTTTGGCTGACATGAGTCCTGAACATTAGTGTGAATTTCTGCTACACCACCTCAGAAATATGACACCCATGTGACCTGCGTGGGGAAAAGGTCCAGGCGCAGAGCCTTTATCTGGACTTTCCCATCTCCAGGCAGGATTAGGGTAATGCTCTTGTCAAACAGAGGTGCTTCACAGAAAGCTCCAGATGGTCTGGAAGTCCTGCTGGCCGCCTGTAGCAGAAACACATGCAGGGTCAGACAGCAAGGGGCTTAACACACATGTACATACACTATTAGCATATACTGTATGAGCGCCTGCTCGTGCACAACCAGCACTTAGTACAAAACACTGCTAGAAAAGAAAACAAGTAGGCCAATGGATTATTAGACACTACATTATAGAGCGATTAAAGTCACTAAACAGACTCATTGGAGTTGACATGAAATCAAAATGAACTCCTATTTTCCTAAAAGGATATTCATTGCAAATATTACTGCACTGCATATTATTCTCCAATTTTTATTAACAATATCTAAACATTCTTAAAACAAGATGCAATTGAGGAGCAGAATGACACAAGGTATTAAGTTTTGATCAAAATTAAGTGATTTCCTTGTTTACTGTCAGATATTATTTTCTTGTTTCAAGCACAAAACAATGCATTTTTATAAATTTTTCAAAAAACAAGACTTAGGTCCAGATTTGCTAAACAGGCCAAATTAGCATTAGAGTGCAATCCCATAAGACATGCTTTTTTGGGGTGTTAAATAATGGTACAAACATCAGTAATTAGACGAGCACAAATGTTAGCAAATCACGTTGCATGATTCATTTGAATTGTCTCCTCCCATAAATTTTGTGTCTGAAAGGGAAACTCCTACAAATGCATATTCAGTAAGGTCAGGCACAAAAATAAAAATAACTGCAGGGATTTATTTTATATGTTAAATTGACTGGGCCCGTATTCATAAAGAATCTTAATGCAAAAAGTAGCTCCTAGTGACAAAATTCTAAGAAAATTCTTAGAAATGTGGGCGTTTACTCTTAAAATTAAAGAAAAATCCTAGTAAAGAAAAAAGTAATTCAGAAAGCATCTTAACCCTTAAAAGAGGTCTTAAGGTCAAACTTGTTAGGAACACAGACGAGGACTTTTAAGAGGCTTAAGAGTTTCTTCAGCAGAGGAGAAAATGGCAGAAATACGAAGAGGCAGAAGAAATGTGTTGCAGACAATGGATGACAGTGAGTTAATAAGACGATATAGATTAGATAGTGTCTTTCACATTTTCTAACTGTTTTTAAATTAATTTTAAGTAAATGTTTTAATCATTTTAAAAGTTTTAAAATTGCTTGTTTTATTTTTGTTATTATTTTTCTTCATGATTATTTTACTTACTTTTATGTAAAGCACTTTCCATTACCATTGTGTACGAAATGTGCTATATAAATAAACTTGCCTTGCCTTGCCTAGATCGTGCAGCGATCATGTTTGTGACTGATCTTATTAGAGATGTGTTAACAGAAATTAAAGTAATCACTACATTACAATATTTGGCAACTGGGAAAATGTAACAATGCAATAGTGATGATTTGGGTCTGTCACAAACTTCTGTAAGCAGAGTAATCACACAAACAATTACAGCACTTTCAGAACATCTTATTGTGTCACAGTTCATTTCGCTTCTACTGGACATTCCCTCAAAAAACTGCATTTATGAATATAGCAGGCTTATAGGTGCGCACCACCAGGGGGAATGAACCGTTAATAGTTTGTGCTATACGCTCCCATGTCTGCTTCTTGTCCCTTGCTGTGACACCCGGCCCGAATTTTCCTTTAAGAATGGCCTTGTGTTCTTCCACTAACTGGGCAAACAGTAAACACTGTTCCTCTGTCCAGTTCGATTTTCTTGCCCTTCTTCATTTTGATTACATGTTTGATACATTAAAACCAACATTCAAACCGCCACTTAAATAGGACAGCAACCACTGTAATTAGAAAGAGTGGAACAATTTCTATCATTCTAAGCCAATCAAATACCTTCTAGGAAATTAAAAGCATGGTAAATAAAAAAATGATTTATATACACCCATATAATGTGTGTGTGTGTGTGTGAGAGATAGAGAGAGAGAACGGTCAAATAGGATAAATTACGCATGTAATTCAAAGTGAGCATTAGAATACACCCTATACTTAAAATCACTCTTTTTTTCCATTCTTGTACAACCAACCAATCACAGTCTTCAAAAGATTGTGTCATACATAGCAACGAGATCAACCCCGCCTCCTCACTAAGATGAAAGTTTTTGTCTTTTCCTTACTCAGAGTTGCTCTCAGATCGGTCCCGAATTGCTCTTAAGCTAAGACTCCTACGTAAAGGTTTTTGAGCTAAATTAAAAGTTTTCTGAGAGGATACTTAGAATCTTTATGAATATACGGGCCCTGATGTAGTTAGGTTAGGCATTGCTCATTTTGGTTAGCAAAGGACGTCTCATATGACAGCAAAGATTTCATTGATATCAAGTTCTTTTTAATGTCTCTGTGTGAAGCAGTGATCATTTAGGCTTTTGTGTCTTACAGTTTTTGTTTGTTTCATAACACAGAATGAAGCTTTACAAATCCACTAAACAATGGAGCTCATTTAAAATAATGAATTCAGATCTAGGAATTTTGACAGGTTAATTGATCTTCCATCAATGGATGCAATGATGGAGGAGCAAATTGAGAAGAAAATGGAGGAATCAACATCTCAACATAATAGCAGAATTATGATTGCAATGGGTATTGAATGATAGAGGATTTTCTTTTGTCTTATTTAAATTAGCCACCCGAAGTCCTTATCAGGGACTCATTCAAACTGAAATAGCTCTATGAATGTCAGTGATAAAGCACTTCTGAATCAGTGTCTGATACTTCATAAGGTATAATCACTTTTAAAGTAAGTAATGTATACCCATTTAATTTATTATAAACTCTTATTAAGCCTCTATAATGCTGAAGCTGAGTGTCTATAATAAAGTTAAGAGCGCTGATGATGAATTTTCCGGGGCTGGGGCTAATGCTAAAGCTAATAGCTCATCTGACATGGCTGAGAAAATTTCAGATGCTGCTCTCGCAATCTTCTGAGAGATACGTAAAGAGATGACCGAGTCAATTTTGCACGGAGCAAACGCCCACTTTGATGCTTTTGAATTCAACTTTCCGAAGCTTGTGACTTCTCAGGTTGAGCTACAAGCTCGGGTTGCTAATTAAGAGTTGGCGACCAGTGACTTTGAGGCAAGAATACAGGGTTTAGAAACCAAGTATTCAGAGCTGTCTAAACAAAACAGTCACCTCCGTGCTAAAGTTTTAGAGCTAGAACCTTAGTCTAGAAGACAAAATATTAAGATCGTGGGGATACAAGGAGTTGAGGAGGCTAATTCCCCAATCGCTTGGGTATTTCCCTCATCAGGATAAAGTGGATTGAGCGCATCGTTCTCTTCAGCCTAAAAAGGCCGGAGGCTAAATGCATCATTTTTAAGAGAAGGAGCTAATTCTGTGCCGTGGGAGATTGCAACAGTCGGAATACAAGGGAAAAAAAGTCCTGATCTTTCACGATTATACTAGCAAAGTGATGACTCAGCGGAATGCTTTTGGGATGTAATGCAAAACCCTTTTCAAAAAAGGAATCAAGTGACTATTAAAGCAACTGAGAAGCATAAGTTATGGTGAATTTGGAGAATTCAATACCCTGCTGACAGAAATTATTCCTACTATACATATGTTCAAAAATCTTACAGTAGAATACATTTTTTAGTCCAATTTCAGTTAACTTCGCATGTTACTGAAGCATATTGATCTGCAATCACAGTCCCCTTATACCATGTTTATTGATCTCTCTCTCCCGAAGCAGTCTTATTCATGGCATTTCATTCCATCTTTGCTGGTTGACAGTAAATTTGAAGACTATATTATCACCAAGTTAAAAGAGTTTCTAGAGTCTAACGATAATGGGGAGCTGTCAGATTCTACACTCTGGGAGACTTTAAAGGTTGTCATGCATGGGCACATCATCTCCTATGAATCTAATGCCAAAAAAGGGAAGAGAGAAATGACTTATAGATATACAAAGTGTTCTTCCTATTCTTGAATTGGCGTACCAAGTGTCAAAGTAATCCGTAGATTACAACAAGATAGTGAAACTTAAGTATGAGTATAATTGTTTTCTTGGAGGTCAAATAAACAGTCTATTTTTGAGAATGAGATAGAGATATTTTGAAGCGGGTGGTAAGCCGGATAAGCTTCCGGCAAGACAACTTAAAGGGGCTCAAGCCTCTAGGTCAATCCATAGATTTAAATCCAAGGATGGCACCCTGTTAACCAACCCCAAAGATATTAGTCCTGACCTGGCTAATTATAGGCCAATTGCGCTTCAAAATTTTGATAGGAAAGTTGTCACAAAAATTCTGGCTATTCGGCTTAACAAACATCTATCCTCCATCGTTCATCCTGACCAGACCGGATTTATCCCTGGCTGATTTTTTACTTACGTTGCTTTCTCAACACAATATCTAATAGCTTATCACACAAAAGCTAACGAGGCAGCAATTCTGTCCTTGGATGCAAAAAAAGATTTTGATCAGGTTGAGTGGCCTTACATGTTGGATCATTACAAAAGTGGTCTCACTGTTTCAACTCGGTGCTGCCTTAAAAATTTAAGCTTAGTCAACTTGAAATATGAAATTAATGAAAACATGGAGCTGACTAAACTTAAAATTTTAAGGCAGCACTAACACTATTTTAAACTCTGTGACCGCGCTAAACAGGGTGGAGTGTAAAGTTTCTGTTATATTTAAGAAGAGGTCAGGGTTACATTGTTTCTTTTAATGACACGAACAAGCACAAATCGAGCACAAATGAATGGCACCGGTTTGGCGGGATTTGGACCCGTCACTGGTCCGTTTTGTATTTGATATTTTTGAGGACGGGAAATAGATACAATGTAAATTTGAACAGCACAAACCAGCACAAATTCTGCACAAACAAATGGCACCATTTTGGAAAGATGGGGTACAGAGTGACTGTTCATTAAAAGTTTATTTGTGTTATATAAAAGTAGCGGTCATAGTTACAGGGTTTCTTTTAACAGCACAAACCAGCACAAATAAATGGCACCAGTTTGGAAAGATTTGGACGGCATGGGGTGGAGAGTGACATCATTCTACAGAATTGTTTTTGTTTTTTCTGAGAAGGAGACATATATTTGATGTTCATTTCAACAGCATAAACCGGCACAAATCAAGCACAAATGAATGGCACCAGTTTTGTGCGATTTTGACGAACTGGGCTCCAGAAAATATTAAGGCTATATCTTAGGAAGGAAAATAAATACAGTGTTTGTTTTAATGGCACAAACGAGCACAAACAAACTGTGCTGGTTTGGAGCAATTTGGACAACATGGGGTGGAGAGTTACGTCACAAGGTCAAAAAATAATGTTTAATATCTCAAACATCAAACTAGCACAAACGGTAGTTTTTGCAGCACAAATCAGCACAAACATAGCCCAAATGAATGGCATAGTTTTGGTGATTATTTATTCTTATGGGGTGCGAACTTCGTGGAGGTGCCAGGAACCCAGACACCATGCAAGCGGGACCAACGGAACCACCACTGGGATAAAGGTACCCAAACAGGAACTCAGGCGGTTAGTGAGCGGACCGGAGAAGAGTCTGAGTGTGCGGTGCAATGCTTACCTGGTTCCACAGGTTGGCAGCGGGTACCCTGAGATAGAGAAAACAGCTCTCTCATCAAGATTTTCCAGACTGTCCACATGGTCCAGGCGGTTAGTGAGCGGACCGGAGAAGAGTCTGAGTGTGCGGTGCAATGCTTACCTGGTTCCACAGGTTGGCAGCGGGTACCCTGAGATAGAGAAAACAGCTCTCTCATCAAGATTTTCCAGACTGTCCACATGGTCCTCCTCCAGGGGAGGAAGAGGATCCTTCCTCGCTCTCTGGTTCACCCATTCAGGGCCTCTCTTGCTCTTCCGCTCACTGCCAGGTTTGAAGGGGACCAGGATAGTTTGAGCGGCCTGCCTATGCCCAGCTCCATGGCACTGCCACAGGGGCATTAAGGAACCGAACTTGTGGACAAGTGGGGACATCGCACAACCCAGAAAACTTGCTGTGACCTTCGTTGCTCAGAGCGCAAGGTCAGTAGATGTTTGGAGTGCTTTCAGAACTTCCAGATAGTGACCACCCTCGTGCAGTTTCTTTAGTGCCTTGGCCTGATGAACCTGCAGTAACGCTGTAGCGTGTAAGGCGGAGGCAGCTTCTTCACAGGCTGTATAAGCATCACTGGCCAGATGAGTACCTACAGACCTGGGAGGAAGGCACGGTTCACCGTCGAGGGTGGTGAGGGAGGAGGAACCATCAGATCGGTTTCCAGCAGTAAAAGGTTCCGTCCATGACCTGGTGAGCTCCTCATGCATCTCCGAGATTGTCATCTACCCGGAATAGTAACATGACTCATTAATGAACACTACCTTAGTGTGTTTAATGCCCAGACACATGAGGCAGTGATCGTGACCATCACCCTTCGCCAGGTAATGATTGGATACAAAAACGCATAGGTGAAACAGCATCTTTAAAAAGACAATCCGTCGTCTTTACAAAGATGCACCTGTGTAAGCTCTTTTAGAGAAATTGCACTTTCAGGGAAATTCTCTTTTAGTGCTGAGGTGCACAGGGGAATGGCCGCTTGCAGCACAACAGGGGGTAGTGCAGTCGACTCAGGAATGACCACAGCTGAAGTGCCGTACCACTAATACCATAAGCTTCCAAGAGCACGTTGAAATCATAGCTCGTAGAATACATAGCTCACTGAAGACACTGGGTGGAGCATAACGATGTTGTCGCTCAGGGCCGAAGAAAACAGCAGGCATGCATTGCACCTGCTGCCTTTTTATGCTGTGATCAGCTGCAGCTGGATACAATAATTGCATAACAATGTGCATTGGTTCATTTAGTTTACACTCAAAGTAGAATGGTTTCTCGAAGCTAGAGTCCAATTTGTCGGTTACCGACATGATGTCGAGAGTGACTGACTGAAAGGGAACTATAAGACACATTGGATATCTAAAATGCATCTACAAAAGTCCAGGTCAGTGGGTGGTTTGGCTCTTCCAGTATTTAAACAATATTATTGGGCTGCCAGTGTTAGAGCTTTAATGTACTGGGAGAAGGGAGCACTGGGCAATCTGACCCCTGATGTTCCCTTATGGGTGTTAATAGACACAGGCCTGGCAGCTGGGATCTCATTAGCAGTGTTATTCTCCAAGTTAGACAAGCCCGCAGCTCTGAATAAGTTAAGTATTGTGATGAGTAATTCAGGCAAAACCTTAAATCAAGTAAGAAAAGTCCTGTCCCTGCCAGAGACCTCTGTGTATATACCAATTTGCTTCAATCATTCTTTTTTAAGTTTTCTTATGTCCTCCTTATTCTACGCATCTTATCTCTAAATTTGCTTTTTTATTTGAAAGCTGTCACAGCTCCAAATGAGAAATTTAAAGTGGCCTGGGAGGATGAAATGGGAGCCGAGCTTACCGACAAAATGTGGGATCGAGTCCCACAGAGGAGCTCCGGAAGGATTCAAAAGAGGAGTTACAACAGTGAATGACGAGGAGGACCAGGCCTTGATTTTATTTTGTGTTTTGGTTTTGTTTGTCCGCGGCAGTCATCCGTGAGGGGCTTTCGCCCTGTTATGTGTTTATTTTATTATTAATAAAATAAAGTTCCCACCTCCATTACATCTAGCCTTCCAAAAACTTCACAGCAGTCCCTTACACTGGGCATGATTGTGGCCGAAAGACTTATATTAAAGAACTGCAAGACATCCTCACCCAGGGGCGTCGCACCCGTGGGGGATGTGGGGGTTTTAACACCCACACTTTTCCCGGTGAGAGGGTTCGACACCCGCACATTTTCTGCAGTTTTTCCGCAGTTTTGCACAAACACCTTACTATAGTCGTTCCTCCGTTTCTCTGGCCGCTATGTGTCTGCGCTCGCCGCGGCTGCCTCCTCCCCCCTTCCTCTCAAACTTGACACCGGCTTTGAGTGTGACCGGCTGATGATTGGCTGTTCTGCCTTAAGTCCCGCCTCTCTTGGGGTGTTATCGGTCAGCTCGTGCTGAGGAGGCGGGAACTTATGGTTATTTACATCTCCCTTTTCCAGGTACTTTGAATGAGTGTTTATGCTTTAGAGGTTTTTAAATAAGCTTGATATGTGTTTGGGAAGATGTTCTGTTAATCGTTTTGTTGACATGTCGAGTGTTTTCGGTATTATATTTCGTTTTTTAGACTAATGCTAATTGCTATTATTGGGATATTGTTTGCATACCTGTTGAAGAACTATGAAATTAAAGTGTATATTATTTTAATGTTTAAAAACAGTAAATTGTTACATTATTTATACCACCAGAGAAAAAGCTTTGTCTGGGCGTTTTTTCTCTCCTTTTCTGATTTTTTTTTTTTCTTTTTTTTTTAATGTAGGATTATTTTTTTCCCAGCCAAACGCTGCAAGCCGGAAATCCCGCACAGTGCCAGGGAACTTTAAGCCCTGCATTTTGTACCCCTCTGTCAATGTGTTCATAATTTTTATTGTTTATAAACAAACCACATCCATCCCCCACACTTTTGAAAAGCTTGCTACGCCCCTGTCCTCACCTCCCTCTTTTCGAATTTGGATTATGGGCATGATCTCTGTCATGCAAATGGAAAGACTCTGATTTCTGAAATCTAACTCCATTGTAAAGTTTGCCACTGTCTGGGGATCATTTATTGGATACTTAGACAAAGTAAATCTCCAATTGACTTATAATGTTTTTTGAGGTTTAAGTACCTCTGGTTACTGATGTTTGGTACCTCTGGTTTCTGAGCCTGTATTTACTATTTTAGTATTATTAGCATTGGAATTTATGTCTAAGGTATTGTATGCATGTGTATTTTATTTTATTATTTTTCTCGTGTTTCTTCGTGGGTGCGTCTGTAGTCTGAGACAAAGTTGTTTGTTTGTTCTGTTTTATTCTGTTTTTTTTCCAAGTCTCTATGTTTGCAAGTTCCACTTTTATGAACATAATTCAAAGATTTAGTGTTTCCTGAAACCACAGTTACAACAAATATTTGCAAACATCATCACTAATGTGTGTGGTTGGAACTACAGCTCAGCTTTAAACTGAAGAAGCATAGTTTCCTGTTTGTATGACAAATAGAGAAAAAATTGCATTTGAGGAAATTAAGCAGCAGTATAAAAGACATTCTCTATCTTTTAATTTGTTAAGAGAAAGCACTGTTTTTGAAGATTGCGGAAGTGCATATGCTTTAGTATTTGGGGGAATGGGACTGAAAAAATAACTTTGAACAATTTTTGTTGAGATTGAGGAAAAAAGCTTAATAATAATGATGCATGGCCTCTTAGTGCTTCCAAGCTTTGCAGATAAATTACCCAACAAAAGTTATTACTTGTTTTTGCTTTTCTTGTCATGATTAGGACCACAGTTCCTGTAGTAACACTGTATATATGATCATACATTGGTATAAAGTGATATGATCAAAATAGAGGGATATTCCCTGTGACCAAATTGATAATAATGTCTATAGAACTACCTGAATAGTAGACTCTGTGAAGCTAAACTTGCATTGTAAAGCTTCATTTCTTTCTGTTCCATTCTGAATTGCCATCACGACTGGAATGGAATGAATTTAATGCACCAAAGATGCATCTGAGGTCAACACAGAGCAAACATCTGTGTCTTAGTCTTACGTAACTCACAGCTGAGCAAAAGGTTTTAAAGGTGGCAAAAAACCTCTCGGTTGTGGTTCCCCGAGAGGGAATGAGACCCTGTGGGAATGTGCTCTTAACTTGGGTGGGATGTTCCCCTTGATCTAATCGGGTTCCCCATTTCTGGCAAGTTGTGTGAGCAGCCCATGGCACAGTGGCATGGCTCCTTTCTGAGGAAAGGTTTGGTTTATGTCTGTTGTTTCCTTGGTGCTCACTGCTCACCCACCATGTGGACAGGTATGCGCATTGGCACAGCTCGTTTGGATTTTGTTCCCCAATGTGCCCTCTAGGGGTCGCAGCGTAGAGTTCCCTAGAACGTTAAAGGGGGGGTGAAATGCTCGTTTTCACTCAATATCCTGTTAATCTTGAGTACTTCTAGAGTAGTACTGCATCCTTCATAACTCCAAAAAGTCTTTAGTTTTATTATATTCATAAGAGAAAGATAGTCAGTACTGATTTATCCCGGAAAAACACGAGCCGCTGGAGGCGTGACGTGTGGGCGGAGCTAAAGAATCACAACCGCCAGTAGGCTTGAAAGCGTTTGGAAGTTGTGACATTACCTTGAGGAAAAAACCATCATCCAAAACAAACCATGGCTAACAGTCAGATTCAGCTGTTTATTTATGATCCAGAATCAGATCCCAAGGCTGAAACTGAACGAGAGCAGCAGCAGCAATGACTCGCTCCGAGCAGGGCTCGAACCCGGGTCTCGGCATGGGAGGCGGACGCACTAACAAGAAGGCAGAGATATTTGAAGCAGTTTTACTCACCGCCTGCGGTTCCAACACACAATCGTGACCCTTTTTCGTTGGGATTGCATCATCCTTAAGAAATAAACGATACGCAAATCCGTCGTCAAACTGGGCCTTGTTTGTAAAACAAGCATCTTCGAAATGCAGGGAAGGAACAAACACAAACACTTGCACAACTCATTTGATGCTCTGTAAAAATAAACTCCATCCACTGGTCCCTTAATGCTGTTTTTTTTTTTTTTAGTAATCTGTGCAGGGTTGTCTTGCCCTGGCAACCAAAAATACACTCCTTTTGTGACTTTTCGTGACGCTCTCGCTCTGATCAGTGAATGTCTGTTGTGCTCTCAGTGCTGTGCTATACTGGAGCGCGCTCTTCCGGGAGAAGTGTCCTTAGGACCCATATAAGGAAATTCCGCTCCATCTAACGTCACACAGAGCCATAGTCGAAAAAAACTTTCCGAAACTTGTGTCAAACCGGAAGGAGTATTTTTGGAACAGAAATACTCCTTCAAACGTACAACTTAATTTTTGAAACTTTGTCCATGTTTAGCATGGGAATCCAACTCTTTAACAGTGTAAAAAACTCAGTATGCATGAAATAGCATTTCACCCCCCCCCCCCCCCCTAAACAATGAATAGCTTTCTTTTTTTCACTGTTGTTGTACATGACAAAGCTGCAGCAGGTTGAACTTTTAAAGCAGTGCTGTCTCTTTAAATTCTTGCACACATTAGGTTTTCTTCCAACTCTTTCCGGTCCTTTAGGACTTTTTAATTCATTTAAAAATGCATTTATAGGCATACTTTTATTTATTTTTTTGTCCATTGAAGCATCAAAGAGAACTATTAACTTCTCTTTTGCATCTTATTGTACTTGATAGCTTGTACATATGTCGTGTACTGTAATTCTAGCAAATGGTTGCCAGAAAAAAAAAATTCTATAAATCAGATATCTTTGAGTTGCTGGGGATAGTGTAATCACAGTGATGATAGGTTCAGTGATGGCACCATCAAGTCATATAAAACGGATGTTGCTTGGTTTTAAGCTATCAGAAGATAGGTATTTTTTGCAGTCTACATCACATATAATGTTTGTTTCTAAAAAACCTTGTTAAGCCCATTGGTGTGAAGAATCAAGCTGTTCTCTAAGGTTTCCGAAGTTGTCATGAAGGTGTAACAGGATACTGATGTAAACAAACAAACAAACAGTAAATAAACACATAACAGAAAATAAATGCATATACATATATATACATATATATATATATATATATATATATATATATATATATACTGTATATTAACCTTTAAACATTAAACATTTCAACAATGATTTGCATTGCTTTTTGGTTGTATTTCTTTCTTTTTTTGTGTCATTATTATTAAGCTTTTTTCCTCAATCTCAACAAAAATTGTTCAAAGTTATTTTTTCAGTCCCATTCCCCCAAATACTAAAGCATATGCACTTCCGCAATCTTCAAAAACAGTGCTTTCTCTTAACAAATTAAAAGATAGAAAATGTCTTTTATACTGCTGCTTAATTTCCTCAAATGCACATTTTATATATATATATATATATATATATATATATATATATATATATATATATACTGTATATTAACCTTTAAACATTAAACATTTAAACAATGATTTGCATTGCTTTTTGGTTGTATTTCTTTCTTTTTTAATTATTTTACTAAAAGTCCGACTGACTTCTGAGTGTTTGTGTTCAAAAATATATTTCAGCATTGTATTAAAAAAATTCATTAATTAACTTTGTAATATTTTTTGTGTTATTTATGGATTAACTGTAGAGCTTGAACAATGAATATAATTTAACTGTTTTGAGATTATTATTATTACATATTATTATAGCTCTGGTCTCTGAATTTTTTTTATCCAACAATGTTGATTTTTTTCATTATAATTTATTTTAGATTTAAATTATTTGATTTGATTTGATATTTTAGCATCTCTTCATTCAGTTGATTCATGGATTGTTTTACATATTGTTGAAAAATGTTTTTCTCTTTTCAGTTTGATGTCTGGTTTGGCAGCGCTGGATGCTAAGTGCTCCAGTCGACTGGGTATCATGACAATCTCTTATTATCTGTGGACGACGTTTGTGGCTGTGGTGGTGGGCATTGTCATGGTCGTCATCATCCACCCAGGTGGAGCTGCCCAGAAGGAGGATTCAGAGGACAGCGGGAAGCCCATCATGAGCTCCGCTGATGCTCTGCTGGACCTCATCCGGTAAGCCTGTGCTATTGAGTCTGTGATCAGCTTGCTGCCTGTGCTAGGATAGATATTGCGTAGACTTCAGTTAACTATTCAGGGAAAATCATTGTTACTTCCTTCATGTTTTCAGTGATAGAACATAAAGGGTTCCAGACATCTCACGTGCCGAGGCTTTGAGCTGTCTGGTAAACCTTGTGAGCAAAGCTCATGATAAGCCAGTTACTGTTTGCTTGAGTAAATGAGGCCGGAGTTTACCCCAGTTACTCTGTGTCACTGTTCCAGTCGGTCAGTGGAACAGTTAGTCAAGAGCTTGTCACAAACAGTTACTGGAATGTAATACGTTCATAAGGAGTCCAGACCTTAAGATAGCACCAGACCTTGAAATTCATTTCAATATACTTTACATATCTCTGTTGTGCTTAAAGGCAATTATGTAGACAGCAGTATATATACTCATACACATACACAATGCTTGACTGTTGGAAATTGTTAGTTAGTTCAGGATATGTATAGAGTATAATATTCTTAAAAAGTGAGCCACAACTTTTATATGCAAGGATGCTTGTGTTGTGGATATTGATCATGAGTATTTTTATTGCTATCTACTTGTCATTTCTCAGAGATGTAAACATAAATCCCATTATGCACAAAGGCAAAGATGCATTGTACCGTCACATGCTGTTAATTGCCATGCATAATGATTTTATTTCATTGTGAATATTTGGATTCTGTGTTAAAATATAGTGTCAGTGATGTTGAGGGAAAAGGAGAGCTTCAGTTTAGGGTTAGCTGAAGACTAAGGAATGGGGAATTCCTGCCCCATGCACTTGTCTCCTGTGCTGTGTGTCATGAGCAGAAGAGTTTATGGTGAAGACCGGAGCCTAAACTGATTAGTGATCTGAGCCTGAGACCATATGGCCCTAACTGAGGAGGAGACTATTGATGCAGCCACAAGATTACCTCAATTTGTTAGCAGTGCATTTCATGATGAAAGTCTTAGACAGGTAAAATTAGAAAGGTACCAAAATAGCATGTGATATTTGTGATCTCTACTGAGAAGTTATTGGGATTGGCGTTTCTGGGGCCCTCTGTGCTAACCAGACGCTAGGCACTTGGATTAGGATTAGTTGGCTGTGTCACAATGTGGACACTTCTGCAATGCACTTATGGTGTTTTTCTGGTGACTGGAAAGAGCATTTGCCACTATAAAATTGCATTTTGACATCACAGGCCCCTTTGAGGTGAACCTGCTCCAATGTGCACTCATTCGAGTTCATCTTAAGTGCTAGTATTATCTTTTAACTGTTAGGTACATACATTTTAAACTTCAGGTACAGAGTTGTACTTTGACTGAAAAGCTTTTTGTCATATATTCCTCTTCTTCTGTTGTGCAAGGGGTGTTTTTACAGATGCAAAAAAATACAATGGTTGGTCAACAGAAAATGTTGTGATTTTGATGTTGACCTCAATTAATTAGCTCAGTCAACAAAACCTGTTGATCCAGCCTCGCTAGCTTAGCTTGTTGGTCTACCAGAATGATCAGAACCGAATTAGTGGATGATCAGAATAAACCAGTTTAGTTTTTCAGCAAAATGCCACTGATTCTGTGTACTAACACTTAATATTCATTATAATATTCATGAAAAACTCTCTTTCCTCCATCAGCAACATGTTCCCAGCTAACTTGGTCCAAGCAACTTTTCAGCAAGTGAGTGTTTATGTTTTTCTATTTGTTTCTTGGCACAGAGAAACAATATCGTTGGGATCACTTGATTGTTCCCGCAGCTGATGAACGATAAAAACACTGAAACCAATCAGAATCAATCCTGCTGTGACGAGCTCGAGAGTTTAAAGCGGCAGACACGTGTGTGCTTAGAATAGGCGAGCATGATTTCACCAAGTACAACATGTTCCTGAATAAGCATCCTTGAACAACATTCCAATCAACCAATCAGAATTGAGATATAACTTTTCTGCATATAAGATATAACTTTTGAGATATAACTTTTTCTTACAATCAGGTTTAGGTGCTTCTACAGCCTTGTTAATCAGCAATCATTTCGCACTGATTTTAGGAATAAATTATGGGTAAGGTTAGGTTTAGGGGTAGGGGTTGGGTTAAGTCTATATTTTTGGACAATAATGTTGATCCAGGATCATCAAAAGATGTTGATCCAGGAACATGTCTCTAACTTGGCGAAATCACGGCGACCCTTAGAATAAACAGATGATATAATTCGCTGGTGTGGAAGCTAATATCGTTATCTTTATAGTTCTCGTTCTTGGTGTGAACATGGCCTAAAACTGGTAAAATATAATTTGAAAGAAATTACCTGCTGTGTACTTAAAAAGTCAACCTTTAAAAACTAAAATAAATGAAAAGCATGGTTACACTTTATTTTTAAGTGTCCTTGTTACAGTGTAATTATACATTTAATTACTGAGTAATGTTAATTTACTATATGTGCTTACTATAGTTAGGGCTAGGATTAGGATTTGGTTTAGGGGTTACTTGCATGTAATTATGCATCATTTATTGTTATTATAATAGTAAGTACATGGACTTGTAACAAGGATACCTTAAGATAAAGTGTAGCCAAAAACACTGTTAAATATTTATATTTTTCATACTGCACATTATGAATATTGTGATGCCTAAATGTACTTTTGAACTGATCGATTTGAGCTTTTAGTGTTTCATTACATTTATTTAGACAAAATAATTAAGGGGCTGTAATGTGAACTGTTTGTCAGTTATTGGCTAAAACATGGACATAATTATCAGCTCTGCCATAGTTGTATGCTTAATGTTGAAGTTAAACTTGCATATGTACAGTTCCTTTAATATTGCACTTTGCATTATTGTACTTTTTGCTGTGTAATTGTTTATATATGCCATGCTAATGATGAATTGTAATGGAACTGTAGTATCGCACAAGGAGCATCCCTATCATGAAGCCCAAACCAACCATTGGTCAGGACATACTAGACACCAGCACCAGACGGGTCTTCATTTATGGGATCCAGGATGACAACGGCACAGATATCCAGAACTTCTCCCTGGACCTGACGCCACCTCCGGATGTTGTCTTCAGGACGCTTCCTGGCACCAGTGAAGGCATGAACGTCCTCGGTATTGTGATCTTCTCAGCTACTATGGGTGAGTGGCAGCAGCAACATCTGGAATTGCACAGCTTTATCCAGTCTGTTTAATAAATACTCAGTTATTCTTTTCGTTTAGGAATCATGCTTGGAAGAATGGGACCAAATGGCAGCGCCCTCGTCAACTTCTGCCAGAGTCTCAATGAAGCCGTGCTGAAAATTGTGGCCATTGTTATATGGTATATACAAATATCAGTTAACTTAAACCTAATAATATTGTATGACCCACTATGACAATAAACCAAATAACTATAGCCATTACACAGAGAATTATGTTGGGGTCATTCTCACCAAACTATGGAAGCCTGTTTCCATAACAGACAAAAAAAAAGTTTTTATCTCACAATTCTGACTTTCTTCTCAGAATTGTGAGTTTATATCTCGCAATTATGTCTTTTTTCCCCAGAACTGAGAGATATAAACACACAGAATTGTGGGAAATAAAGTCGAAATTGCGCATTATATAGTCAGAATTGTGAGATATAAATGTTTTTCTCGCATTTGTGTTATTTCGCACAATTCTAACTTTTAATACAATTGTAAGTTTACTTTATCTAGCCATTCAGATTTCTTTTCTCAGAGATATAAGTATATTCACAATTATGGACTATGCAATTCTGGTATTATAATTCACAATTGAGATATAAATCCACAATTCTGAGAAAAAAGTTTATATCTTTTAAGTCTGATTATTTTCTCAGAAACGCTGAGATATTTTATCACAATTGTGAGTTTATACCTTGCAATTCTGACTTTATCTCTCAGAATCGTGACTTTATTTCTCAGAATTGTGAGTTTATATGCAATTCACAGTTAGCTTTTTTATATGCTTCACACAAAAAAAATTCAGCACTTCACCAGTGTTTGCACCTCCATACCTTGTGCAACTGTACAGTGAATTCCCCCTGAACGGCATCTATTTGTGATGTAACACCTCAGGTACTTCCCGTTTGGGATTGTGTTTCTGGTGGCGGGAAAGATCTTGGAAATGGATGACCCATCAGCTATGGGGAAGAAACTGGGCTTCTATGCCATCACTGTTGTCATGGGGCTGGTGCTTCACGGCCTCTTCATCCTGCCTTCCATGTATTTCTTCATTACGAAAAAGAGCCCCATCGTCTACATCCGAGGGATTTTACAGGCCCTGCTCATCTCATTAGCTACTTCATCCAGGTAACCTCACCTTCATGCATTTCATAGTTTGAGCTCTACCAGATGCTAACAGAAAACTACTAATCATCATTATATGGATCACACACTACCGGTCATTCAAATTGTTCTAAACACACCAAACTCATGCAGAAACAGGCACCTCATTTCTAGAAGACACATAACAAATGAAAACAAAATGTGTATTGCAGCCTTGAATTGAAAGTATCACAAATGTAAATGACAAACTCTTGTGTTTTACTCCAGCTCTGCTACGCTGCCTATCACTTTTAAGTGCCTCCTGGAGAACAACCACATCGACCGCCGCATCATTCGCTTCGTACTTCCTGTTGGTGCCACTATAAACATGGATGGCACTGCCCTGTATGAGGCTGTGGCAGCCATTTTTATCGCTCAAGTCAACAACTATGAGCTGGACTTTGGACAGATCATCACCATCAGGTAGGGTAAGAAAGGGTAAGATGCCCCTTTTGAATATAGATCTTGTCTGGTAACATTTATGCTCTCATTAATCTTGACTGTTCATCTGAATATGAACATTTGTGATTGTTAAAAATTTGTGATTGTTACTTTTTCTTTTTCTTTTTTGCCAGTGGATAATAATAATAATAATATTGTTTGTAATACCACTACTACTATTACTAATAATAACAAACATATTAATAATAGTAATTATTATTATTATTATATGTCATATTAATGTTGTTTAGAAACTCCATAAATGACATTCACATTTTAAAAATCATTGTTAGTTCTTTTGTTGCAACTTGACTTCACTTAATTTATTAATATATTCATTTTTAATACACATTTATTTATTCATATACAATTCATATACGATTCCAAAAAAGTTGGGACACTGTACGATTGTGAATAATTGTATAATTGTGAATAAAAACAGAATGCATTGATGTGGAAGTTTCAAGTTTCAATATTTTGTTCAGAATACAACATAGATGACATATCAAATGTGGTCTGACATTGTCATGTTGGAAAATGCAAGGTCTTCCCTGAAAGAGACGACGTCTGACTGGAAGCATATGTTGTTCTAAAACTTGGATGTACCTTTCAGGATTGATGGTGCCTTTCCAGATGTGTAAGCTGCCCATGCCACATGCACTCATGCAACCCCAAACCATCAGAGATCCAGGCTTCTGAACGGAGTGCTGATAATAACTTGGGTTGTCCTTGTCCTCTTTACTCAAATTTTGATTTGAGACAGAACAGTTTTCCACTTTGCCACAGTCCATTTTAAATCAGCCTTGTCCCAGAGAAAACACCTGCACTTCTGGATCATGTTTAGATATGGCTTCTTTTTTGACCTATAGAGATTTAGCCAGCAACGGCGAACGGCACGATGGATTGTGTTCACAGACAATGTTTCCTGGAAGTATTCCTGAGCCCATGTTGTGATTTCCATTAAAGTAGCATTCCTGTATGTGATGCAGTGCCGTCTAAGGGCCTGAAGATCACAGCCATCCAGTATGGTTTTCTGTCCATGACCCTTACACACAGAGATTGTTCCAGATTCTTTGAATATTTGGATGATATTATGCACTGTAGATGATGATAACCTCAAACTCTTTGCAATTTTTCTCTGAGAAACTCCTTTCTGATATTGCTCCACTATTTTTCACCACAGAATTGGGGGAATTGGTGATCCTCTGCCCATCTTGACTTCTGAGAGACACTGCCACTCTGAGAGGCTCTTTTTATACCCAATCATTTGCCAATTGACCTAATAAGTTGCAAATCAGTCCTCCAGCTGTTCCTTATATGTACATGTAACTTTTCCAGCCTCTTATTGCTACCTGTCCTAACTTTTTTGGAATGTGTAGCTCTCATGAAATCCAAAATGAGCCAATATTTGGCATGACATTTCAAAATGTCTCACTTTCAACATTTCATATGTTATCTATATTCTATTGTGGATAAAATACAAGATTATGAGATTTGTAAATTATTCCATTCCTTTTTTACTCACAATTTGTACAGTGTCTCAACTTTTTTGGAATCGGGTTTGTATTCATTGATGATATATGATGATATGACATAATTTATTAATATATTAAATATAGATAAATGAAGTGATATGCATATATAAAATACACATATAATTATATAGTGTAATTCAGATGTATCTTTTGAGCTGGATTCTGTTATTTACCTTTCTTTATTTAAGAAATTTGTAAACGTTTTATTTTATTATTTATTTATTTGTAATCAGCATCACGGCTACAGCAGCCAGTATCGGAGCTGCAGGCATTCCACAGGCCGGTCTGGTAACCATGGTGATCGTGTTAACCTCAGTGGGTCTTCCTACAGATGACATCACTCTTATTATTGCTGTGGATTGGGCCTTGTAAGTCTCTCTCTCATTCATTCATAAATTATAATCATTGTAAATGTAGATTTGTGATGTCGAATGTAGAAATGTGGACCAGCCAAATTGCTACTCAAAACTAGCCCAGTCACCTTCTGGGGCAAAATCGTTCCAAAATCATGTTTAGGTGAGTCAAAGCCACCTTTTGGGGGTTTCCATTTGAGTCTAAATCACATTCCAGTGGGGTGACCTGCAGAAACAGTATAAAAGTAGTCTGAAACCCACAGATTTGGCAACACTGGTGATTGAGGTTGGTTAAGATTAATGATGAATACATTTTGAAATATGAGGTTTACTTGTGTGTCTGTTAGGGATCGGTTCAGGACGATGGTGAACGTGATGGGCGATGCTCTGGCCACAGGAATCATGGCACACATATGCAGAAAAGACTTTGTGAAAGAGGGCGAGGAGGTGGGAATGAGTTTGTAGAGGTTGTTTGAAATGATAATCACACGTTGCATGTACAAAAATGAAGATTTCATCTCTTCTGGTCACAGATTCCTCTCATCTGTGAGACCAAGCCCATGATCAGCATCCAACAGATGATGTCCTACCAGAAAAACGGCTGCTTCCAGCCCCCTCCGCCGGGCCCCATGAGGAAACCCGAGCACTTGTCTCCTGATGTGGCCCGTCTCATGCAGCTGGAGGAGGGCATCAGGCCCCCCGACAAGAAGAGGTCCCCTCATCTGTCTCCACACCATTACAAACGAGACCATAAAGACAAAGACCACTGTACCATAGACATGAACGGTCTGGAGACCAATGTCTAGACTCCTTCACAGACTGAGCTGCAAGACGCCAGCCGTTCTCCTTCTCTACCTTTGGATTTGTGTGTCAATGTCTTTGTAGGGGATTTCACGATGGAAAGCTGAAGCAATCGGGGGCTAGTGAGGGGATAAGATGGATTCCCTGAACACTGTTGACCCCGGAGGCCGAGCTCCTGGCCGAAGTGTGTGGAGGAGGATAAGTGTACGTTTGAGTGCTGTTGTCATTGTGTCCTTTCCCTGTGATCCACAGGAAAGAAGAACAACACTCTTCATGGACAGCTTGTCTGAGGAATGTGGATATGTGTTGTTTTATTATGCTGCTTTTCTCTGTTTAAGTCTAATCTTTCAGTAAAAGAGGGAGGAAAAAACTGTCCCCTGAAGAAGATTTAACCACCAGTGATCACATACAGTGACCCCAAGAAGTGTTTGGACACTTGTGGTGTTAAAAGTGTCCAAATATCAGTGCATTATATGAGGGGTTTCAGCCTTTAACTCCATCTAGAGCTGTAGACAACCCTGAAACTTAAAGATGGCCATAGCTTAGAGCTTAACATAATATATATATATAGAGAGAGAGAGAGAGAGAGAGAGAGAGAGAGAGACTTAAAATGCAAAAACCTCCAAGTCTGTCTGAGATTATTCTTTTAAATGAGTATTTTGATCAGGCTCCTGTAAAAGTAACATTGGACATTTGAAAATAAGGCATTCAATAATTAAAGTGAAATTATTGAACCTAAATATCAGAGTCTGATAAAAAAAAATGCTCAATTAAAAGAAAAATATCCCAGAAACATCTAAGAGGTTTTTGCATCTTAAGTCTTTAAATACATAATTTTTTGACATCAAAAGTATTTGGAAACTTTCTGGCTGTCAAACATTAGAACGATCATGTGACACTGAAGTAGTGATTCTAAACATTCACAGGAATAAATTACATTTTCCCATTTTATCAGGTTCCTCCTTAAAAAAATTAATAAATAAAAACAAATGCACCAAACCACCATTTGGTTAAAAGTTAGGTTTGACACAAGGTGTTTATAAGTTAGTAAGATGCTGCTTGGCTTGATCTATTTACTTGGTCTTGGTCATTTATTTATTATTTATACAAATTACACTTTTTCTTTTAATTGTACAAATATTTTTGGGGAATACTGTAAACATATATAGATGTATGCACACACTACTGTTCAAACGTTTGGGGATCAGTAAGATCTATTTTAAAGAAATGAATACTTTTATTTAGCAAGGGTACACTAAACTGATGAAGTGACAGTAAAGCCATTTATAATGTTACAAAAGGTTTATATTTCAAATAAATGCTGTTCTTTTGAAGATGATAATTAAAGCATTCTGAAAAAAAAAAATTTATCATGGTTTCCACAAAAACAGGAAGCAGCACAACTGTTTCTTAATACTGATAATAACAGCAAATGTTACATCAGCATATTAGACTGATTTCTTAAGGATCATGTGACACTGAAGACTGGAGGATGATGCTGAAAATTCAGCTTTAAATCACAAGAATAAATTACATCTTAAAATAAAATTTAGATATATTTTAGATTAGAATTTCTTCAAATAATGTAAAAAAGTGTGTTTTTAAAAAACTTTTTTTAAAATCTTACCAACCCTAAATGTTTGAATGGTATTGTTTGCATACTGACAGACCTTTAACTCTTCAGGAGGATGGTTTCTAACCCCTGCTCTTGTGTAGAACATCTTGACATGAACAGATTTCAGGGCAAGCCCAACTTTGAATTTTGTAAGCAGTGGGCTTCATGGACTCACACGTCATGCCACACACTCTCAAAGGCCTTACAACCTGTATGGATTCTTTGTGTGAAAATGTCAAATGTAAAAATTGTGATTTGAATGAAATTCTATAAAATGATGACTCACTCAGTATGCCTAATGAAAGCAATGCATTTCTTCTCATTTTGTAGTGTTCAAAGATGAGATTTGTGTGTCAGGGATTTTTTATTTTTTAGAGGGTTTATTACAAACAGAGAGAGACAGAGAGTAGTTAACAGAGATACAGCTGGGGAACACCACTGGGACAGCCTTGGACATCAACTGGCAGAATAATACACAGTGCTGGAAGTGATCCATAAACAGTCACAATTTAAGTCCAGCAGCTGTAGGTCAAACCGTTTCAGGATAAAAATTCAGCAGGTGAGTAATAAACCATCTCGATTAGGTTAAATAAAGTGCATTTTCAACCAAAACAGCAGTGCTAAAGGTGACAAAGCTAAAGTCCTCCATCAGTGCAGAGGCTGTATTGTAATGTATGCAGACATTTTTATCACTGTATTTGAAATCTAAAGACACTGTAGGAAAATGACAGCATGTTTCGAAGTCACTGGCATGTTTATTAGAAATAAGTGTTGTGATTTTTTACAAACTTGATTAATATACAATTATACAAAAATACTTTGAAATGGTGATATACCAACACACACAGTTCTAGGCCTTTAAAGACTCAATGAAAAGTCTGTTACTCTTAGCTTCTGTTTTAATTGAGTTGACTGCACACTAGATATAACATAAGCCTTTGCAGGAATAGTTTGAAATCTAATGATTAAACTGCTATGAGTCAGTCAGATGCACATTATAGGACAGACAGCTAACTAACTGAGAGTTCAGACTCCATCTTAATCTGCAAGATTACTAAACTGATGATTTGAAGGCTACTTTACTGTAGAAACATGACATTTTCTTCTTCCTGATAAACCACAATATTATTATTATTGTACAGGAAATTTTTGTCAAAGGTTTGCTTATGTCTTTCAGGTATTTTAGTAACACAGTATTCTTTATGCAGTTATGTTGCAATGACCAACAGACCCACTGTTATTGTGTAATATTACACAACTTCATTCATACAATTTCAGAAATGATTTCTATTTAGATACTGATTAACCATTTTAGCATCTCTCCACACAACTCATCTTCATGAATGTGTGCCACTTCCCTGTTCATCAGTAGATGCAGTTTCACAGTTTGGCTTTTCCAGGTGTCAGCTGAAGGTTTTGCAGTTTCATGGCCATTCCCATATTCCCAGTGATCTTTAGTTTTCCTTGGAAAAATGCCTTTAAATGAGAAAACAAAATGAGATTAACAAAATAAAGCTTCACACAGCATTTTGGACTTTTTAAATAATATAAAATTTTATATTATTTTTTTACACACACACACACACACACACACACACAAAAATTTTTTTACACACACACACACACATATATATATATATATATATATATACATACACACACACACACAAACACATTATATATATATATATATATATATACACACACACACACACACACACACATATATATATATATATATATATATATATATATACACACACACACACACACACACACACACATATATATATATATATATATATATATATATATATATATATATATACATATACATATAAACACACACACACACACAGCTAGTGGACAGGGTAACATTTCTCAATTCGTATTAAAATAACTCAAACGGAAATGAAAACTACGAAGAAAAAACTAATAATAGGAATGCCAGACAAAAGAAATTGCAAAAATTTGAGCCAAATTCAAAATCAAAACATATATAAACTATTTCAAAATATGAATAAAAACGATATTATTATCTCAGTGATACTAATATACACTGTAGATGAGTGCAAAATAAAAAGGTTATGGTCGTATATTATTCCTCCCCCAACATTTCATGTGAGTTTCTCTCCATTTGACCATTTCCACGTCACGAGCATGATGGATTTGCGCTGTAAACGGTTCAGCTTTTCTAGTTGGGATTAATTTGAAAATGATTCCCTTTATGGAGGATTACTGTAAAAAGAGTGGCTAATTTTTAGATGAAGCTTCTGTCAAACCATCTGATGTCTGATGTGGTTTTCCACAGATGGACAGACATGACGGAGGCTGGTCGAGTCATCACAGAGGGGGTACATCACGGGCGAATGACATTTCAAAGGGCTTATGAAAACAATCTATTTTTCATGCTATGACTCACATCAGCAGAGGATACATTAGAAGCCATTAGCCTAATTTGGGATTGCGTAAAAGATTTCCGCTTCACTCTGATCAGCATTCTGTGGCAGGAGGTTTATGTGCTTTAATGTGTGCGATTCAGAAAAAACGGTTGGACATGCAACATAATACTGTATGCATGCCATGCCAGCTAAAGCCAGGTCAAGGGAATGTCAAAGTAACTCAATGTTAATCTTTTTCATAGAGATTAGTTTAGTGAAACTGCACAGCACAGGTTAAAGGTCATCCTTGACATTGGATTAATCTGGAAGGCTAACGTTGCAATATCAGCCAGCAGAATTATGATGCAAAGATGCAACTTTTGATTAAAACAAAAGAACATTAGTTTTTAAAGATACATATTAACCTTTTTCTATGGCTCTTAAATGTAAAGTTTTTTTGTGTGTTAGTATCAATATGTTAGTCTTATCTATAAGGTTATCTATAAGGCAGTGTGCTCCAAAACAGTGACAAAACTCGCATTTAGAAGAAGAGCTATTAAAAGTGTTGTGTGAAGAGATGCACCAACGAACATAGAAATCTCCATAGACCGCTGAGGACACGGTGGTTCACTTTCATTTTTGAATGAAATTTCTCAACAACAAAAAAAAATAAGGAAAAAGTCCTATAATTTGTGCTAAACATTTTACACCGGACTGCCTCACAAACAAGAGTTGGTTCAGCAATGCTTTGTGCGCAAACGTCCAGACTCCAGACAAAGTAAGCAAAGTAAGATTTTGTTTTCTGAAAGAGATCCTTGGCTCTCTGTAAGGCTAATGTTGCTAAAGCTATCATTGTTTTCACTGATGCTGCCTTCACGTGCTACCAGAATGATCGTGAATAGGACTGTGGTAGTTAAAAATTGTGTTGGGAAGCGATGTGTGAGGTCAGTAACAAGGATAACTTAGACAAGGTGATACTTACTTCTCCCATCTCAGTGCACTCAATCACTGTAGTGCACAGCGCCACTATGCTAGCATTTAGCTTAGCACCATTCATTCCTTAGGATCCAAACAGGGATGAATTTAAAAAGCTACCAAACACTTCTGTGCTTTCTCTATTTAAAGACGTAGTTACACGAGTAAGTATGGTGACACAAAATAAACAGTGGAAGAACATAGTGGAATATGGAAAAACGAGTGCGTTTTCCTTTAAGAGGGACTAATCGTGCACTGCTGGCTCTGTCCCAGGACGCTCTCAGACTACACTGACACACACAACACCTTATCAGAACAGCTCCAATGTTCTTTACTTCATAAACAAACCCAAGATGTCAACAGACCACTAAGAATAAAGCATCGAACCGTACCGTCTGAGGATTCAACCGCCCCGTCATCAATTCAAGCAGATCCGAGTCGGACATAGAGATAGTACAGTCGGCCTTTTTACCTGTGCAAGAAGTAAACAGTGAAACATGTTCACATTGGTCAATGACAAAGTGCTCTTGGAGACACTGACTTTAGAGTTAAATCAAACAAATGACTGTTTAATGTGCAATGCAAAAGACTATTTACAAAAAACAAATAAATTAAATAATAATAATAATTCTTACTTTTATTTTTATTTATTTATTTTCTTGTTCTTGTTTTCATTCGAATATATCAAAAGGAATATTTAAAGAACTTTAACTTTATAAATGTTTTTACTGTCGCTTAATTAAAATGCTGAATAAAAAAAGCTGAGTCTTTTGTTTTTATACAAATGTAAATGTCATGCTTTCAATTTATTTTATTTTTTAATGAATTTTCCAATAACATACAACACACGATGAAGTGGAGAACAAATCTGAACACACCTGCATCATTGGTCACTGAACCTTTGCCATTTTTTACATCCACGACCCATAATGCTTCACTTCCACCTGGACCGTCCTTCACTTTGAAAGCAAAAACCCCGCCGATTTTCTTTATAAATGCCTCTCCCTCCTGTTAAAAATAATGAAACCATTCAATAAATATGTAGAAAAATGAATTCATTTTTTTTTACACACTTGAAAACTCCTGTGAATCTTATTCATTGCGGAATTTCACTTAAAGTATGCAATTGTGTTATTTTTTATCTTACACTGATGCAAATTATTTCTACAGTAAAAATAGCACTGAATATTTAATATCCACGCTGACTTAAAGTCATTTGAGATGAGAATATTACTCTTTCCAAGAAAAAACCCACGAGTCAGTCTTGGTTTAATAGGTTTGCAGAAGCCACAGAGGCATTAACAAACCTCAAAGCACTGTCAGTGTTCAGAGGCAGAGTCTGATCTGCATGGTTAGTGAGAGACAGCCTCATTCCTGATGAATTACCTCCTGTAGCTTCTTCTCTATCTCCTTGAAGACAGTGTGAGCTTTGAAGGCTTTGAGGTCACTGGTTGCGCTGGTGGCCACTGCAGCGATCCGAGAGCTGAGAAGGTTTAGTTCAGACAGTTCAACACTGCTGGTGCATGTACATGGTGTGTACCAAGTCCAAAGGTCTGGTTGTAAATGTATGTAAAAGAACTATGACATTTAACAAATGTAATACTTGAAATGTAAATATTTTCTGGCTTATAACTTCACGAACTCTATGTACCTATACAGACTTGTATGTAAATATGTATGTAGGTAGATCATATAGAAATGTAATCTTCTGTACCTTGGATTTTGCACCCAGTGTTCAGTATTCTTAAACAAACATACAACAGAGCTCAACCATTCAAGCATAAAACAATAAAAAATAAAAGTGTACACTGCTGTCCAAAAGCTTGGTGTTAGTAAGATGAATACTCTAATTAAAAAAATACTTTTAGTATTCAGCGAAAACACATTAAACTGATCATAAGTGACGGTAACATAACTTTAACATAAGGTTACAAAACATTGACATTTTAAAATATATTAAAATAAAATTTTAGTTTGAATTAATATTTGCCAAAATTATTGTTTTGACATTTTTTATTCAAATTAATGCAGCTTTGGTGAGCATAAGAAACCTTTGAACAGATGGTTGGGATTTTTTTTTCTTTTTTTAAATGGACTGAATTTGAATATCATTTCAATAAAAGCAGTTACTGGACATATTTAAGCCAGTCATCTCAATGCTAGTTAAGACATATTGCAACATATTTGTGACCCGGGAGCACAAAAGCAGTCTTAAGTCTCTGGGTTATATTTATAGCAATAGCCAAAAATACATCATATGGGTCAAAATTATACATTTTTCTTTTATGCCAAAAATCATAAGGACATGTTCCATGAAGATATGTTGTCAATTTCCTACCGTAAGTATATCAACACTTAATTATTGATTAGTAATATGCATTGCTAAGAACTTCATTTGAACAACTTTAAAGGTGATTTTCTCAGTATTTAGATTTTTTTGCACCCTCAGATTCCAGATTTTCAAGTAGTTGTAACTCAGACAAATATTGTCCTATCATAACAAACCATTCATCAATGGAAAGATTATCTATTCAGCTTTCAGATTATGAATAAATCTCAATTTAGAAAATTGAATCTTATGACTGGTTTTCAGCCCCAGGGTCACATTTTAGCTTTAAACATACCTTGTCTCTTGAGGGAAGCCCATCCTGTAGAGAGTGACGACCACCGCTCCACCAAGACCGATGTTGTGCTGCAGGGCGACCCTTGCCCCGGGGACCTGCCGAGGCCCCGCCTCCCCCCTCAGCTGCCAGCACAGCTCTGCACACTGAGCCAGACCTGAGCCACCAAAACAGGCCAGAGTTCATCCTTCACTCGCTCTCAGTGTCACAGCCTTCTGCCTTCACTGCTTCTGTGGGAGCGTTTCTATACTGTGTGACCTGATGATTCTTCTGTCCTCTAACAATTAGTGAACAAGTCTGCCATAAAGGGGACCGGGTACTTTTTTTAATGGTTTCTGTTTTACATTTATATAGCATTTTGCACAAAGTAGCTGCATTGAAAACTCTCTGGAAATGTGTTGTCCTACCATACAGACATACAACATCTTGTATATGTAACTATAATGTAAATATTCTTTACATGCAATTGCATAAAACTAGGGAGTAGAAATAGTTTACGAAATGAAAAAAAACTAAATTGATTGAAAATAAATAATTTTGCAGAACGTAATATAAAAAACCTGATTTTTTTAAAATGCTAAATTTCCAGATTTTATTTAGTTGTTGTCTACTAAATTTATTTTAGTAAGGCATTTTGTAAAAAACATTACAATCCTTTGACCAGACTGTATTAATATCCCTCACAGCCTTATTCACAATCTAAAATGTAATGCAGCGTTACCCTGACTAAGGTCTATTCGACTGAAACTGTTATTTAACCAATTAATAATGATATTATATCACAAATCTTTACATTAAATGTAGGGTAGGTGATTTCGGAGGGGTTAGCAATAGCAAGCTAGCTTTGAAAGCAGAAGATTCCACCCTCCCTGCAAAATCAGTCTCCAAAGCCACACCTCCTCCAAAACACATGAACACCCTCTGGCAGACCAGAGGCTGAGACGCCATCAATGCTGTCAGACACATATCCAATGTTTAGTGTTGAGAGAGACAAGAAGGGACACAAAGATGGATGGATGGATGGAGAGGTTAGAAGGATTGACATTGTTCTACACCTGGTTTTATGACAACACCCAGGTTAAAATTAGGAGACAAACCAGTTTAATATTCCATCACACCAACTAATAACTGAAGCCAGCTGCAGAACTGATGTCCTGCTGGAATCTAGTGTTTATTCACTCATTCAGAGAAGTGACTCCCCCTGCTGGTGGAGAGCCACACGCACACACAAACTGTGTTAAGGATGTAAACACAAGCGTGAGTAGGACATTAGTTTTAATTTCTCCGTTTGTGCTCTGAAAAAAAGGTAATGCACTCTAGAACAACATTAGGGTGTGTAAATAAATACAGAAACAGAAACTATTCTACAGACAGTCACAGAAATAATCTGTGAAGGGAGTAAATAAACTGTGGATGAAAGCTATTGTTTTCAAGTTATTAATAAACAGGTGTATGTGTTCATTTTATGGTTTTAGGTGCCTCTAATTTATTCTTATATCTTTAATCTGACAAGTTAATTCCTGCCAAAAGTTATGCTTTTTATTTATTGCTTTTGGCTAATGATGAACTCTAGTTTTTTCTAGTTTTCATTCTTCGCTTATATGACTTGATATGGTCATGTGATATTGTTAAGCTGAATAACATCCTCTGAACTTGCCACCTTAGATTTTTTGTGAATAGATGCCACTGCTGTCAAGCAAAAAAATACCAGATTTTTTTAGAGAGTAACAGCTTACATTTTGGTCATACAAAGCTTACACAAAATAGTACTTTTTTTTTTTAGAAATAAGCTGGCCCCAGCAGCGGGAACACTGTGCTAAACTTCTCCATTTGTGTTTCACAGCCAAAGCAAAGAGAGATCTGGAGTAACATGAGCATGAGGTAAAATGATCCTATTAATTCTCCCAGATCTGCCATCAGGTGTGTTTGATTAAGTGTACCTGTGGCTCCAAGCGGATGTCCTTTAGAGATGAGTCCTCCGCTGGGGTTTATCACCCATTTCCCACCATATGTATTATCACCCCGATCAATCAGCTCACCAGCTTTACCTACCAATGAAAAACAGATCATACTTTAAAACGTGCAGCTAAACTAAACTTATATTTTTCAACAGTTGTGTTTGGGAAGCGGTGCGTCTCACCCTCAGCACACAGTCCCAGAGCTTCATAGGTGATGAGTTCATTGGCAGAGAAGCAGTCGTGCAGCTCGATGACGTCAACATCTGACGGCTTCAGTCCAGCAGCGTCGAAGCACCTCTGAGCTGCAAGAAGGGTCATGTCATAACCGACCTAAAAAAACATGACATTAGACATGAGAATCATACTTTAAAGCCACGGTTCACACAAAAATGAAGAGTCTGTCATCATTTAATGTCATTTCAAACCTCCATGACTTTTTTTCTACTGCGGAACACACAACAAATATTTTTGATACAACTAGTTTCAGTTCCCATTGACTTCCAATTGTATTTCTTTCCCATATAATGTAAGTTCAAAAGAACCAAATCGGTTTAGATATGTCCTCAAAATATATTTTTTCCAAAGAAGAAAGAAAGGACAAGAGGGTGAATAAATGGTACTTTAAAAAAAACCCAACAACTTAAAAGTCTGTTTTTTTTAGTGTGAGTGCTGCTCAACAAGTTCATCTTCTCTTACCATTTTCATACAGCTGTTTTCCTCAAAGGTACTGGTGAGGTCTGTGACCATCTCCTGAGCGATGATCTCCACAGCCTTCTTCTCCAGTCCGTTCCTCCTCACAAACGCCTCACTGGCCAGAACCGCAGCTCCTGCTCCATCAGATGTCGGGCTGCAGGGAAATAAGAGACCATATCAAAATCTGATTCTGTTGGGCAGCTGCCAGTTTAACAAGCTGTCTAATAAGAGCATCATGTTTCTGAAAATAATAACATTTATGAGCTAGAATAATGACTGGCATGCAAAGTTCACCAGCTTGTAAAATGCCGAGAACATTCTTGTAAAAAGTATTTAATTTTGTTAAGAATATTTTAAAGTCCGTCAACAGCATTTGTGGAATAATATGGATTACCACAAAAAAAAAAAAAAAATTAAGTATTTTTTTGTTAAAGATCAGGAATGACACTTCAATAAAATAGATGAGGGATAAGTTAAAAAAAATAATTAATTTACATATTTCAAATGGTTTATTTAAATTCATGTTTTAAAAATGTAGTTAAATAAAATAGCTAATTAATTTTCATTTGAAAAATAGACATTTAAAATGTAGTTAAATTAAACAATAATGTAGTAAATGAATAAATCATAAATTGCACATTTTAAATTGTATTTAAAAAGAAAAAAATGAATTTGCCTGTTAACTTTTCTGTGTCTACATGTCAAATGCTAAACCAATAAACTTCTGACTCAATTTTAAGAGACATCTCTCATGTGCCACTTAATAGTCGACAGAACAGACTCTAAAAAAAGACCTTGCACATCAATAAACACTCATATTTTCTTGTGGCTCTACTATTAAAACAATGTGTGCTTTAACAGTTATGGATTGGCTTATTCACACTGCCATTGTAAGTGCTTACCCAATTTTTACTAGATTTTTGTGGTAAACAGCAATATGCTACAAGTGCTGTCACCGGAGATCAATTTGTGCTGAACTATGAATATTAAATACTAATAACTGCCCTGCTTTTGTGGATGTCCAAACCATGACACCCAGCTCATCCCCCGGACTCTCTGGTGCACTTACCAACACTGTAAGAGTGTGAGGAACTCAAAGACCTTCCTGGAGTTAATGACCTGCTCCAGACTATATTCATCCCGGAACTGAGAGTATCTGAGAAAGACAATATCTCTTCCTGTTACCTGTGATATGAACAAGACTTCACTTGCACATTTCCTTTGTAACAAAAGCTTACGGATTATTGGTGGAATGCTTGTGGTTCTTCCAAGCAATTTTGGCAAAATGCTCTGGTTTCGTGCCTAGAGAAGACACAAAGCTTTTATTGCAGAAGGAACCAGATTGCAGGAATCAATCGAAATCTCTCATATTACACACTGAAGTCTTGCTGAGATCTTACCGTACTTCTCCATGTGCTCTCTTCCAGCGTTGCCGAACATCTGAGGTGCAGCTGGTGCCGCCGCCACACCGTAACGGTTGATCATCACCTCCATGTGCTTGTCCATAGGGTTGGTTCTGTCCATGTACTGCAAACCCAGGAGAGGACATGAGACACAGGCTGATCTGCTTCATCGCTGGTATTATAACAGAGCTGCACTCACACCTTTGAGGATAGTGAACCTCTTTCCATCTTCTCAAAGCCCAAGGCAAGAACACAGTCAGACAAGCCTGAGTGCAAGAGTTTCTGTGTCAGATAAACCGCTCAGAAGTTTGGAAAAACTGTTTTTGAAAGAAATCTCTTAGGCTCAAAAATACACTAAAAACAGTAAAATTGCAAAATATTATTACATTTAAAACAACTGTTTTCTTTTTTAATATTCTTTAAAATTAATAATATATATATATATTTGGTGACTCTTGCCTTTGAATTGTGATATACTAGCATTCAAAAGTCTGAGCAAAGTAAGATTAAAAAAAGGAAGGAAGGAAGGAAAAGAAAGTAATACTTTTATTTAAAAATTGAGATCTCAGCTTTGCCATCACATTAAATAAGCTTATATTTTCAAATATATATTCAATCAGGAAACAGCCCAATTAAATTGTAATAATATTTCATAACAGAACTGCTTTTCACTGTATTTGATCATATAAATGCAGCTTTGGTAATCATTAGATACTTCTTTAAAAATAAATAAATAAAAAGCATACCAACCCAAAACTTCTGAAAGGTAGTGTGTGTGTGTGTTATTTATTATTTATTTTATTTTATTGATATTATTTTTATTTATATTATTACTATTCAATAAAAAAGTGTGTTCAATACCATAGTTTAAATAAATAAATAAATGACTATTTATTTTATAAACAGAATCCCTGAACTCCTTCTATGGTGCAGACTTTAGTCTTCAGCGACTGTAGCAGCGTTCGCACCTCCCTGAATGAGCTGACGGGCCATAAACAGCGCGGTGGAGCCGGTGGAGCAGTTATTGTTCACATTGATTATTGGGATCCCTGACAAACCCAAACTGTGATAAATGGCCCTCTGGCCACATGTCGAGTCACCTGGAGATTTACAGAAAAAAAATGCATTCAACACTGACGTCAGAGTGTAACTGTTAACATGTCTTGTAAAATACTAACTATATAAAAGTATGACATACCGTACACATAGCCTACACAGGCTTGCTGGACGGCACTGTACTTGATCCCAGCATCCGCCAGTGCTTTCTGCCCTGTGCCACAACAGAAGGGAAGCAAAGATATTCATATTTCTCCAGTACAATGTGCTAAACACCTGAACGAGGTTCATCAAGCGCACCTGCTTCTTTGGCCATGTCTGGGTAATCGATGTCTCCTGCTCCCGGCTTTTCAAACTGAAAAACAGCAAAGAATCACTGACTAAAATAAAGCTCTTTAGAACTAAGGATTTTAAAATGTTGCCTGAAATTTAGCCCATTAGGTTTATAGTGCTCAGGACATTTATTAAATATATAATGGATAAAATAAATGAAACTATATAACGTTAATATGAAAAACAAACTTTATGAAGTACATTTATGCAGTAACAGATACTTATTGTTCCATTATAGTTACTTTGAAAACTATGAGCACACAATGTGATTGTGTAACAAGCGTTCACTGTCATCTCGCACAGTAACCTGTGACACATTTCATTCAGGGTCATTTACCGATTACACTGACATCTGTGCGTTTCTGTGAAGCTCTGAAGGACTTTAGCACTGTGCAATGCTACAGTTACTCAACTCAACACAGATCAGATACACAGGCACAGTGCATCTTTGATAAGAAACTTTCCAGCATAGCATAACTCTTTCTTTTAATGGCGATAAAACACTTTATTCAGAGCAATGATGTTCTGAACCACACCATGCAGTCTGCCTTTAGCAATCAGGCTAATTACTGTACATCGTATAAATAAACAACCTACCACATGCAACAGTTTAATAATAAAACATATTATATTCAAAACCACAGAGTGTCTTAATAGTTAGTTTTATTATATGAAACTCAAACTCCTACAGGGATTGCCTTTAACTTCAGCACAGTGTGTTCTGTAACAAGCAGTTAGCTAAGCTGCATTACAGTAGCCTTTGAGCAAACCAGAGCATAACAAAGCCCACATATATCAATGCAATCGATGCGTTTACCTTTGTCATCCCCACCCCGACGACAAAAACCCTGTTTCTTGCTGCAGTCATCTTCAGGTTAGTGTTGTGACAGCTCGACTGAACTCGACTCCTGAAACTGAACAACAGCAGCTGATCATAAACACACAGACCCTGTCACACACACAGATGGCGCTCTGTCCTCAGACACACACACTCACACACTCGATATTAGGTAACAAAGATTTAAACAAACAAGGGGAAGTCTATTTTATGATCATTTGTCAAGCTGTTTTACCATTTATTCCTTAAAAGATAATCGTTCATAGTAATATCTAATCTATGTTGCTTGCTGAGGAAAATTAAACACGGTTTTACTACAGTAAAATTGTAGAAACAATGTTTTTTTGGCGTGCTGATATTTGTATTGCCAGTTTTACATCAAATACCATGATTAAACTGTGGTTAGTATAGAAAAACCATAGTTAATTTGAATTTACCATGGTTTAACTATAGTATAATTTATTATTTTATTTATTTTTTGGTATTATTTGAAGTAAAATATTTTTGAAGGTACATTTTTGTAAAGGCTATCTATTTTTATTTATTACTATTCCAGTTTTGTCAGTATCCATAAGTTACTTCAGCAGTGATAAGTACACTTTAATTGTGATGTTTACATGGATCTGTGGTTCAGATGTAGGATATTCACATCCAACTAGTGTTTCATATACAGACTATTCACCTCAAAACAGGAAACAAAGTAGTAAACCTCTAAATGGTATGTTCTCATCATGACTAGTACTTACTTACTCAAAAAAAAAAAGATTCTCCTATGACCCTATATACCATATAGTACCTATATATATACTATATATATGTATACTATATATATATATATATATATTGCCATATAGTAACCTTGTTTTCAGTACCGTACTTAAAATTTGAGCAGTGAACTCCTAGTTCTGAGGTGCACTGATGTTTGTATAAACATAGTACACCTACTAAATTTATAATTAATGTTTTAAAATATCCCATTTTTCACTGACTGAATGTCATAATGGCATGCAAAAATATCCCTTTATTTTCCTTTTCTGTATCATCTTATTAAAGACGTAATAAAAGTATTTCACTGGGTTGCAAGCTAGCCAACACCAAAACACACACAAAACAATCCAATAATCCCACACTTTATTATTGTAGTATCTTATATTCAAACTTACTTTCCATATTGCATTTAATAAGCCTTTTACCAATTAGCAACAGGCAATCATCACTGACTAACAAGTGTGTGGTGTAGTCATTTTATAACTTCATTCTTTATTCAGTAACCAGTCAGTTGTTTTCAGTCTCTTTATTTTTCAGCACTTGATGAATTGATGTGTGACCTCATAGATCCCCACAGACTCACTGGCCTTCTCATCGTAGTCCGTCCAGTCCTGATACACAGAAGAAAGACGATGTTACGACCTCACGAAGGAACTAGAACATGTGAAATGACTCGGAGAGCTCTTACTTTCTCTTGCAGGTTGATTTCAGGGAACTGGGTGGATGTTTCTGCTCCACCAGCGGCGAAACCAGCCTGTAGAGAAGCAAGGGGAATGTTTATGTGTGTTATTCAGACTACAGGAAAGCTTCTGAAGATCATTTTACAATAATTGTATGCACTACTATTCAAAAGTTTAGGATAAGTTTTTTTTAATGCTTTCTGAGGTCTACTAGGCTGCAATTATTTGATCGAAACTACATTATATTGTATATACTATTGCAAATTACTATACTATGAGTCCTTTTAAAATTGTAATTATTCCTGTGACACAAAGCTGAATTTTCAGCATCATTACTCCAGACTCCAGTGTCTGTCTTCTAATAATTAATGCTGAAAACAGTATTTTTTTGGAAACCACGGTGCATTTTTCCCCCCAGGATTCCTTGATGTTTGGAAAGTTTTGAAATAACAGCATTTATTTTAAAAGAAATATTTTGGTAACAAATCTTTCGAATACATCCTTGCTAAATAAAATTATTTATTTAAAAACTACAGGAATATATAGAATATCTCACCTGAGGTTGAAAGTCGACTGGTTCCAGACCCCGACACTCAAACTGGACAATTGTCTTAAACCTTTCGCTGTCTTCTGCCTTTAGAAGAGAAAATACATTAAAAAAAATAATATGTGCAACTATAAATATTAATATGCAACTGCATTATTCACTGTGCATTGTGGCTTATAAAGTAAAAAACTAAATAAAAAAAATGAATGTATTCGGTCTTACATTGTAAGGTGTAATTGTGTCCCTCAGGATATCTGGAAACAGTCAGACATCCACTTAAGTCCAATAAGACATTCATGTGCAACCAAAAATATAAAAACACCAACAGAGCAGATATTACTGTGAATTTTTTTAGTCATGTGTAAGCATTTTATCAGCACATTTACTAGCTAGTGGGTTGGTTACCTATGGAGTTTTCCCGAGAACACAGTTTGCACTTCTGCACCATGCTAGCACTCCCTCGTCCCCCTTTCAAAGGCATGCTGTCCTGGAGAGAGGAAAGGACCAGCCGTCACTATACAGACGTTTCTATGCACTTCATTTATTAAACAGGAGTCAAACAAGTGCAGTGTATTAGTGAAGCTGAGATTTTAAATGAGTAAAAACTTTAATTTAATATAATATTATATATATACACATGCATACATACATGCACAGTGTTTTTAAACAGCATGACGGTGACAATTGTCATTTCTTAGTTAAATATTTATTTACACATTGTGCAACAAAAAGTCAATAAAAAATGTATTAAAAATACCTTGGAAAAAAATTAAGATACAAAAATTAATAGTACTTAATGTATTTTGTGAGAAATAATGAAAACACAGCACAATGAAAATGAAATGATTAATCACAATGAAAACTGCATATTTGTTCCTTTTTGGTGTTTTACTGAAGTATTCTTTATTTATTTATTTATTTCGATTTCTTGCAAATATAATAGAATCATTTGTTTTTAAAATAGTAAAGATGAACATATCTTCACTGCTAAAAGCATGAAAACATCTTGCATCAATACCAGTACCTTAGATGATGCAAACCAGTTTTTGGCTTTATTTTCCACACTTTGAAACCTACCAGTAAGGTGATATACTGCCATTTATCCGAAACCTCACCACAGTTCCCACACTTCAGCTGCGAGGACAGGAGACAGTTACTAGACTAAACTACATGCATGTCATTAAATCACATGGCCATGTGGACAGTTTTCAGTACAACATGATCAGTATTCATCACATTACGAATGATATAGTCTATATAGTTATAGATCATGAAAAGTGATTTCTCAGTTGCCATAAAAACTGTGAACTGCTTAAAGCATTTCATACAAAACAACTGTCTGTGATACTGTATCACACGAACGCACTTTACCTTTAAATACCAGCGGAAATCATCCCCCACCGGCCTCACGTTTGTAACATTCTCCAAAGTGGCTTTAAACTGCAATCCAAATTTCTACAGATAAGAATAAATAGTTAGTGAAGTGGCTATTAATCGTTTTTTTCCCCCAAGTATCCAATGTTTTTACAAACGTACCCCCATATTTAGCCACGCCTCTACTAATACGTCATCTCACTGCGTATGAAGAGCGCGACGGATGTCACGATAGCAGCGCCGCCTAGCGGACATACGGGGTATTACATGAATGAAACGAGGTGAAAGAGGGGAACAAAGAAACCAAGACAGTGTCTAGTTTATTATTTTATTCCACCAAAAAGTAATGGATAATACGTCAATAAAACCAGATGTAAATAATTGATCCAGTGAAAAATACATGCCAGAGAGGCATGAGAGGGAAAGTAAACACAGGCTTATTGAAGTTGAGTGCACAAGGTTACTAAAATAAGCGTAATTCAAGTAATACTTTTTCTAGTGTTAACAGTAAATGTGTTTGAGGTATTTAATGTATTCCCTGATTGTATCGGAGGATGGCAGTTATTGGGGACCAGGTATAATTAGGGTAGAATACTGTATGCACAATCAGATATTGCAGTCAAGAAGAAGCACCGTCACTTATAAAACTGTAAATATAGTCAACAAATCATAAAAAAATCGGTCATGTCATATGTACAATTGTAATAATCACAATAACATTAGGTTTTAACTAGAAAGCTACAAAACAAAAATTATATAAAATGCTAATGTACCATGTTGCAATCATTTTAAAATCACATAAAAGGGCCTCAAATATGAGGTAATAGGGTTTTTCTCTTTTGTGGAAAGAACAACCTGAGCACCCCTGACTTCAAGTATGTATGCAAATAGCACTGTAATCAAAGTTGTCTCTACTTCCAGTCGGAAACAAAACTTTCCAAACTATTCATTTATTTTCTGAGTAGCTAAGAAAGCAGATCGACACGCTGACAGGACAGGCTGAGCGTGCAATCAAACCTTCCAAAAAAATAAAAACATATAACACTTTCAAAACCCTGTAACAGCAAACAATTATCCACAACAACAACATTTCAAATGCAAATAATAGTGATAATAACAAAGGCATTTCAGCTCATGTATCCCTTCACTGTCATTGGATGAATGGGATGCACACTGTTAGCATTCAGTTCTGCCCTCTCCTCGACTGAGGGAAGGTCACAGTGAGGTCAGTGAGGTCGACTCGACTCAGACGGCCGTCTCTGTCTGGGGGTCCCGTGGCCGTTCTGAAAACCGTTCTGTCGTTTGGTGAATCCTCCGTTCAGGATATCCTGAATATGCTGCACAATCAGATTAATAGCCACTAAAGAGAAAGAGAGATAGAAGTAGATCAAGTTAAATCTCTCCAGTGTGTGTTCATATCAGATAACTACTGGTCTACCGACTCACCGAGATTGTCTGCTCCTCTCGGGATGATGACGTCTGCATACTTTTTGGTCTGCAAATATAAATGTTCAAGATCATTTAGGGCACAGAGAATCAAGTGATAACAGTGAGGGGGCAGGTGGAAGGTGTCAAATCATGATATGTGATGCATTTTCTGACAATAAAGAGTTAAAAGCAGCTGTAATACTGGAGAAGTGAGGTTTGGTTCATTAGGATACTCACAGGAAGACAGAACTCCTCAAAGGCTGGCTTCACAAAGGTGATGTACTGGTTCAGAACCTGCTCCAGCACTCTGCCTCTCTCGCTGATGTCCCGCAACACTGAGAGAAACCAGAAAACACAGTCAGTATATAGTGCAGAGCGCTTTAACCAAACCTTGTACCTCAATAAAGCTATTATTGCCAGATGTTCAGTGCAAAGGTGTTTTATATACTACATTATAAAGAACTTTTATATAATCAAGCACATTACAAACAAACCAATGGTACTTTATCTCATTAAATTAATGATCTTCATACATGTAAAATACATATGAAAAGTTAAATAAATTTAACCATGTTAAAACTTTTTTTTTCTTTCATTTTTTAGTTTTTTTTTCCTATTGTAATATTGTTCACTTTTAGTTATTTTAGTACTTACTTAACTTACTTTATTTCATTTAGCTTTTTTCTTGTATTTCTTTTTTTTTTTTTTATTATGTTGTGGTCACACTAGACTTTGAGCACACAACATTTCTACATTTCATATACTGCACTGTTCATAATATAACATTATGCTCTTTGTTTTCTTATTTAAAAACAAATTCAATATAATAAAAAAATTCCAAAATGTAAAAATGTACAATATAACTTAACTTCCTTGCAACACTACACACCTGTAGCTTTAAAGTTAATTTTATTTTCATTCTGCTAAGAGGACTATAAATAAATATATTTTTTTATATAAGTTTATTTTTTCTATTGGCATTGATAAAAATGTGCAGGTCAGTTAAAACTTTAGAATGCAGAACTAAAAGCTACATTTATTAGCATTTATTTCTATGTAACAAAAATAATTTTTCCTAGTTTCAGGTAATGATAATGACCCTGAAAACCCAGAGGAAATCACTCTCATTATAATCAGCAAAGCTCATAGAGCTACTCTGGAAAATTAAGACAAAAAGCACTACTTAAACCAAATTGCAATTGAAAATGTCATCTACCTCTTCGCGAGAGCCGCGTGTCTGGGTCCGTGTCCACAAACAGCTTCATTTGGAACAGATCTCGAATCTCTTGCGAGTAGAACATGAGAATCCCCTCAAAGAGGACCACATCTGCTGGATATACGGTCACAAACTCAGCCTTCCTGTAAGAGGTGTGCAGAACATGCGATTCATAATGTGTCCAACAGTGATTCACTCATCAAAACACCAAAACATCAACTTGTGAAGAGAGAGAGGGAGCAGCGCTGACCTGGAATGTGTAACAAAGTCATAAACTGGGATGTGCACGGTCTGCCCCTGAATGATGTCACGCAGAGTCTTCATCACCAGCTCGTTGTCGAAAGCATCTGCCAATGACGGAAACATTGATAAACAGATTATCCTCTGTAAGAAACTAATCAAAAAAATGTCATTTTGATCTTTAAAAGGAATGTCCGCATGACACGTGTCTTCAGGAACCATATGATAGCTTTGTGTAAGGACTGAACCAAAACTGAATCATGTGGACTGTTTGTAAGTTTTTTCCCAATATAATGAATACACGTTATAATGGAGTATATTCTAACTTCTGAGTGAACTTTGGACCTCTTTACCAACCCTCAGACATCACAGTACCTGGGTGATCGAAGTTGAACTGGCCCTTGAGTGCTTTGGCTTTCTGTTCAGGTGTGAGCTCCTTGTAAAAGCTGTCTTGACTGAGGATGACCACCTGCCGCTGGTGACGGTCAATCTTATTCTGGCCCAGCAGCTCCATGATCTTCTCACATACTGAAGACTGAGAGGAGAAGACACAAAACCATTCAGTCAGTGCTTGGCTCTTTAAGCTACCCCCCAGTTGAGATATACACAGTGGTTGCGTTATTTAACATATGAGAAGTTACAAATTTTTAAGCACTCTAAATTATCAGCATGATCCAAACATTGCTGAAAAACCTGTTTTACACAATCTACTACATTCCTTCAATAAAAGGCCTTTTGTTATAATTCTGAAGAAAGGTTCCCCTTCAGGTCACGGTCCACTTATTTGTGCTGTGAAATCTTCAGATTTGTTATGAATTTAACATGAACACTTAAATATTACTGGACTGCAAAAATCCATGTTACATTATTTAGAATAATCATGTTAAAATGGGAGTATTAAATATGATGCATAAGGCTTTTGAGGAATGTTTATTGGTACTCTCAATAATAATCGAATTATGTTTTACCACACAAAATTAAAACTAGAGATTTGATCACAAAACCAAGCTCTTACATGTCATTTTACGAAGACGTATGACTGGGAGATATAGTGATAACTGATATTAATATGCATTTATGCAAGTAGTCTGTTACACTGTTATAAAGATCTCTGATCTCCATATTCTCTTATATCACATTACATGAGGCCTAAAGTCCTGGTTCATCAAATATGATACTCCCTGATATGCAAATTTCTTAATAATTCATCTAAATATTAAATTAGCTAGAAAAAAGCTTTTCTGATTATTATTTTATATACCAGGCTTAAAAATCGTGTCATTTACTTGTCCTCGTGTTGTTCCAAACCTGTATGGCTTTCTCAGTGTTTGTAGTCCATACAATGGTTAGTCAGTGGACATCAACACAACACTGTTTGACTGCAAACATAATTCAAATGGCTTTATGTTCTGCACAACATGAAAAAGGGGCGCAAATGATGTCGTGTCCCATGTAAGGATATCCAGCGGGGAAGCATGGCCTCCATTCAGCCACAAGTGTGCATTTAAAATCTGGGCTCCGTTACTATTCCGCCAATATGGACTAACGTTACCCTTCGGAGCCAATGAGCATAAAGTAGCCCCATTTTGACAGGTTTAATTTACTAAGTGGGTTTCCACAAGTTCAGTGCTAATCGTTTATCGGTGGAAGTGGAGTTTCCCTAACATTAAGGTCAGGGGAAGTTTAATGAACGCTTGTTACTATGTAAACATCCTCCGCGGTTATGACGTCACGTTCCCGCAACTTTCCTTCGCCTACATGGAGGAAATGGCACTTTTTTTGCCTTTTCTTTTTTTTTTTTTACAGCTACAACAAACCACTTTTAAACCAGCGTGGCAACTAATAAACACAAGTAAACTTCCGATTTAGGTGGCTTGCGAGCAAATAAACGACAACAGGACACGCGCTGATTCAAAATGCTGCGCCAAGTGGAGCTGAAGTATGACGTCGTCGACATGTCTAGCGATTCTAAACACGAATCTGGAAAAAATCCTAACGGAATAATGAAAAATATTGATAGTCGTTTAGAGTCCAGGGTTATTTATAAAAACAATATTTTTTAGAAATAAACGTTTTAATGAAACAAACGATTTTACAAATGCCAAAAACATATAGATTATGATATGTAAGATATATGGGCGTGCGAATACGTTTGAAAATCCCGTATGTTGTATTTCTACAGTAGATCTCTTCTACTGTTCATTATGAACTGGCTAGAGCCACGCGGTCGCTAGAGGCACCGGCGTCACAGAACACCCGTGTTAACCGACACAAGGATAGAGGAGTCTGTACGGTTCCTAATAAACACTCGTAAAGCTCAAACCTTTCCGCTGGCGGTGCCTCCAGCCACACCGATCAGGAACGGCTGTCGGATGTTGTGCTCGTTTTCTGCTCTGCCCTTAAGATGCGTTTCACTGTCGCCAGCCATGCTTGCAGTGTAGCACAAGTGTGTGTGTCGCTATTCTAATAATACACACACACACTCAGCGCTCCTCCTACTTTCCCACTCGCAGCTTCTCCCTCAATGAAAAAACGCAGAACTGTTCTCTTCTTCCATTTAGTTTCAATTTACCCGTATATAAATATATTATTATTATATATTTTTTACCGAGTACAATTTAAATATTCTTTGTTTATGTGTTCTTTCCATGGTTCTTTCATATATTAATATAATAAATACTACAATAATAACCTTATTACTTAGTTTCACAGTGATAGAAATTGTACAAAATACGCAGATACTGTCAGCATCAACATATTACGAAACAGTAAGGTTCACTGCATATATTTTATGTAATATTTTAAAATTCCATCTACTTTTATTGAATTTTTCGGAATCGTCAAATGACATCATACGGAAGAAACCAATGAGAGTCTCTCTTGCGTGTAAGCCCCGCCTTAAAATGCTCGAACATGGCTGGACTGAGCCGAAATCTCCTTCAGACTTTCAGCAGCAGTAGGTGAGTAAAGAGTGCACGACTGTCACTGCCAAACCTTTTCTCACTAACGTTAGTATTTTCAATATTGAATGCAACACTTGCTATGTGGTAGGTTGCATTTAAGCGGACGGCCAAAGTTGTTGCTTTCGACTTTTATAGCAATAACATAGTCATGCACTTACATAATATACAAATAATTTGAACTTTTATTTAAAATGTCTTCTAATTTATGCTTGACTGTTTAATTTTAATTGCTGTAACACTATGTTTTGGTGCAAAATCTGAGAAGATCCGGTTTGTTGACACCCGTCCAGGGGGTCAAAGTTCAGTGTTAGGCATTTGAAGATGGCCCTGCTGAGCTCTCTTCGGACCTCGGGTCTCTGTGGGGCACTGTACTACACTGGGACCAGGAGCATATCCTCAGGAAGCCTTCATATCACGGATTCACTGAACTTCTGGAGTGGTGGCCGAGTCAGCCTTAAAGATGTGAAAACCAAATCTGAACCAGTATATGAGCCTGCAACAGGTAATATGTTTCTGAAACGAATTTCCTTCATTTCACCCCATCTGAGCATTGCCCAATCAATCAGACTTTGCCCCAACAGAGGATTACAGTCACATCTGGCTAAGCAAATACCAATTGAGTTCCTCAATACACAGTGTTGTTCTATGAAAAAAACATGATCATTTCTGATCTTTGTAATTGTGTGGCAGGCCGTGTCTTGTGCCAGCTACAAGCCTGTGGTGCCGCAGATGTCGATGCAGCTGTCAGGAGCGCCAGTGCTGCTTTTACAGTGTGGAGTAAACTGGCCGGCATGGAAAGAGCCAGAGTCATGCTAGAGGCGGCTAGACTCATTGAGGTAGACCAGAACACATTGACATTACCTAACAGTCCTGCATTGATTCAGGTCATGTTGAGTCTGATCTTTTCAGTTATTTCTGTTGCTGAGAATAGAGGAGAAGAGAGGAGATCGCTGAGATAGAGGTCATCAACAATGGCAAATCCATCACCGAAGCCCGTTTAGATGTGGACTCGGCCAGACTGTGCATTGAGTATTTTGCAGGACAAGCCACCACACTTTCAGGCGAGTTGTTTTGCCATTGAACATCCTCATAAGATACAGGACCACATTTTAAAACTGCATTACTAAAAACAAAAATTACACGGCCAGTACAGAGTTTGTTATAGTTAAGAATAAAAAAAAAAATGCTTACTCAGAAATATTAAGCCACAAAAACTGCTTTCAATATTTGTAATAATAAGAACCATTATTAATTATTAAACATTAAATATTAATAATAATTGATAACTGATCAGCAAATCAGAATGATTTCTGAAGGATCATGTGATACTGACGCTGAAAATACTAATTTTAAAGTTAGTTTTAAAATACATTCAAGTAGAAAACTACTCTTAAAAGTCATGTTTTATTATATTTCAGTTTTTGCTGTTTTTTTTTTTTTTTTAATCAAATAAATCCATCCTTGATAGACATAAGAGACTTATTTCTTAAATCTTAATTGTTACAAACATTTGACTGGTAGTGTACAGGTGCTTCTCAATAAATTAGAATGTCGAAGAAAAGTAATTCAACTCAAATTGTGAAACCCATGTAATAAATAAATACAATGCACACAGACTGAAGTAGTTTAAAGGTGCCATCTGTAATGTTTGGCAAAAAAAATCAAGTCATACTCAACATTCCATACCAGATGGGGGCAATATGCCTCAATAAAGTGAATTGGTCTACTCTAGAGTAACAAACGAGAAATGGCATATTCTCTATGCTCCGCCCCTACTTTCACAACAACACTACAGCCATAGCTGAAGCCTAACTGTGCGTTCACACCGCCGGCGTCTAGAGCGTCAAAAATCGTTCTTGCCGCTTGATTTGTGAGCGCTCAGACGCTCTAACGTAGATCGAATGCTTATTTTGTATTTAAAGCTTGTTGATCTTGTGCAGACTAACCACAAGGCGTTATAAGTTAACCTCATTAAATATTGTTGTGGACGAAATATTAGGATCCTTTACTTAAAATGAACAATCTCAGACACCTTGGTCCACGTATCACTTTTAATTGATTTTTTATGTCCTTGTACGCAAACAGGGACACATCATAGATTAATACAATCGCTAAACCGCAATAATCAACCTGTCCTTTATTCTGCTTGGGAACTAATGTGCCAACCCTCAATCATTCACCGTGAGACACACGCAATTGACTCTTTTCACACGCTTTCATGCCACAGATCAATTTTTTTTCACGCACAGAAAAACCACAAAGCAAACAGGACAAGGAGACCAACAGACTAGACAGAGCAGGTTAGTTATGAAATAAAACAACGGGTAAGTTACAGCTAGCTAATTATCAAACGCAGCTACGGTTAGCCATCGCTAACATTAGCACATTTATCAAACAGCCTTCGATACATTTCTATGCTATAACTTCCTGAAAACAGATACACAAACATATAAAACAAACTTCTAGCGAAATACTAACAGCATCTAACTTACCAATCGAAAAGAAATGTTGCAAGTTCAGAGTCGAACCTCATTTCTTTCATGTCCATCAGTTGTCTCCAGCGATTAAAAGCAGTGCCCATGTTTACTCTGGTATTCTTATCGGATTTGATTTGTGATTCCGAGCGCGGTTGTTTCCCTGTAGCGGGTGTTGGTCTCTTGCCAAGGGCTTCAGCTATCCTTCTGCTCTCTTCCCTGAACTGAAAGTAGTGGGCTGTACTTTCCACATGATTGACTCAGGTTCAGGTACGCCCACAAGACGTGCGAGTTATTCGTGTATTGCAGGTTGGCTGGTGGTTATGTTGCCCGCATACCGCCTCCCATGGCCGAAACTGGTATTACGACACCTGTCGGGCCGGGGCTAGTAATGCTAATGCTAATTAAGGTTGATATCTCTGCAGCACTATAACTTGACATTTTTTTTAATGACATCATCGCCCTTATGTCTTCTCATTCTTTTGGTGCGTGTAGGTCATGTTATGGATATTTTTACCTCAATTTTTGCATATGGCACCTTTAAGTCTTTGATTCTTTTAATTGTGACGATTTTGGCTCACATTTAACAAAAACTCACCAATTCACAACAAATCACAACAATTTAGAATACTTCATAAAACCAATTAAAAAATACATTTAGTGAATTGTTGGCCTTCTGGAAAGTATGTTCATTTACTGTACGTACATGTACTCAATACTTGGTAGGGGCTTCTTTTGCTATAATTACTTCCTCAATTCAGCGTAGCATGGAGGTGATCAGTGTGTGGCACTGCTGAGGTGATATGGAAGCCCAGGTTTCTTTGACAGTGGCCTTCAACTCATCTGCATTTTTTGGTCTCTTGTTTCTCGTTTCTTGTTTCTTCAAAAAGCTGGTCAGCAGAAGGAAGCATGAAGTGCCCAAAAATTTCTTGGTAAATGGGTGCAGTGACTTTAGTTTTCAAAAAACACAATGGGCCAACACCAGCAGATGACATTGCACCCCAAATCATCACAGACTGTGGAAACCTAAAACTGTACTTCAAGTAACTTGAGCTATGAGCTTCTCCACCTTCCTCCAGACTCTAGGACATTGGTTTCCAAATGAAATACAAAACTTGCTCTCATCTGAAAAGAAGACTTTGGACCACGGGGCAACAGTCCAGTTCTTCTTCTCCTTAGCCCAGGTAAGACGCCTCTGACATTGTCTGTGGTTCAGTAAATCCTTGACACGTCTGTGTGTGATGGCTCTTGATGCCTTGACCCCAGCCTCAGTCCATTCCTTGTGAAGTTCACTCAAATTCTTGAATAGATTTTGCTTGACAATCCTCATAAGGCTGCGGTTCTCTCGGTTGGTTGTGCATCTTTTTCTTCCACACTTTTCCCTTCTACTCAACTTTCTGTTAACATGCTTGGATACAGCACTCTGTGAACAGCCAGCTTATTGGCAATTACTTTTTGTGACTTACCCTCCTTGTGAAGGGTGTCAATGGTTGTGAGACCATTTTGAAGGCTCAGGAAACCTTTGCAGGTGTTTTGAGTTGATCAGTTGATTGCCATGTCACCATTTGTTGAGATTGGTGAATTTGTGGGTTTGAATTAAATGTGAGCCAAAATCATTACAATTAAAAGAACCAAAGACTTAAACTACTTCAGTCTGTGTGCACTGAATTTATTTAATACATGAGTTTCACAATTTGAGTTGAATTACTGAAATAAATAAACTTTCCCTCGACATTCTAATTTATTGAGAAGCACCTGAACATAAATGAAAATGATAACACCAGTGTGTTTGGGCTATTCTTTCTCAGGTCAGCATGTGCAGCTGCCAGGAGGTTCATTTGCTTACACACGTCGGGAGCCGCTCGGTGTGTGTGTAGGAATAGGAGCCTGGAACTACCCTTTTCAGATTGCAGCCTGGAAATCTGCCCCTGCCATCGCTTGTGGTATGTGATATATATAAGTTATATAAGTGTGTTTCAGAACACTGGAATCACAGATTATATTACTTAAAGAAACACTCCACTATTTTTGAAAACCGGCTCACTTTCCAACTGCCATCAGACGTGCTATCTGGGTTATATGAAGCGACATGAACACTTTTTGTGCAAAAATCAACAACCTCAAAATGTCGACTTTATTCAACTTTTCCTTTGTCAATAGTCTCTCCATATCACTGTGTGCTTTTCTGTCTCAGCCATGCCACAAGGATGGGCTGTTTTCTTTCAAATCAAAGCTTAATACACGTAGAAACATTGCATCCTTGTGGCGCGGCTGACACAGAAGAGCACACACAGCACAGTGATGTGGAGAGACACAGAGGAGACCGTTGACAAAGGAATTGTTGAATAAAGTCGTTATTTTTGTTTTCTTTGTGTATAAAAGGTATTCTCGTTGCTTCATAACGTTACAGGTGAATCACTGATGGCAGATGGACTATTCTGACGATATCTTTCATACTTTCCTGGACCATGACACTGTTATTTATTTGTCAGTCAATGGAACAGTCTCCAGCCTCCCGGTTTTCATCCAAAATACTTTAAATTGTGTTCCGAAGACGAACTAAGCTTTTACGGCTCTTGGCATCTCACTCAAAAATGAACAGAGTTTCTATATTTTTCTTATTTAAAACTTGATTCTTCTGTAGTTTCATTGTGTACTAAAACCAATGGAAAATGAGAAGTTGTGATTTTCAGGCTCTGCATAATATCATTGCATCTGATGCACCCATGGTACAGCAGCAAAGTTCCTTGATTAATACGTCGGAATGAGAGTATAGTTCCTAGCCATATCGGTCTAGAAAATCGCAGCTTTTCACTTTCCGTCGGTCTTAGTAAGTTTTAAATAGGAAAAATATCAGAACTCTTTGGGCATTTTTGGACTCCTTTGATGCTAACAGTCTAATCTGATTCAATGATCTATGCTAAGCTACGCTAAAGTCCTACTGCCAGACCCAGAGATCGGCGGAATGGATAAAAAAAAAACTGTGAAACTCAATTGTTTAACTTTAGGGGAGTTCTAAAATGAGCCTATTCTCAAAATAGTGGATTGTTCCTTTAATTATAGGTATCCACTGTCAGGCCAATAAATTATATTAGAAATTGATAATAATAATAACATTTGATATGATTTTCTCAAAATAATTTAAATGAAATAAGTCAAATAAAAATAAATTAATTTAAATGCTTCAAAGTTCATTCCATGGCCCTGGCTAATATTTATTTTATTTTCTGGTGAAATAAATAAATAATTGAAGATAATTAAGGTAACCCACGTTCGTTTTTGATTAATCAAAATGTGTACCATTGAACCATTTACTCATGAAGCCACATTCATATGCATTAACAAGAGAAGTCTGTCTTTCACCAGAAGATGTTTTTCCTTAAAAAATTACAAGATGACAACCTCGAATACAACCCGTCCTGCTACAGACATGAATGATTCAGCTGGTGCACTATAAACATAATCTTTGACCCTAATCCTGCTGGAGAACTTTATTTGTTTAATATCCTCTTTGTTCGGTTTTCGGTCTGTCCTAGATCTGTGCCTGAAATGATCATCTTAATACTCTCCATTCACAGTCTTCTATTACGATTCAATTGTAGGCAACTCTATGGTGTTCAAGCCGTCCCCGGTGACCCCTGTGACTGCCGTGCTGCTGGCTGAGATTTACTCACAGGCTGGGGCTCCTGAGGGCCTCTTCAATGTGGTGCAGGGCGGACAGGAGACGGGGTCCCTGCTGTGTCATCACCCGTCTGTGGCGAAGATCTCCTTTACAGGAAGTGTGCCCACAGGCAAGAAAGTAAGACGACCCGAGCTAATAGTAATAGCTGTCACAGAACATCTTCACTTAAGCAATTTGCTTATTGTATGGTTTAAAGGAATAGTTCACCCAAAAATTTACTCCATTAACAACTTATCAGCTGTTTGGACTCTCATTATGACGGCACCCATTCACTGTAGAGGATCCACTGGTGAGCAAATGATGCAGTGCTACATTTCTCCAAATCTGTTCCCATGAAGAAACAAACTCTAAAATTCCAGACAAGTTTCATTTTGGAGTGAACTATACCTTTAATCTAAGTTGTGTTTATTATACCAGACATTTATACAGTACACTCTATTGTGTAGTCACTAAAAGTAATTGTAGTGGCACTATCCTGGAATGCACTTCCTTCATTCAGATGCACATTTTGGCCCAACAGATAATGGAAATGGCTTCCCGAGGGGTCAAACCAGTGACACTGGAGCTCGGCGGTAAATCTCCACTGATCATCTTTCAGGACTCTGACCTGGAAAATGCTGTCAGAGGAGCACTCATGGCCAACTTCCTGTCTCAAGGCCAGGTACTGTACTGGAAAGCCAAGTCCAAGTATGAACATGCCTCTTTCTTCCTTTTCTGTTTCATTTTCACACATAAAAAGACTATTTTTGGGTGTGGATCGATCGGTAACATCACTTTCAGATAAGGCACTGACTGTATCTTCTCGTAATTTATTTTCATTTTGTAACAGAGCAATCAACAATCAAACATCCTTCTTCAGTGAATCATAATTAATGAATCTCTGTTTCATATAAAAAATATTTTTAGAGCTACTTTTCATCGAGCCATACTGATATACAAACCAACCGCACAAATACGAGTACAATATTGTTTTAAATTCTGAATAGAAAGTTAAAAAGAAACATCATTTACTTGAAATAGAAAGCTTTTGTAACATTATGAATGTTTTCCTGTCACTTTTGATCAAGTTAATGCATCCTGACTGAATAAAAGTGCACATTTTTGTTGAAAGTCCAAACTTTTGAAAACTTTCAACACATTTATTTTTTACAGTTTTGTCTGAAATTATCCCTTAGTAATATCAGACTGAACACGAATGATAAAAACCCACTCGCATTGATGCACATGCTGTTTATGGTCAACTATGTTGTGTATCCAAAAATCTGCTCCATATTTTTTCATAAAAATATGTATTATTTGTACACTAATGAATATGTATGTTTTGTATTGCTCACTTGTAGGTGTGCAGCAATGGCACCAGGGTTTTTGTGCAAAGCTCAATTCTTCCTCAGTTCTTGACTGAGGTGGTCAGGAGAACTAAAGCCATCCGGATCGGAGACCCTCTGTTGGATGAGACTCGTATGGGTGCTCTGGTCACCAAACCACACCTGGACAAGGTGCTGGGATATGTGAAGCAAGCTAAGAAAGAGGTACAAGTGTCATTCAGAAAGTATTCATAGTAGAATGATTGTATCTATATGATATGTTTTTGGTTTAAACTAGTTCGTTTTTCTTGATAGGGAGCCAGAGTGCTCTGCGGAGGGGAGCCCTTCATCCCAGAAGATCCTAAACTAAAAGACGGATACTACATGACACCATGTGTGCTCGGTGAGTCATGTGTTATGGAAACATGAATGGCTCTGTTTTTGTTCTGTTCTCCTCCTGCAGTCTGTGTTGTGTGTTCAGTCATGCGTTGTGTTTTCAGACGGCTGCACTGATGACATGACGTGTGTCAGAGAGGAAATCTTTGGGCCTGTGATGTCAGTCCTGTCCTTTGACACCGAGGAAGAGGTTCTTCGGAGAGCCAATGATAGTGATCTGGGTCTGGCTGCAGGAGTCTTCACTAAGTAAAGACGATCATTTTTTTTCCTCACTACCATTCAAACATTCCAGGTTTTTAATGTTCTTGAAAGAAGTCTCTTGTGTCTTGACTGATCAAAAATACAGTAAAATTATGAAAAAGTACTGCAATTTAAAATAATGGTTTTCTATTTTAATATATTTTAAAATGTAATTTATTACTATGATGCACAGCTGAGTTTACTCCAGTCTTCAGAAATCATTCTAATATGCTATTTTTAATAAAAGTATTTTTTTTATTACAATATACATCTCTTCTGTTGCATTTGATCCGTTTAATGTGTTCTGTATTGCATAAAAGTATTTATTTCTTAAAGCGGACTCCAAACTTTTGAACGATAGTGTGTGTGATTGAGTGTTATTTCTGACTCCCCAGAGATGTTAAGAGAGCTCATCGTGTTATAGAAAACCTGCAGGCTGGATCTTGCTTCATCAACAACTACAATATCACCCCTGTGGAGGTGCCGTTCGGGGGATACAAGGCCTCAGGTGGAGTTAACAAAACATTATTTGTCTGTTTGTGTTTGCTCTGTAACATTAAACCCACACTGACTCCAATTAAACATGACCTTTTTACTGATTTTAGGTATTGGAAGAGAAAATGGCCAGGTGACCACTGAATTTTACTCTCAGTTGAAGACTGTGGTGGTGGAGATGGGTGATGTGGACAGTCTATTTTAAACAAGCCAGGTGTTTTCTGGTTAAAGATCAATGACTGAATCTTAAAAAAAAAGAAAGATCTTAAAATGCAATTACCAACATTCTCTAAAAACTAACGCACAGCTATTGAATTTGTATTAATGTTCTCCATGTTTCACGTGCCAAGCTGCCAACATAATTTCTGTGAAAATTTTACTATAAAGTACCTGTACTGTAGGATAGTGTGAGAATAAAGAATGTAACTGCATTTGATTATTAAAAAGCTTTGATTGGATATTTTGGTTAATGTGCATGTGTATCAGACAATGCTTGTGCTGTGAATATATGCTTTACCTATTCATTTGGTTGAAGAGACACTATGCATGTAATATTTTTGAACTAATGATGAAAAATAATTGTACTAAAAAAAAGTGTGTGTATTATAAAAGAATATGTCATGTAAGGTAGTGTGAAGTATTGTTTATTTTATGTATATACTCATACAAGAGGCTGATGCATTCAACATCTTTTGTACTACATGCAATAAGTCCAATCAATAAATATATAAATTCTAGAATATGAGGAGGACAAATTCCCCAGAACATTACCCAGTCAAAAACTTTTTTAACTTCTGCCTGGTAAAAGGACATTTTACTTCCATTAACTTAAAATATATATATATATTAGCAAAAACTCATTTAAAAAATCATTTTGTCTGATGTGAACTTGTGGTTTCAAAAGCATTTCTTCTTTTTCCTCCTTGTGACTTTGCTTCGGACAGACTTCCTCTGTGCAAATATATAATGGGAAAAAACATAAATAGATTAAAAAAAAAACATTTTTCTTTATAAAGAAATCAAAAAATACCTTACCTTTGCTATAGCTTTTTTGGGCTGTTTGAACTGTGCGATAGATTCTGCAAAAGGTCAAGACAATAAGACTTCAAAACAAAAAAAGATGGATGACAAGTCTCCACCAAAGTGAAAACAGAATATCCCATTTGGTGCATGAGTCAGCACAGTAGTGATTCAGTCTCTGCTGTAGTGATCGTGAGCTGGAGTTACGGCATTTAAGTCCCACCCAAACTCCCACAGACCCAATCGCTGACACCACACCCCGTTTTTATAGCATCACAAATATGACTAAAATGACAAAAAAACATCTTTTGGGAAAAATGTATTTGAATATTTGATTTGGACTTCTGCCCCATTTGTTTACATGGAGAGGGCAGGGTTTATGACATACTGCAACCAGCCACTAGATGGCCATCGAAATGTTTTGGCTTCACTTTTCAGGACATGTGCGACACACTTTCTGAACAAAAACCTGTTTCAGGTACTTACCATCTTCAGAGGGCAGATCCTGCTCACAGTTTCTGGTCACCTGTCACATAATAATTCATAATCTGAATTCAGTCTGGTGAACACATAGCACAATTGATCCTGTATAACATCTGCTTAATACCCTTTCTGCTGCTCTGATTTGAGAAAGAGAGGGTGTCTCCATCTCCATGTCGTTCTCACTCAACTGGCCTCCCTCCTGTAGCTTCCCAAGCCGGCTCTGTGCTGCCGTCACACGCAACTTCATGCTGTGGAAGCGAGACTGAATATCGCCCACTCTGAAGTGCACTGCAGTTCCCTCGAACCACAGACTGTCATTTACACCTGCCTTGAATCCTGGTGGCTCATACTCAGGAGGAGTCACTTAAATGGAGAGGAAAAGCACACCAGTCGTTAAGCTATTTCACCTAGCACATTCTTCTGTTTTTAACTATTCAACAATCTGTCATGAAGAAACCGTTCTCATCTACGTCTCTCAACATACTGCAGAAAGATGTAAAGGCAGTATATTGTACCATCATCATAGTAGTAGAGCTTCATAGTGAGGTAAACGCCAGTGGGCAAAGCCTCTAGATTCTGCATGAGGAGGAACAGCTTCCTGATCAGGAGCGTTGAAGCTTTCTTTGTGTCCTCCAACGTCATTCTTGTGTCCCCAGTCACATTACTGAAATTAAGAAAAGAGGAAAGGATTGGGGAATGGAGGTTTCAACTTGGTTGCATTAATGTACTGTCCATGCATAACTGTGTACACTACCAACCAAAAGTATGGAATCAGTAAAATGTTTAATTATTTGATCAAAAATATGGTTGAAACTGTAAACAATGTAGAATACTAGACCTCCACATGATGTCCATCTGTGGTCCACACTCTGAGTATCTGAACTTAAACTGGTAGGACTCAATGACATGCTGAGAAAACATATGTAAGAGACAAAACAATCCATTTGGAAAAGTTTTATTATTAATGTCCACTTTTTAACACTTAGATCCATAATATATGGAAAATGTTTCTCTCCAGGTTTGCGTCTAACATTATTCAAATTTGGGTCCAAAAAGGGTAAACCTTCATATACATTTTATAGAAAATATTTATTTTCGAGAAAAAATAATGTTCTTTAGAATTTGGCTTTAGTATGATAACAATATTAAAGCCAATTATTTATTGTTGTAACTGTGTAATATTTCACATACACAGTACCTCACAGGTTAAATAATTCTGAACAATATATATATATATATATATATATATATATATATATATATATATATATATATATATATATATATATATATATATATATATATAGGGGTCGTTGGCATTAAAAAGTAAAAACAAAACTTGATCTAAAAACTGTGGAGGATTGTAGACTTACATTACTGTCATCTGGGCTTGTGTGTACCTGCAGATTAAAATAAAAAATAAATAACAAAACGAAAAACAGGAAATGTAAATAAATGTTTTCTTGGTGCAGAAATATTGTAGAGTTTAAAACATGCATCACTGACCCCAATGACCACCATTTGAAGCTGCAAAATATAAAGATAAATTAAAATTAAATAATAAATAAAGAGAAACAGATATTTATATCTACATATGGTGCTTTTGACTTACATATCTCTTCTCCAATGCATCAAAACTTCCCAACAGCCTTGAAGGACAGAAGAATGATTATATTGACTTTTTATAGCATTATATTTTACACTTCCATAAAGCATTACAAATATACTTTCAAATACACATATGAATATACAAACTAGTGCTGCAAAACGATTAATCGCATAAAAAAATTAAGTTTTTGCTTACTGTGTATATTTATTATGCATATATAAAGACACACATACAATATATATTTTGAAAATTATATATAAATATATATATATATATATATATATATATATATATATATATATATATATATAACTTTTTATATATTATATATATACATGCATGTGTATTTATATATACATAATAAATACACAGTCCACACATTACATATTATTACATATATATATATATATATATATATATATATATATATATATATATATATATATATATATATATATATATAATGTAAAATAAAACTTTTATCTTGGATATGATTAATCGTTGCCCAGTACTAATACAAACATAGCAATTTGCTTTACAAAAACAACATGTATAATAAAATTACCATTTGACGAGTTTGTGGGCTTCGGGGCATGAACAATCCTGTTTGAGGACTTTGATGCACAAACCTGAAGAACGACATTCATCAAAACTGATGAGATATTTCAAACAGCCTGATGTTCATCCATTAATACATCAGTGTGTATACTCATACCTTCCAGGTATCTGGATCTGTAGGAGTCCTCTGGGAATATCCCACGCAGATAAGTGATGGAGGACACAGCTATAACCACCATGCGTTTGACAAACACCAGTGACTGAGCTTTAGTATCCAGGGCCTAAAGAAACACAGGGGCTTAATTGATTTATAATACCATGATTTACAAAGAAGACTGCTTTGAAATCTATATCCACATGCATACATACATACACCAATATTTATTTGAGGACATGTAATTGAGCACACAGTGTTTTCATAATAAGCTAAATTGTAATTGAATTATAATTTGGGGGCCTTGAAAGGAGAAACTTAACATTGGTTCACCCAAAAATAAAAAAATTGCTGAAAATCAAGGCCATCCAAGATAAAGAGGTTTCTTTATCAGAACAAATGTGTAGAAATGTTGCATTACATCACTTTATGACCAGCATTATTGTATTTTTTAGCAGCTTAAATCTGTTCAGATGAAGAAACAAACTCATCTTGGATGGCTTGAGGATAAGTAAATATTCAGCAAATTTTTCATTTTTGTCTTGGTATAATTTGTCTGCATATAAAACAGTTACTTACAAAATTACGTTACTCTGGTAACTGTTAGAGCTAAAGTATCAGATAGTAAAACCACGGTATTTAAATATATAACTAGTGTTGAGTTGCTGCTTAAGTCAAAAATTTACCATGATAACTTGTTACTACAGTCATTTTCTACAGTAATATTGTGATAAAGACATGAGTAAATGCTGTAAATGTTCTTGATTCTGTCTCTCACCTCAACAATCACCTGTTTGTCCTGAGCTAGTGTCTTCTGTCTGGTTGTCATGTTTGAGCTAACTTTACTGTTAACTTCCTCACAGAGAAATTATCTCCTCAAAACCTGTTATGGCTTATCAAAAATAACTCAGAACGTTATTAATTTATCTAATCTAACGTTGTCTGTATAAAGCCAAGTGTTATTTGATAAATATGATCGTTTATTAGTGCCGTGCAAAGAATAAAAAGATGACGGTTTAAGGTAAATTACGGCGCGGAATAAACGCGCGCGACCGACACCTGTCGCTGTCACGCGCGCATTTGGCGGTAAACACAGCGACAGATGACAGTTTGGGAGAGAGAGAAAGAATGTGTAAATGATTTCTAATTATTAATACTTGATTAATATTTACTAATTTTCAAGTATTACTACACATTTATGTATACTACACTACTACTATGTAAAAATTTATTTAAACCAAAGTAAAGCAATAACAATATAAATTTTGAAACATTTGTACTATTTAAAATTCCTATTTCTTTTTTTTAAAGCATCAGCACTCCAGTCACATGATCCTTCAGAAACCATTCTAATATTTTGATTTGCTGATAAAAAAAAAAAAAAACGTATTACATATTATTATTAGTATTAGGTCGAAAACAGCGGAGTATAATTTTCTTTTTCATGTTTCTTTGATGAGTAGAAAGTACTGAAGAACAGCATTTATCAGAAATAGAAAGCAGTTATTTTAAATAGTGTATATATATATATATATATATATATATATATATATATATATATATGATCCTTCACAAAACAAAAAAAAACTGTCATGAGAGAAATTTTTTCATTTAGATTTTTTTACATTCATTTGAAAGCTAAATAAATAAGTTTTCCATTGATGTATGGTTTGTTCGGACAATATTTGCCCGAGATACAACTATTTGATAATCTGAAATCTTTCCAAATTTAGTTCTTGAGTTGCATATTACTAATCAAAAATTAAGTTTTGATATATTTATGGTAAGAAATTTACAAAATATCTTAATGGAACATGATTTTTACTTAATGTCCTAATGCTTTTTGACATAAAAGAAAAAAAACAATAATTTTACACATACAATGTTTTGTTGGCTATTGCTACAAATACTGTATACCCATGATACTTATGATTGCTTTTGTGCTCCAGGGTCACATATATGTATGTATATATTTATTTATTATTACTATTAAAAACTTATTTGTTAAAAACTAACTTGTTTATTGTTAAAAAAAATGGTTTTATTGTTTGAAATGCAGGAATTTGTGACAAAACAATAAGCTGTTCCCCACTCTACAACATATTTTTACAACGAAAAGGTCCGAAAGACACTACACATGCTAACTCAACAGTTACAATAGATTTTAGGTAGTTTCATTAACACTCCTACATGCTAGTAGCAATACTTCATGTTAACAGTCGTTGTACAAGCTCATTACACAATGCTGCACAGTCTAGTGTATTTTTTTTAATGTTGTTTGGAGAAGTAATCTTTGCTCTGCTGGACGTCCGGCTTAATTGTGTCTTTTCCGGGCTTCCATCCGGCTGGGCAAACTAGAGAAAATTAACAACAATAAAAGACAAAATTCATATTTAATATTAGTGCTTTTAAAAATTATTTTTGACAATTATTTGAGCGGACATCAAAACCTATTTCTTTCTACCTCTTTGATATTACATGGAACATGCGGCACTGTATGAAAGGAATAGTATGTAAAAATCTAGAAAGAAAGAAAGCCAAGAAAATACACCGTACCTTCTCCATGTTTGTCGGTGAACTGAAAGGCCTGCACCAAGCGCAGGGTTTCATCAATGGAGCGGCCCACTGGGAGATCATTGATGGTTATCTGCCTCAGAATGCCCTTGTCATCAATGATGAAAAGTCCTCTAAGTTAGGAAAGAAAAAGAAGAGGTCAACAGCCAAAATAAAATAGACACCTGAATTGTTTTATTCTAATCTTGTGTGCCGACACCCATTACTACAGCGCAGCAGAAAAATACATTATTGTTCAAAGGTTTATGGTCAGTAAGGTTCTCTTAAGACATTTATTATGGTTACCAAGGCTGCATTTATTTGATTAAAAAAAAATACAATAGAAACTATAATATTACAAAATATTTGTACAATTTAAACAAAGTTTTCTATTTTAATATTTTTTTTTAATATAATTTATTCCTGTGATGCAAAGCTTATTGTTCAGCATCATTACTTCAACGTTCAGTGTCACATGATCCTTCAGAAACCATTCTAATATGCTGATTTGCTGCTGAAAAACATTTCTTGCTGTGCTTAATATTTTTGTGCAAACTGTGAACTGTTCAAAAGAACATCATGTATTAGAAATAAAGTCTGTAAAAGTCCTTAATGTCACTTTTGATCAAATAAAGGCTGAATTACAGTGCTGAAATTCTTCCCTAAAAAAATAAAATAAATCAATACAGACTCAAAATATTTTATCGACAATATATATGGTAATTTTCAAATTATTGGATTTAGATAGTCCCATTATACCTGTATGCAATACCCTCATCTTCCTTCAGTACACCATAGTCTTGAGATATGGAGCGGAGGGAGTCTGCCACCAGAGGGACTTTCATGTGCCCTAAACCGCCTTGTTTCCGAGGGGTGTTTATCCTGTAATCATCACACAGGTGAAACACTGTCATTCATTAGGAAGTTCGACAATATTGAGCAACGCTGTCTACAGCACTATAAAAAGACTGAAGACAAGGCACAGAATGACTGATGATATAAAGAGTCGAGTGCCAAGCATATAAAAACTATTTTTTTTTGTATGCAATTTAATCGTTTGACAGCACAAGTATATAAACATTTGACCTGACATCAGACCCGCAAGCCGATGTGAGACAGGCATAATTATCCATAAATTCGAAAACTGAAAGCATAAGAAAAATTGCAATAACTAATATAAATAAATATATTTAAAAAAAACATTCTAATTTCAGCTAGTTGCGAAGTCAACTTATTTTCATTTAAGTTGAAGCAAACTAAGGTAAATAAACTAAAGCCTAATAAAAAGTATACACATAAAAAAAAAAAAATTATTAAAACTTGACCTAGGTTTAGAATTATAATAGTATGCTAATGAGAATGATACTGCAATAAAACAGGTGTGAGACCACTATTGTTGCGCATTTTACTTTCAAAGGGGGTGTTTCTAAAACGTGCAAGTTTGATGTGACCCCTTTAGTTTGATATGTTTTTCTTCATCTTCATCGCTCACCAGGCAAGATGACAGAAGTGGGAATCAACAGAGGCACCGATGACCTCACAGTTGATCTTCCTGAACTCCTCGACTGCATCACTGAAGGCAATGATCTCGGTGGGGCACACGAAGGTGAAATCCAGTGGATAGAAGAATAACACGACATACTTCCCTAGAAACAAGAGAAACGTACTTGCCTCAAGTGCACAGGGTGTTCACAACGTGTACTATCAATAATAAAATATTTATGGGATCCAAAGTCACACCCATGAGTTTCCTGAAAACACTTCCTTCCACAGGTTTTTTTAAACAAATAACAAATGCATATTGTTTATCCTTCATGTCTCACATATTACTCTATATTTTTGTATTGACAGCTCTTCTTCGCCACATTAATGTCATACCTTTGTAGTCAGACAAACTGAGGTCTTTAAACTGTCCATCTGGCATCACAGCTTTGGCTGTGAATCCTGGAGCAGGTTTGCCAATGTGTGCATTTCCAGCTGCCATTTTCTGCTAGGGTCAAGACAAAAAAAAAGTGTTTCAATAATAATAATAATAATAATAATAATAGGAAATACGTTTTTTTAAAACAAAACACTAATTTCACATTAAAGAAAAAAAAGTATTAAAAAGAAAAATTTTCAAGCGTAAATGCAAAAAAAAAAAAAGGATCTATAATTAACTGCTCGTTATAAATAGAACGGAAGTAGAATATTAGAGTTAGTCATAAGGAAGTTATTAATTTGCAACCCACGTTACTAACTTCCGTAATTGTAAAGTTTTTTTTTTTTGTTGTTGACGTAATTAAATTTATATGTATATACAATTCTATTATTATTATTATTATAATTTATATAAAGCACTTTTAAACCTCAGATGTTATTACTGCATATCAGAAACATGATATGCAAACATTTAAAAGCACTTTTCATTGATCGAAGTGCAACAGGTAGGTGCCTTAGAAAGAAAGTTTACAAGGCAACAGTTCACAGTGCATTAATAATTCACACTTATGTCAAGACACAGCATAGATGTAACTACAGATCGCACTGAAAACGAAACTCTCCCACAGTCACGGAATTTTACATGGAAATGTCCATCATGATGAACAAGTGCGTGAAAGACGTGTACGGTTACTTCGCATGAAACGCAGAGGAAAGAGAAACAAACATTTAACAGAGTATGGCTTACCTTTAAGTGTAATCGATGTCTCTCTGTCAATGAACGAGTGTGAACTGACGGCACTGCTCTGTTTAAATCAAATAGGTCCTGCTCAAATATCGCGATACTACGCGAGATCCACAGCCTTGAGAAGTTAATGCTCTGTGGAATGACCAAATTACAGAGATCTGTTTATGGCAGCATGACTTTGCACATTTTCTGTGCAGGACACAATCGGGATGTGCGGTTTCCAAAATCAGTGTTTTACAAATTACAAATACTATCTAATATACTGCACACTTAGCTACTTTTACAAAGACAGCTACAAATTAGTGTTAAGCAAAACAGAATATTAGAAAATAGAGCTTTCAGTGGTTTTAGTCTATTTTTATTTATAACACAAGACAAGTTGTTAACTGCATTTGTTTTAAAATGTTTAAAAATGGTGTAAACATTTGTTTTACAGCTATTTCTCCCTCAAGCTAAACTTGGGTTCAGCCGTAGGTTTTTTTGTCATGGGGCTTCTGTCATCTGACTTTCTGTATTTGACAAAAGTCAAAGGTCACTTAATTCAGTTCACGATGCATTATGTAACTACAGACCCTCACAGTTCACAGATTATTCTTATCTTTCTGCCCTACACACATTCACTGAATTGCTTTGTCATAAGATAAATGCAATGTGCGTGTGTTTCCTTGTTGAGGAGGAAACATGGTTCGTCTGTCTTGTGTCACACTGACAGATGCTAAACATTCATTTAGCGTCTGCCATTGTTTACTCGTTTCATATTCCTTTCCTCTTCTCTGTTATCTGCAGCAGTTCCCAGAACGTAAATCATTGCACTCATCCAAACATGCATAAATCTTTTGTACAGTAAACACAATAGCTTGTCATTCCCAACGCTTCCTACATTTAGACTGTCTTATGTTCTTTGTTTTTAGGGAGCGAGCTGTCATTTACAGACTCTTTTTGTCTTTCACCTCCACCTCCTCCTCTCTTTCAGCGTCCCGTCTCTCAGTCTAGTTGTCATGGGCACCAATGAAGGGTCTGATAAGAGGCGGCTGGACACAAAGAGATCAAATTAAAAACGCAGCTGCGGGCTTCAGATCAAATAATGCTTCAAACATGGGTTTTAAAAGGAGCTGCTTTCAACCTACAAACATGGGCATGATCAGCATATCTCTCATCATTAGTAATGATCGTCTTTGTGTCACGTTCACAGGTTTTAGGGAACATGTATAACACACAACATCCGTAACCTGGGTTTTGCTTGCTTCAAAGTGGGTTCAGAATGCTAAATCATGAAAGGAATGTTTTAGGAGGATTACATATCTAGACAGGCCTACAGCGTGAGTCAGTAATGTTTGACAAGTTTGTAATAGTGCTGATAAGAGCAATAAAGCATGAGGATATAGTCTCGAGAAGTTGACAATAGTCTAATGTTAGTAAAGTTACTTGATCCTTGCAGTGTTAAAACACCAAATCTGTTTCAATACACTTTAAATTATGCAAAACTGTCATTCATATTTTTGTTTCACTTTATTGGCACATCAAATTATAAGTCAAGTCATTGTTATTCAGACATGTTAGTTCAGCTGTGAGTCCCATTCAATTCCGATTTATAACTTTTTATAGAATTAAATGTATAGGTTTTAAATAAATGTTACAGGGAAAGGCAAATTGCTAAATTACAATGCTAAATTTACATTTTTATGTGCAAGCAAATATGATACACATATTACTGTAAATTCAAATGCAGGATTATTGCTATTTTGCATATAGTGCGTTTCGAATGGAATGACCAGCGCTCAGGTGTCAAAAAAAGCCTTGACCTCATGCACTTCTTCACTTGAAAACAACTGATACGAAGCGTTGTTCACTAGGGATAATTGCTTTGTTAGCACTTGTCTCGAGGAGGTCCTGCTGTCAGTGCCTGCTGTGAGGAGAAACTCCTGTTTTCCCCTCATGCCATCTCGTTATTAATATGCAACCTCCATAGGCAGGTCTGGACTTATTTACATGTCTCTCATACTGAGATGTGTGCGGTTATACTAGCCTGACAGTAATCAGATAAAGCAAGGGTCTAATTTAGTCAAGCTGTGTAATGAGTGTGTACATAGCAACATATGATTGCCTTTATGACATTCATATTTATCAAGAATAAGCTGAATCTATGTTTGTTAGACACATATTTGAATCACAATCAAGCTCATGATAATCTGAATTTTTATTAGGCTGCCAATGTTCTTGATCTCAGCAAAAAAAATATTTTGTATAACCTTATTAAAAGAAGTACACTTTAGCAAACCTTTAAAAAAAGTACTTATATTATGAAAAAAATCTATACTTAAATGTAAACTGAATGCAGTGTTTTTGGACAATAATTACATAGGCGATTATTTGCATGCTAGTTTAAATTAATATTAAATGCTATAAGTTGAACTTGAGAGTGTTTTTTTTTACTCCCTTAAGTAGAATTTTAAGTTGCAATTTAATATATCTAAAATATATTAACTGTAATTGTAATATTGAATAACATACTACAGTTAAAATTATAATCAAGGACATTTAGCATGTTAACACATCATTACACATCACAGTGCATTTTAAACAATGATTTGAAATAAAAATTTGAAAAAGTTTAAAAGGGTAGTTCACCCAAAAACGAATACCCTAAAGTTGTTTCCAATGAACACACACAGAAGACATTTTTAATAATTTTTGTAGTCAAACCGTTTCTGGTCCCTATTGACTTCCATATCATGAGGAGAAAATGCTTTGGAAGTCAATGGGAACATATTACCCACATTCTTCATATTATTTTATGTTGACCAAAAGAAACAAACGCAGATGGTTTGGAACAACTTTAGGTTGATTAAATGATGACAAAATGTAGTTACATTTATTCTAAATGATTTATTTTTTATTTATTGTTATACAATTATTACAAAAAATTAAAACTATACTTAAAAAACATTACAAAATATTACAAATATACTTTAAGCAGTGATTAAAATGTATTCTCTTAAATGGCCTTTTATCACTGTTAACACTTGCTATAAACCATATTCACAGCATATGAGTAGATATACATTTATACATTGATTTTGATGTAACTGGAGAAATAAACAAAACTATCAATCATTTAAGAAATGTCAAAGTGGAAGCCTTTTTGTTGTCATTATGTTCCTTTAAAAATGGTTAGGATCACTGAAGTGTGTGTGTGTGTGTGAATACAGAATCTATCAATTTACAGAATCTAATGTAAATAAGTAAATATAATTTGAATGCCTGGGCCTGTTTAATGCCTTAATGTCCCAGTGGGAACAGATTCTTTACATTTTGTCACATGACCAGCAGCAGATGTCTCCTTTCTACAGCTGATGTTCAGACAGAGGCAAACAGTTCCATATTATTGATATTTTAGAACAAATCATTTTTACTGATTACCTTTTTTAAATTACTTCCTTAATAACTCCAAATGTCAAAAAATGTCTAAAGGTTAAATTAAAGTTAAATTCAATTAATGCATTTAGCAGACGCGACTTACAGTGCATTCAGGCTATCAATTTTTACCTATCATGTGAAAAAAGCTCAATGCTCTACCAATTAAGCTACAGAAACACGTTAAATACTTTTTTTCTCCCAAAAGTTTATTATTATTATTATAAGTTTTTTACTTTAAGATCACCAAAATAATATAAAAATTAAGTATAATTCAGAAATTTAAAACAGATTTATCATAGAAATAAGTATTCAGGTTATTGTCTAAATGAATTGCATTTAATGCATTTTAATTTATAAAAAAAAAAAAAAAATCAAAATAGATTATATATAATATAACATAATATACATGTATTTTATATATATATATATATATATATATATATATATATATATATATATATATATATATATATATATAAAATAAAATAAATGTTTTACTAATAATCCCACAGTGCTAAATAAAGGATTCATCTGTGATCTGTGATCTGTGATCTGTGTTGCGCCTCTTGTGGCAGTGCGCGGAATTACACTCTTTCCATTCACAGCTGATTTGCTCGCCATCTTGACATGAACATAAACATTGATGCCCTCTGCTCAATGATCGCACCATTATCTCTTACAGCCGAAAAATTGTCAGCACGTTACCGAAACATCCTTAATACTCTGTTGCAGCGTCGAGAATCACGAACTAGATGTTTAGGAAATCATTGCGCACGTAGCTGAACATACATATCAGTATAATGTGGGTTTCCTGAGCACTTGGTTAAGGTAAGATGATTCTCTTTACTAATACGAAGCTTGAAGGTCTTCTATATTCATCAAACTCATAAAAACATTGTTGTCCTGTCATATTATTGGATGTTAAGCTTCCGTAGAGCTGCCATGGCAACTGATGACCTACGCGTGTTTACAATCCTCCTGCTGGCATTAATGCGCTCCGTCCTCTATTAACACTCTCTTTTTTTTTATTAATGACCGCGAATTACTTATAAAACATGTGCTTTTGGATGTCTAACATGGTTAATTTATTGTTACACTTCCGGTTATATTATTATTATTTAAAAAACTAATCGAAATACATTTAATGTGGTAATCAAAAGGTGATTTAACGTTACTGATATCTAGAAATGACATTACTGAAGGGGAGGACATTGTGGGAGATGTTTCAGCATGTGACAGTATTATAGGTGTGTTGGCTTGACATCCACTGACAGCTGTCACTTGAGCAGATGTTAAGTAACATACTATGAGTACAGTGTTATTGAATTCTGGAATCATGTATTTTATTGTAGGGATGGGAGACCCCTACGGACCCCCATCTGCTGACTGACGGAGACAGTCTTGCTGTAGATCACAGTAGAAATGGACCAGGACTATGAAAGACGCCTTTTAAGACAAATTAACCACCAGAACGTACCTGAGGGCTTATCGTCCAAGGCAAGCATAAAAAAGATCCTTAGATGTCTGTTTATCTTGTAACTGATGACCATTTGACAATGTTTACCTTTGTGAGGATGAAACATATATAGCCATATTTCTAACCATATACAGTGGGGATCGAAAGTTTGGGCACCCCTTGCAGAATCTGTGAAACATGTGAATAATAAAAATAAATAAATAAGAGAGATCATTCTAAATGCATGTTATTTTTTATTTAGTACTGTCCTGAGTAAGATATTGTACATAAAAGATGTTTACATTTAGTCCACAAGACAAAAAAAATGGCTGAAATTAGTAAAATAACCCCATCCAAAAGTTTGTGAACCCTTGGCTCTTAATACTGTGTGCTGTTACCTGATGATCCTCGACTGTCTTTCTGTTTTGTGATGGTTGTGCATGAGTCTCTTGTTTGTTCTGAACAGTTAAACTGAGCAGCGTTCTTCAGAAACATCTTTAAGGTCCTGCAGATTCTTCAGTTTTCCAGCATCTTTGCATATTTGAACACTTTCCAGCAGTGACTGTATGGTTTTGAGATACAGCTTTTCACACTTAGGAAAATTGAGGGACTCAAACAGAACTATTAAAATAGGTTCAAATGTTCACTGATGCTCCAGAAGGAAACGATGCATTAAGAGCTGGGGGTGAAAACTCCCAAGATCAAGGTAAATTGTCCTTAATTTGTGTTCTGGGAAACATACAAGTATCTTGTGTTGCTTACGAAGGGTAGAACTAAATGGAACAAAATTTAAATATCAACAAAATAAGAAAAGTTTGGCCATCTTCATCGTGTTCAAAAGTTTTCACCCCCCAACTCTTTAGTAATGACAGTACTTAATACAAAATAACATGCATTTAGTATGTTCAATCTTGTTTTTTTTTTTTTTTTATTATACACATTTTCACAGATTCTGCAAGGGTTTCCCAAACTTTTGAGCCCCACTGTAGAGTAAACACATTCTTGTGTCAGACATGTCAGTACAAGCAGTTCATTAACATACAATTTTAATTTGAATGATTAGATTTACTAGAATGTATTAGCTAATAATTGAGAAAAATATCAACTTGTTATAAATCACAGCTATATACTATTATTTAGTTCAAGTTGTTTCAAACCGGCATGACTTTTCTCCTTCTGTTGAACACAAAAGAAGATATTTTGAAGAATGGTTTTAGGTCAAAAAAGGACAAAAAACTACTATGGAAGTAGATGGGAACCAAAAGTGTTTGGTTACCAACATTCTTCAAAATATCATCTTTTGTGTTCATCAGAAGGAGAAAAGTCATGCATGTTTAGAATGACACGAGTAAATAATGACAGAAGTTTCATTTTTGGGTGGACTATCTCTTTAGAGAGGCAGAAATGTAAATATTGCCCATGTTGATGGTGTGTGTGTGTGTGTGAGCAGTCAGGGTATGCAGCGTGCAGTCCGGTTACTGTGAAATCAGGAGACAGGTTCATCCCCACACGTGCTGGCAGCAACTGGAGCATAAACTTCCATTATGCCAATGTGAGTTACCATTCACCTGAAGTGTTTACACTCATCCATTGTAAAGAAGAATGATAGATTAATGTCATATTTGCATGTTTGTTTGCAGGAGAACTGTTGGTCACCCAATCAGAATCAGCGGGCGAAGGATGCCAGTACAGACACGGGGAAAGGTGAAGTCATTCTGCATCTGCTTGTACATGCCCTCAATTTTCCCACAGATAAATATACAAACACTACCATTCAAAAGTTCAGGGTTGCTAGGATTCTTTCAAGAATAGAAATTCAGAAGAGCAGCATAGATTTGAAACAGAATTTGTTTTAACAATATAAAAGTGTTTACTCTCACTTTTGATCATTTTGATATTTTCATTTATATATACATTTTTGTTTTTATTTATGTTTTTAAAAGGAGCCTCTTTTGCTCACTAAGGCTGTTTATTTGTTCCAAATACAACAAAAACATTAATATTTAGCGATTTAATATAACTATTTGAAAATGTTTTAAAATGTAATGTATTCCTGTGATCAAAGCTGAATTTTCAGCATCATTATTCCAGTCTTCAGTGTCTTCAGTGTCACGTGATCCTTCAGAAATCATTCTGATATGCTGCTTTACTGCTCAAGAAACACTTACCATTATTATTAATGTTCTTAATAGTTTTTTGTGGGTTTTTGATGAATAGAAAGTTCAAAAGAACAGCATTTATCCGAAATAGAAAGATTCTGTAACTTCATACACTATCATTCAAACGTTTGGAGTCAAAAGATATTAATTTTAAAATAAAAAGTATAATAAAACAAATGCTCGTGTCTTCCAGATGCTGTGGCGTACGCTGCACTGCTAAGGAACGAGCTGTTGGGAGCAGGAATCGAAACCGTGCCTGATCCACACACAGATGACCGTCGTAACGCCCTCCTCACACAGGACACACACAGCCTCTTCAGGGTGAGTCCACTCAACACATCCATCACATCCATCTCATATAACAAGCTCCTGGAGAAACGTTTCTTAGTTCATTCTATTGTATTAGACTCTTGTTTTTCTTGTCTCTCAGTACACCATCCACACAAAGAGAGTGCCTTTTGACAATGAAATCTCTCCCTATTCCCTCTCTCCTCTCAGTAACAAAAGGTATCGTTTCTCTGCTCTCTCTGCATGAATTCAAAACAGAATTGATCACTGGTTCATTTATTGTGTGCACTGCAATACATCTTAATCAAACATGATAAATTTACTTGTTTTGGGTCACACTTTATTTTAAGGTCCAATTCTCGCCATTAACTAACAATTAACTACGACTTTTGCCTAGATGAACTCCTAATTTGCTGCTTATTAAAAGTTAGTAAGATAGTTGTTAACTTTAGGTATTGGGTAGGATTAGAGACGCAGAATATGGTCAGGCAGAATATAATACTAATAAACAGCCAATATCTTAATAATAGGTATGCTAATAAGCAACTAGTTAATAGTGAGAATTGGTCCCTTTACTAAAGTGTTACAGAAACAATACTTTTGACAAAAACAGATATTTTTTATTATAAAAGAAGACCAAAATACAGAGCCCCATACATGACATGCAAAGAAAAAGATATAGAAAAAGAATAAAAAAATTAAATCAAGAGAACAAATCAGTATAACGTGGACATGATTGAACGAAAATGACGGAACTGATTAATAAAATGTGGCCACAAATTAGTTATTAATTCCTATTTTTTTCTCCTGCAGATTGTGTGCAGGTCTCCATACAAAAATAATGAAATACTGATTGAGTTTTTCTTTTTCTTTTAGCACATTAAAAACAACATGACATTTAATTCGTCTTTTTTTTTTTTGTAGTCACAAACTATTGCGTTCACCCCGAAAGCCAGCACGCAAGATTTCCAAGATCCCATTCAAGGTTCTCGATGCCCCAGAGTTGCAGGATGACTTCTACCTCAACCTGGTACACTTCCATTACAAATATTTGTGCACGTCTACATTTTTACAAATATGAAATCTGAGAGGATGCAAAATAATTGAAACATTGAGAAAATCGCCTTTAAGGCTTTACAAATTAAGTTCTTAGCAATGCATATTACTAATCAAAAATTAAGTTTTGATATATATGCGGTAGGAAATGTAATAAATATCTTCTTGGAACATGATGTTTACCTGATATCCTAATGATTTCTGGCCTAAAAGAAAAATGGATAATTTTGACTCTTTCAATGTAGTGTTGGCTATTGCTACAAATATATCTGTGCTACTTATGCCTGTTTTTGTGCTCCAGGGTCACATATAATATAACTGATTTAATATGCATTTCTTTTATACAAATGATGTTGACATTTGCAGTGTACTTTGATTGAAATGGTTTGTGAACAGGTGGACTGGTCCGCTGGAAATCTCTTGAGTGTTGGTTTGGGGGCCTGTGTTTACCTGTGGAGTGCCTGTACCAGTCAGGTAAGAGACAAACTAGAAGGACAAACAGCTACAGATGAGATTGAGCGCTTCATTTTACCCTTGTGAACCTGTACAGGTGACGCGGTTGTGTGACTTATCAGTGGACGGTGACTCTGTTACATCAGTGTGCTGGAATGAGAGGGTCAGCTCAAACCTCTTATTTAGATCAGTATTTCTGATTTCTGATTGTATTTGGGGTTGTTCAGGGTACTATGTTCTTCTTTGTTGTTCATTCAGGGAAGTTTGGTGGCTGTAGGGACCCATAAAGGATTTGTCCAGATTTGGGACGCGGCTGGAGGGAGGAAGCTGACCAGTTTGGAGGGACATTCAGCGCGCGTAGGTTTGTGTCACGCTAAAATCACTCACTTGCAATGTGTGCTGGTTTAAATCTCTCTCTGAGCAGTTAAGCCTTTTAAACTCTTCATCAAGAACAGATCGTCTTCATATAACGGTTTGAGTCTCACCTTCTCTGCTCTCGTTCAGGAGCGCTTGCGTGGAATGGAGAGCAGCTGTCGTCGGGCAGCCGGGACAGAGTGATTCTGCAGAGGGACGTGAGGACGCCTCCTCCTGTCGAGAGACGCCTGCAGGGACACAGGCAGGAAGTGTGCGGCCTCAAGTGGTCACCTGACCACCAGCACCTCGCCTCTGGAGGGAACGATAACAAGGTTAGAGCGTCATATAAACGGGATGATCTGATCAGCAGAAGAAATGAACAATCCCTTTCAGTTGGCTGAGAACGTGGTCTGTGGATGTTGCGTTCAGTCTTTTTGTGATTTAATATTGAAAGCAGCATTTCTCGTTTTTCAGTTTTCAAAGAAATAACGAAAAAGCTAAATATTTTCAGGGAATAGTTCACCTGGAAATGAAAGTAACTATAAATGTACTTCTTAGGCTGTCCATGATGTGGATGAGTTTGTTTCTTCATTGGAACAGATTTGGAGAAATGTAGCTTTCCATCACTTGCTCATTACCGTATTTTTCGGACTATAAGTTGCACCAGTCCAAAAATACGTCATGATGAGGAAAAAAACATATATAAGTCGCACTGGACTATAAGTCGCATTTATTTAGACCCAAGAACCAAGAGAAAACATTACCGTCTCCAGCCGCGAGAGAGCGCTCTATGTCTTTAGTGTAGACTACAGGAGCACTGAGCAGCATAGAGCGCCCTCTCACGGCTGGAGACGGTAATGTTTTCTCTTGGTTCATTTCTATTGGTTCATTTCTCTCGGTTCATGTCAAATTAATTTTGATAAATAAGTCGCACCTGACTATAAGTCGCAGGACTAGCCAAACTATGAAAAGAAGTGTGACTTATAGTCCAGAAAATATGGTACTTGATCCTCTGCAGTGAATGGGTGCTGTCAGAATGAGAGTCCAAACAAACTGATAAAAACATATAACTGATAAAAACAATAATCTGAAGCATGATTTGTTTGTTATTGTGGACACTTTTAACAGGTAGTATTTCCCAAGTATACAAATTGGAAAGCTGACTGTTCAGGTGTAGAAAAAGTAAAAACAGCTTGAATATTTCATTTCCACATGTGGAACGTCTGTCTGCAGTTGAAACATATCTTTCTGTTTTCTGCATTATTACAAAATGAATGAACAGAACGTACACCGATGATTTCCGTTTTGTTGATAAGAATGCAATTAAGTCCAAATGTGTTGTTTTTCTTCAGGATGAGTGCAAAACAAACTAATTGAGCTGTGTTGTCCTCTGCTGCTGTTAGTTGCTGGTGTGGAACAGCTCCAGTCTGCTCCCCGTGCAGCAGTACAGCGATCATCTGGCCGCTGTGAAGGCCATCGCCTGGTCTCCTCACCAGCACGGCCTGCTGGCCTCCGGAGGGGGAACGGCGGACCGCTGCCTTCGCTTCTGGAACACTCTGACCGGACAGGCGTTACAGAGTACTGACACTGGCTCACAGGTCTGCAACCTGGCCTGGTCCAAACACGCCAACGAGCTGGTAAGACAAGCACCTACACTCACAGTCAGAGCCAATGCTTTTTCCCGTACTGACTTACACCATTGACGTCCACCAGGTCAGCACACACGGCTACTCCCAGAACCAGATCCTGGTGTGGAAATACCCCTCACTCACGCAGGTGGCCAAGCTCACAGGACATTCATACCGAGTGCTCTACTTGGTAAGAGTTTTTACAAAAATACTGAGGTTTATTCAAACCATGACTTGAACACTTTGTCATGATGAACTTGTTCATAGTTTCTGAATTAAAATTCTAAATCTAATAATAAAACATTGTGGACATTCATGCATTCAGGTAAATTAATATTTTTTTACTCAATGGTCACACTACGTGATATTTATAGAGCCGTTAAACTTCCTGAATAGACTGTTTTAAAATCCACGTTCCCAGTGACGGGAGAAATGAAGCTTTTTGAAGCTTTGAATCAACTGAAACAGTTTCTTCATAAAACGATTCACTGTTTCGAAGACCTTGCAGATGCACTGATTACAAATGTTTTCAAAGTGTAACCTATTAAATGTATTCTACGAATAATTACATACAAAATAATGAGTACAAATAATTTGTTATAAGGCAAGGCTTGGCGAATTGGGAAATTAATATCAATATGGTCACAGAAAAGGTAGAAAATTCCTTAAATGAAAAATTAAATGATAAAACTAACCTGAGATCAGTTAAAAACCTTAAGACACTTGTTTAAGGGTTCACCAAATCTAATGGACAACCCTCAACATTTTTCAATGTTTCGAAACCAAAGTTCAAAGTATGAATCCATCTCTAAAGTCACATGACATGCCAAGTTTGATAGAAGCTCCAAACCTCTGATTCAAAACAAAGGATTCAAACATTTTTTTTCTAGCCTAATGAAGAAGCCCCCTTCATACAGTCCATATGAAACCCACAAAAACACGGACACTTAATGTTTTATCAAAATGAATAGCATTTTCCATGTGTACCAATATGAAAGCTCACTCTATAGAGACACTGTGGATGGTGTAAACTGCCAGATTATCCAGAAGGTATAGTTGTCTCTGTATCTGATTTCTAATTAAGTACAAATGACCGGCAAAGACAAAGAGTAATCAAATCTTCGATGTGTAATTGAATAATGTGAAGCCACACATGAGAAGTGAGTGTATGCTGAGGATGTGTCTGGTTGTGTCCAGGCGGTGTCTCCAGATGGCGAGGCCATCGTAACAGGAGCAGGAGACGAGACGCTGAGGTTCTGGAATGTCTTCAGCAAAACACGCTGCACCAAGGTCAGGATGAAGTCTTATATTCGGTCGTGCAGCTTGTGCTGCTTCTCACCCTTACCTCTTACTTCTGTCTCCAGGAATCCAAATCAGTGTTGAACCTGTTCACCAGGATACGGTAATTCACAGAGCAATCCATCCGATCACGTGAACAAATGAAAGCCTTGAACTCATGCATCATGACCCCAGCACTTCCTTCCCTCTCACTTTTTTACTCCGCAGATTTCTGTTTTATCTTGTGAAACTGAGTGAGGGCTCGTTGTTTATGTTAAGATTCAGTCCGTTCTTCTTGTTATTGTACATTGTGGATGTCCAAACAGATGTGCTATCGTATAAGTAGAAGTATTAATAGAGAAATGAACTTATATGACCTATATTGTCATTATAATGACTGTCAGTCATGAGGTTAAAATGAAATGGCTTGTTATGGAAATTTCAATATTTTATATGTGTGCATCAAAACAGATCATGATATCCCTGAGAAATAAAAACACTTAACACTAAACCTGCCGTTTTTTATGACAAACAAACAATATATATATATATTTTTTTATAAAGGAATACTTTTATTCATCAAGGATGCATTAAATTGATCAAATGTGACAGTAAAGGTTTTAATGTTACAAAAGCTTTCTGTTTTTAAACAAATGCTGTTCTTCCATCTTCAACACTGATAATAATAAACGTTACTCAAGCATCAAATCAGCATATTAGAATGATTTCTGAAGGTTCATGTGACACTCAAAACTGGAGTAATGATGCTGAAAAGTCAGCGTTACCTGCACAAGAATAAATTACATTTTAAAATATATTTAAAAAAGAAAACAGCTATTTATATTATAAGAATTTTTCATGTTTTACTGTATTTTGATCAAATAAATGCAACCTTGGTGAGCTTAAAGGGCTTATTTAAAAAACAACAACAAAACAATCATTGCAAAGCTAACTTTCACACATTTTTATTTGAAATATGAGATTTATTTAAGATGTAAAAGTTTAAAGTTTCACTGAAAAAACACAAAACTGCTTGCAAAGCTCCACGGGTTTCCACAGAACCAGAAAAAACACCATTCATAAAAATCTACAAATGTATAAGATTTGCATAACCATGTAACGTTGCATAACCTAACTAATGTTTAGCAAGGTGTATCCTAAAATAAATAAGAAAAAATAGAAATATATTCTTTGAAAACAAGTCATGATTAAATGTATCTTGTTTTAAGGATGTTTTGTTTTAATAATATAACTAGTGCTGTCAAATGATTAATCGCGATTAATCGTATCCAAAATAAAAGTTATTAACATGATTTATGTATGTGTTCTATGTATTTTTTCAGGTATATATAAATAAACACATGCATGTATATATTTAAGAAAAATAGGTTGTTTATATATATATATATATAAAAAGGTATATTTCTAATATAAATTATATGAAAATATAAATATAGACATAGTAAATAAATGTAAATATTTTCAAAATATATACTGTATGTGCGTGTGTGTATTTATATATGCATAATAAATATACACAGAAAACATATATAATGCAAACAAAAACGTTTATTTTATTAATTGCGATTAAACGTTTGACAGCACTAACCCGTTAACAATATGGCTAGATTGTATTCAAAACAGTGCACTGGATCTTTTGACCCCACATTACTAAAGCAATGACGACTCCACTCTGGATCTTGTTTGGAGAGTGTTTAGTAGTTCGCGGCACACTCGGTACCTTGTAGTCCTCGACTCAACAAAGCAAACTCTTTCACAATGTCCTTCATCCGTTGCTTACTCACTTGTTCCCTGTGTGAACAGTTGAAAAGAAGAAACGTGTATAAAGTGCAGAGTTCCTGGGGCGTGTTCTGGTGTTAATGTCATGGCTCTACCTGAGGATCTGCTGGCAGAAGTGGTCTTTGTGCTCAGTGGTGAGATGTGAGCTGGGGAAGCCAGGGGGCAGAAGAGCCTCTCTAAGCCACACAGACAGCATGCTGGGACAGTTACGACTCACTGAGAACAAGACTTCTGCAAAGTGCTCCGTCAGACTGCGTGGGGACTGACCCCCAATGGCCTGCATTCATAAAGATATCCGTCCTTACATGCTCAATATATATCTAGTATCTTATAACTGCATATACCTGTATGAAGTAAATGTTCCTAAAACACTGCCATCAATTATTTTACACTCAATTAACAAAAGTGATTTTTAAGATAATGGACTGAATTGATATATTTCAGGTTGGTGAGTTAATTTTAGACATTTTTGCACTGCCAATTAAATTACTTGGAAATAAAATAATATTGTTTTCTGGCCTCCAAGAAACAGTAGAGGTGTTTTTTATTCCGTCATTGATCAGTATTTTTTTTCAGGGACTTGATCGCTTGTTTCATTGCTGCCTAAATAAGTATTTTTGAGTGAATAAGCTGAGTGAATGATTCAATGACTCCCTCATAAAAACTGTTATTGTTTCCATCCTGTGTGAATGAATTAATGTTTGTATGAATCGAATGAGTATTTGAATGAATAGGTTGAGTACATCATTCAATGACTCACTGATAAAGGCCACTTGTCGCCACCTACTGGTGTAACAATATGAATTGCACAGAGAGTCTGTCTGAACTGCTGATGAAAACAGTACTCATGTGGAAATCTCTGACCTCGAGTAGGGTCTGAAGGAGCAGCTTGCCATCCTCCTGTAGCACCTCCCTCACAGCAGGAATCTCCTCACAATGAGAGATCAGCTCCGTCTGTGCAGGAGCATCACGAGAGCATATCATGGAGTATACAGTACTCACAAAGTACTCAACATTACAAGAATTAAAGGTACAGGAGGAGTTTATTCCAGTACAAGCGCTGGTATTTGGTCTCTGTGTTCAACTACAGCTGTCTGTGAAGATGAACCACTTCTGGGAACATGTCCAGTGTTATACTTACAAATAGCAGACAGGTTGCTTTCAGTGTTGGAGTTTCAGGAAATTTGAATGACAAGATTCCTACATAGACACAGACAGCTAATTAATGGATGAACAAATGAATGTTGTGGCTGTTAATACTGATGCTCACCACAGTAGAAAACAGCTTTGATATCAAGACGGTCTGAAAGATAAAGGTCAGCCTTTCTTCTCAAAACCTGCAGACATCAGATTAAATATTACCCCAAAAAAAGGAAAATGAGAAACCTCTGTACATGGTAAAAACAATGCAAAGAGGTTGGTTTTTAACAGTGAAATATATCCAAATGTATGCATGTTATAGTAAATTAGAATCTAAAGTCTGCAAAAATAAACCACAGACCTGAGCGTGAAGCTGCATGAATGACTCCACCACATCTGGATGATCTCTGGAGCCTACAACAACATTTAAAGTCAAGCATTAATATCATAGCTTGCCAAATAGTGCAGGTTAAAGGTATTTTTATTGGTTTCTTTGTCCAACAAAAGAGTTTGATTACTGTGATGAAATGAATAGTATTAGTAATATAATGCTGGTCACATGACCTCAACATTGTAGCCAGCTTTCTCTAGGCCACTCATCTACACATTTTAATAATATTTGTCAAAAGTACTATTTATTTAACGATAAAACAGTGGAAAAAGTTACTTAATATAACTTAAAAAATGAATATTCTGTCATCAGTTTCTCATCTTCATATGACTTTCCTACATCTGTGGAATATCGCGCAACTCTTTCTGTCCAAACAATGTCCAAAACAACACAGGACACCATTGATTTTCTTTCTACAGACAAAAAACACTTTTTCAAAATATGTTCCAGGAAACAAATCATACGGGCTGAAACAATGTGTTGGTGAGTAAATGAAAATGATTTTTTGAATCGACTTATCACTTTAAATTCAGATCCTGATAGAGTTCATTGTTGATATGTTGATGACAACTCATTCTAATCTCTTACCGTGATGAAAAATGGACATGGTGATGTTGGTAATCAGCTCCAACAGAGCAAGGATTGGAGAAAAGAGATCCTTCTCACAGCCAAAAATGTGAACTAACTAGAGGGAAACATGAAAAGAATAAACAACACTCGTCTTATCATCAAGCGAATTACACATTATGTCATTACTTGTCGTGTGAGGTCTAAAGCCGAGGCTTGTGGGTAAGCACCGAACATCTGACCAATGAGCTCACAGAGTTGGGTCACCAGTGGTGCGAAGTCATGGAGAAGGGTCTTCAGAGATTTCTCAAAGACAGCACACACCGCCTGAGATGGGGCGAGAGAAAAGCCAATCATTCATATACTCCCACACACACACACACACACGTTCACGAACACTGACCTCGACCACGTCTGGTTCATTGAGCCACTTGCTGACAATGGTCTGGATCAGAGGGAAGGCCTGCTGCAGGACCACCACCACCTGAGAAACGCCCAGAACAGCAGTTGGGTCTCATTCGATCAACAACAGCTGATGGGAGCTTGAGTCTGGATGGGCTGTCATACCGGGTTGTCGTTGTGTGGCTGTGTTTGGACAGGCCTCATGACCTCCAGTCTTTGGCTTTGCTTGTTTAGGTCAAATGTAGAGAAGAGATTGGACAGCAGGCCGAGGATGTGGACAACAGGAAGCTTATTAGCAGAACTGGGCTGCATAAAAAGGTAAAAGAGAGTATTCTTGTTTCACCAAATTCAGGTACGGAATGACAAAGGTCTGCTCTCTGGAACTATATTCATTGTGTTCTATACAAATACATTTTCTTCACAGGTGATGAATTCGGCATGCTCCTCACCGGCTCACTGGCCAGTTTCTCCAGCCGCTGGATGTGAGGGGTGACCAGAGAGAGCAGCTTCCCCAGGATCTCCTCACGGGGCAGGGCTGAGAGCAGGAACCCCAGAGCCTGCATGATCCACATACACTGAGGACTCTGTACAGGAGACTTTCTGTCAGTCCTACTGTGACTACTAAGCGTGATCAGCAGTTCATGTCCGGTCCATTCACATGAATACAGATGAAAAATATACAGTACTAACTAAATTGTAAAAATTGACTAGTGTCCTCTGTAAGAACTTAATTTTCTGTAAAGTTGCTTTGCAATGATTTGTATGGTAAAAAGCACTATACAAATAAACTTGAATTGAACTGAATTAACCCTTATACGGTTTAAAAATTTTGCCTGATTTCATTGTTTCAATGGTTTTCTCAATCTGAGTAAAAACAATTCAGTTTAATTAATGTTTAATTAATCTAACCTAAGCTGTAATATACTGTAATTAATAAACCTATGCTGTTCTCTATCAAAATTGAGCAATCATGGGAAAGACTGTAATACAAAAAAAAAAAAGTGCCACAATGTTGAACAAACAAACACAGAAACTGAGGGCTAAAATGATAAAACATTCAATGTAAAAAATGTACCACATTCACACGCTTACACAGACAGAAAATCACTGGGAGTCTAATACTGTAAGCATTACTGTGAAAATTACACTCAAAGTGATAAAAAATAATAATTTATAGCAAATCTGACACATAATTGTATAAATGCATACTACATATACTGGCAGTTATTGCCATGACATGATGCATGCCCAAATAAATGCTACTTGGTTTAATTTTATGGAAGTGTAGATTTTTACTTTAGTGAACTTCCATAAGTTTGACTCCCAAACATTGACTACCATTGCTTTTTCAATCCAATGAAAGTCAGAGATTACTGTCAACTCATTGGTTACCAATGTTATTAAAAAAATCAGGTTCATAACAAGTTTAGGAGAACTTGAGTATGAGTAAATGATGTCAGAATTGTCATTTTTGGTTAAATTATTAGTGTTGCTTGATGTTACTACATCAAGAAAATTAGTGTTACATCATTTCATTAAAAAAAGCTACACTCTTACTGTCTCCCCAGTTAAAAATGACCATTAATGGCCAAGGTGGGACTCTTTTTGAAAAGCTTAGGTGGGTTAAAAGCATTAAACAGATGTTTTTTTTTTTTTTACTAGTGTAAGTTACAGTAAGTGTTACCAAAACTAAGCAAACAAATGGATCAGACTTACTTTATGGATGTCTTTGACAAGCACCGCCTGAGACCAAAAAGACCACCATGAGATTTTCTACATTACACACTGATAATGTTTTGATGCAACAGTGGTCAACCTGTGAGACGGCCATGATATCACTGGTGTGGAGGAGGAGGTCGTGTCGACACTCTCGACAGATTCTCTTCAGAGCAGAGACACAAGCCACAGACAGATCCGGGTTGGACAGACCATGCAACACCACAGGAAGCACATTCGCCAACATGAGTGAATGATCGGCCAACCACTCGGCCAGAGAGCCTGCAACACACCAGGACAGCAGTCAGTCAAACTGAACTAACAATGAACACAATCCATTAACAGCATTGTTTATACATTCTGGTTAAAGTTCATTTCTAATAGTTTATTGTACCTCATGCATTAGAAATGTGAAACATAGATCTTCACTGTAAAATCTGAATGTGTAGCCTACTGATTTAGAAAACAATACATCAGTGCGGTCAATTAATGTAAATGCCTTGCATTAGCAATGCTTCAAAGTTTGAAAATACAAATTCAATTAGAAACAATGTTTCACATAAAAATAGGTCGCTTTCTTGTTTTCTAGTGAAAACTGTCTTAAGATACATTCACTTGAGCAACGAAATGACATAAAAAGTCTTGTTCTATTAGAAATGGATCAAAATGCAGTATAACGTAAAAAGTAAAGTTATCTTTTCTTAAAGATAATAAGATAATGAACCTGAAACATTTAATTACTTTATGAATTTAAGACTTTTCATGGCTGAATTAAGACATTTAAGACCTGATTTGTAGAATACACTTGCAAGCTATGTTTAGAAATGAATTTGTGTACCTATGGTGAACATGATGGTCTCAGCCAGCTGAAGATTGTTTGCTGTGATGAGAGGAATCAGAGCGATCAGTCCTGGGATAACATCTGAGTAACTGACATCCACTGTCTCAGCAATGGACTGAAAGCCAAAGAGCAGAGCCTCTATATCCTCCACAGGAGAGAGGGAGACGATGCAGAAATAATGTTCAGCAGAATACATGACAGATACACTGTGTTTATAAGCCAGTGTAACATTAGGACTGACTTGCCATGAGGAGGGCTGTGTTGAGTCCGTCAGCAGCGAGCCTAGTTTATCATACAGGTTTCTGAGCAGCTCTGGGCCCAGCAGCTCATACACATACATCAGAGTATCCGAGATGTCAACCCTCAAATCCAATTAAACATGCTTGTTATTGCATTATGATGCAAATGAAAAATAAATGAAGACTGAATGGAGAAGAGAACAAAAAACATTTTGCAGAAGTGTGCACATGCTGCTCTTTTTAAGCCTTGAAATAACAGAGAAACAATGAACGCAGAATGAACAAACCCTTGATATTAAGTATTAACCTTCGCTGTATAATTAAATACATAGTAAAAAAAGATTCACTGATGATTTTTAAGTTTATAATATAAACATACTGTAAACAGAGTTGTTAAAAAAAACTTCATATTAAAAATGTTCTTTATTTAGCTTAACCCCTTAAATGCCAAGATAAGTTACAAAATATACATGGGTTAAATCAGTTTTCAGTCTTAAAAAACTGATTTTAAATGTTTATATATATATATATATATTTTGACAATATAAAAACGTTGAGATATGTTTAGATAAAATACATATAAAAAAATTCAAACATATCAGGAAATATAATTAACTAAAGCCTACATAATATATTTATATTTATATTTTAAAGTCTACAAGAGGAATATATTTTAATACATTTTTGTATATTTTAAATTATATTCCAAATATATCTCAAGGAAAGTCACTTAAAATAGAAGGCAATGGGGCCAATTTAATGAGAATTTGAAAGCAGAAATCTAAAACATAGTATTTTATACGAACTCTTAAATAAATTATTCTGTATATAAGTATATTTTAAAAAATCATGTAATTATAAAAATTTACTACTTGTGCTACAGAACTGTTTAAAAAAATGTATACAGTTATTTTATGGGTTTTTATTGACCTTTTCTGTGTAAAGTTTTATTAAAATAATTTATAGCGTACACATATTGTCTCTCATTGCTTTTATATATATATATATATTCCCCCTTTCTTGATTATTAACCCTCTGTATAAAGGGTTATTATTAAACAATTGATCAGTTTTAACTATGCAGTTATATATAACCTGTATGTCCTGAACTGCTCTTTATCATCTGCGGACCACCCAGCATAGTCCTCATCTCTGGGGAAGCAGGCCTTCTGCAGCAGAACATCCACCAGCTGGAAGTACACAGGCCTGTAGATTTGGAGATAGAGTGTCTGCCTCTCAGCATCCAATGACGTTACATCGTCCTGAAACAAGCAGCCAAAAGGACTTCATATCTACTCCAGTTAAGTCAATGCAACAGCAGTTGGCATCAAACATGGGTGATTTTTCAAAGGTGGACTTGTACCTGTAGGGTGTACCAGAATGTGAGCGTGAGCGAGCTGGAGGTCTCATCCACAGGATAGTGTCCAGGTGTACCTGTGCAGGACATAATCATGCTCACTAGAGCCTGAAAGCCCTGCCAGTGATCCACCTGCTCCAGAAGAGTCCTGGGGAGTTGAAAAGAGCTTTCACCAAACAGACAAGGGCAGTCAGATGATGAATGGTCTTCTTATGGACCCAGGCCATCTGAGGTCATATAAGACTGTTATTAATGGGAGATTGATGATGCATATAGATCATTATGTCCAACCTGCAGTGGGTTTCTCCCAGAGCTACAGCAATGCGACAGATTCCGTGAGACGTCTCCATGTCTCCATCCTGCACCGCCTTCTTTAGCTGCTCCTGAAGAGCCAGCACCTGAGGAACCACCTTCAGCAGACTGTCTGCAAACCTCCACACGCACAGACACACAGACTACAAAACTGAATATTTCATACACAACCTTCTGTGAAACAAGAGCACTCACATATACGGTAGAAGTTAAAATTATCAGCCAATACTGGAGATTAGATTTAGTTTAGTTTGTGCATAGAATGAGTTAATTTCTTGAAAAACATACAGTGGTTGCAGGGAGGTTGTTTGAATTATTTTTTCTATGGCACATTTTAAAGGAATATGCATCTGTCATGTTAACTATTATCAGACTGCTTTTTAATGTGTTTCTATTAAAGTTTCTTTGTTATGTAATGATGTAGTATACGGGTGTAGATTTGTATTTTTTGCAATTTTTCTGTAATTTTTCCTTAATATGATTATAATTATCACCTTATAAGTTTTAGAGTTTTAATAACACTATGGATTTATGGCAGCAAAATATGCATTGGCAAATACTTTGTTGTTGTACGCAAATCTTTCCAGAATATTTTAAAATGTTTAATATATTCAGTTAATATATTCAATTTTAATGCAAAATTTCCCTGGTATAAACAAACACCATAAACAGCTACTTAGAGAGCTATTTCTACCTGATTTAACCCATAAACTAATGTATATTAAACATGACAAAATGTGATGCACATTTGTCAGTAATACATAAATGAAAAAGGTAAGATCAATGCACTCAAAAATCATAGCATAGTTTATTGTGTATTATTTCTATGTCTTTTTGATTTTATATAAACAACATTTGAAAATGCTTTTTGCTTTAATCTGCTAGTTAGCATAAATCAGCTGTGAATCCATTGTGAAAACAACTACATGTATTCAGTTAGAAAGTATAAACTTGGTTAAAATATGTTAAAATATTCAGTTAATAATATATTCAGTAAAAGTCATGAAAATTTATACAAACTGGAAACCTATATTTAAACCTGGTTACTTTGTATTTAAAACACATTCAGTAAGTTAGAAATCTTGTCTGTTTCTTACATGTTACATGTTTTACTGAGAAAATATGCCTCTGATTAAGTCTATTAGTTTATGTTAAGACTGCGTAATCCAAATGGATGGAAGTTTCATATGCAATTCAAATACGTCTGGCAAGAAAAAGTCTGATGCTTCAGAACTATTAATGCGTGTTTTAACAGTACAAGCAGCTGTTGTCTCTCACCTCTGACAGTCGGGCTGTGAGATGATGCTGACGATTGTCTCTACGGCTGTGTTAAACATCTCCGACTCCTTCAGCAGAGCGAAGCAGCTCTCCAGCAACCCCTCGCTGTCTTTTAAAGCGATATCGAGCGTGAGCCAGGAGGACACACACCTCAGCACCCGCTCTCTGACTGGAGAGGGTGCGTCCGGCCGCTGGAGTAACTGCTGGAGCAGGGAGCAGACCGAGCTCCAGTCCACAGCCAGAGCGCTCCTCAGCTGTGAGCGCCGAGAGGCCGGGATCCTGCTGCTCTGCAGCTCCTCGGGCAGAACGGAGAGGAGCTCTAGGAGCGCGAGCCATCGGGATTGACCGCCAGCCTCTGTCACACTCTCTCCAGTCTGGAAGGCACACAGAAGATCTGGTACTGCCGTCGGCCACGTTTCGGGTAAGACGTGAAGAACCAAAGAGGCCAGAGCGACACAGAGCCTCGTCAGCACCATCTTAGACCCCGACGCAAACTGGCCGACCTGGGCGATGAGCTGTGAGCGGAGCGAGTCCAACTGACCTGGCGGGAGCTCGGACCAGTGACGGGAGATTTTAGCATGCAATGTGCTTGCCCCAAAGAACTGGATCTCAGGAACCTAATGTGAAACCAAATTAGTAAGACGAATCAATGTAATGCAGTGAACTGTACGTGGTGTGGACGAACCCTCTGCTTACTTTGTCTGGCCGGAGCAAAGCCCAGCAGAAGTGCCAGGCTTGTGGTGATGCCTGGGCTTGTGTGAGCCACTTCTGGGCCACATTCTTCTGCTCCATATCAGGGTCATAGTAGAGCTGCTGAAGAGCCTACAGAACATTAGGAAAGACCAAAGACTGATTCGGTTATAATTACACTACTTTCAACAGGGTGATATCATTAAGTCTCTTATGCTCACCAATACTGCATTTATTAGAAACATTTGAGAAAAAAAAAAACACAAAATATAGTAAAATAATATTCTGATTTATATAGTTTTACTAAATATGACATATTCTATATTAATATGTTCATTTATTTTTAAATATAATTTATTTCTGTGATGACAAAGCTGAATTATTAGAACCCATTAGATCTCTCACCAAGGATGCATTTATGAATAAATAAGCTTCCCATTGATGTATGATGTATTTGTTATGATGTTATGTATTTGGCTGAGATACAACTATCAATTTTAAAGTCATTAGTCATTAGCAATGTATACTAATCAAAAATGCAGTTTTAATATATTAACAGTAGGAAATTTACAAAATATATTCCTGGAACATGATCTTTACTTTATATCTTAATGATTTTTGCCATACAATGTTTTTGGCTATTGTCAGCGATTAATACTGCTTGTGCTCCAGGGCCAACTTTTACTAAGGCTTCTTTTATGAACAGAAATGACAAAAACAGCATTTATTTGATATAATAATTATCTTTTGTAACTTTATAAATGTATTTACTGTCACTTTTGGTTAATTGAATGCATATAAAGGAGTATTAATGAAAAAAAGTATTAATTTCATTTTTTTTTTTACTCTTTTCCATCAGTAATAATAATAATAATCCTAATAAATGTCTCTCAAGCAGAAAATCTGTATATTAGAATGATTTCTGATGGATCATGTGACACTGAAGACTGGAGGAATGATGCTGAAAATTCAGCTGTGCATCACAGGAATAAATTACGCTTTAAATTACATTCAAATAGAAAGAGACTCAGTTCAAAAAACTTTTGACTTGTATATTTACCATATACCAATATTACCTTATTCTTTCCCCCAAAAATGCATTGAAAATGCATAGATAAGATGTAGCTGAAATCACAGCACACAATGGGGAAGCGTACCATAAACCAGCCGCCAAATCCCCCACATGCTGACAGTTATTATTAGACTAGCACAGCTTACTGAAGATATCAAGTTACTTTCCACTTACAGAAGCTTCTTTATTGTTCTGAAATGCACAAGGCCAGCCACCTTCAAACTTGTGTGGCTTTTTCTCAGCTGTTAGTGGAATTATGGGAATATGGAGGAATAGAGGCCTCGTGGACAGCACTGTCCAGCCCTGAATGGAGCTTCTATTAAATTACAGCTCTCAGCTCAGGTTTACATCTACAAACCTTGGCGGTTTTGGTTGAACTGTTTTAAAGAATAGAAAAATGGCTTCTTAAAATGTATGGTTATATCACACATTTCATTCAGCTCAAGTCTTAGCAATAATTCTCACCGTTAAGTGTCTCTTCAGAAAGGCAGAGGCACTGGGCACAAAGTAACTGTAATTCACACACTTCATGAAACGCCAGGCAGTGATAGAAATGTTCTGTGTGACATATGATTTAAAAAAAATTCCTTTTTAACAAAATATTCAGTTATAAAACTGATAGTCTAGCCCTGGCTTCTGATTGGTCAATGCAGTGTTGCAGTCATCTTATTTTCCTTATATAGTCGTATGAGTGGAAAAGTAAAACTCCATTGGGGAACTGATTTTTAATGTTACTTTATTGACCTTGTAAGACAGAGTACCATGAGTTACACTTCTGGTACACTTCTGTTAAAGCCATTAGCATGTATTATTTTTTAAATGATCATATTCAACAGCTGAACAACTACATTACCCATAATTCACCAATTAAAGAATGCCACCAATCAGAGAAGCTATATTTTTAAAAAAGCTATTTCCCTATGTTATACATATATGAATATTTCTTAATAAATGTAAAATAAATTGTTTCTCTCTCTCTTTCTCATCAACATCTTTAAATAAACAGTTTTATATTTATGCATAATTGTTATTTCAATTATATTGTTCACAATGATTCTAGTAATGTAGTTCTTTTGCACCTTATTTATTATTATTATTATTATTTGTAATTCATTTGTATATTGTCAGACTTTCAGATAATGTTTTGATTCTGTAATGTTGTGATTTTCACCTCTTGGTTGAGTGGTTCGGATCATGGCTTTTAACTCTTAAACAAAGATACTTTTAAATCCCTATTCTGGTGTCTGTTGCCACTCAAGCCTTAAAACATTACATAAAAATACTTCTGAAAATTAACTTTTTCTATTTCAATACGACCCCCATAATACAATTTAATTTGCTTTTTTATACATTTTTTTTTTTTACTCACACCTTATTGATATAAGTGTCAAAATAATAATAGAAAAAAAAATACCTGGCCCAATCAAAACCCCAATTTCTTTTTGGAACACATAAATAAATAAATATATACTGATAGTAGTGTATCTGCAGTAAAACCATATTAACATTGCGTTTTTCATGTTTTATCCTATATCTGGGGCCTTTGTGTGTTATTACAATGTAGGAAATTTTTAATAAGCACTTATAATATTAGAAAAGAAGTTTTAAAGTTTCAACCTGATGCTTTGACGTTAAGTAACCTATGTTTATTGAGCTACTACTAAGCTCACTCAGACCCCAAATATACCAGGAACTGCATTAGTGAAAAACTAAATAATGAACAGTTGCAGCAATTAAAATATAGGCTACAATTTCCCTAATATAAGAGTTAGGTGAAACGCTATAACGTTGCGTTATTAGTCACCGTTTGTCAAGTCCTCTCACACAAATGGTCGAGGGTTATTGTGTTTCTGAGTCACAGCAGCTCACATCTACTCACCCTCTCCACTGCCTCCACCGTGAACTCGTCTGCGTGCACTGCCTCCATTCTCAATCCTCACTCCCTCGTCTCCTAACCTTGTGCTCTGTAACAGTGGGTGTGCGGGGGTAAGGTGTGAGGGGGTGTTTTGGAGTCCTGTCAGGTCATGCGTGTGCTTGTGCGCTCGCGGGGGGTCAGATCTGACGGGATGGTCCGGTCCAGCGCGACGCACACGTGGCTCACGCTGATAACAGCTGACGCCACACGTCATTCACTTCACACTCAACTGTCTCTGTAGCTTCACAATCGATTCAACGGCTCTGAAGCCTTTGGCTCTCTTTATAAATAAGCTGTCGTTTAGACCATAGGTTGCGCTTAACCACACCCCGCTGTCGAAGCCCAGAGCCCGCGGGATATTTTTAGCTCTGATGATGTCCGCTGTCATCTAACGGAAAGATCATTCCGGAATCACAGAGCCAATCTGCACCGTGTCTGCGCGTGAGTCGCTTTATCTAACATGAGGACTCAACGCGCTTTTATTATATGGACTGCGATGGTTCTTCATTTGTCTATCATAAAAGGTAAACACATGGCTTATGGTTTATTTGGTTTTAGCATGAAAACAGCAACAGGATTCTATAATGTTGCAGTGTCTGCAGGCTTTGTCTTGCTCGCATGCTTTTTTCTGATTAATCACTAATGATTTATATGCGTCTTATTTATTTGAAATTACATCGTTAAGCCTGGTACAAATTATGGGTCAAAATCTATCTATCTATCTATCTATCTATCTATCTATCTATCTATCTATCTATCTTCTCTTCTTTTGAAAAGTGTATCAAGACTATTTACATATGTAACAATGTCTTTTTATTTATGTAACAATAGGCATATTTGGGAATAGAAACACATTTTATTTTTCTAGCATAAGGTTTGGACTCTAATTTGCATCGTTTGCACATCCCCCTTAAGTGCTAATTAGATTCTTAAAGTGAGATCTCGGTTCTGAGTGTTAATTTCATGAATAGTTGGATGCGTTGGTTGATCTGACACATTTATCTGGTGCTGATATGGGAGACACAGGTTCGAATCTGCCCTGTATACGATGTATGCATAAATAAAAGATGGCAAAATCCCCAAATTGAATCATCTACTTGAAAAAATAATAATAACATTGAGTTGTTTATGCATCTGGTTTAAGTTCTTTATGGTGTAACTCAGGTCTTCTAAATCTTCTAAAATCGGCACATTTGAGGACAGAATCTCCATTTATCTGGTTTGTTTGTTTGTTCCTCTGCTTCTTCTTGACACATAAAGGTCACAACTGCTTTGTTCTTCACTGCGTGACCATTAAACTCAACTGTACAGATCCGGTCTAGAACGCCCACGTAACCGTTTCAGCATGAGAACACACAGGGTTCTTTCTGAAGCTTTACTCAAACCAAATAAACATATTTCCTGAAATATACTTTTTTTCCCTCCATGCTTTTGTTTATTTTCTAGATTAGTTGTAAATAAGAACGAGCAAGCTTGCTCATGCAGACATTTTCTACTTCTCCCCAAGGTCAGACCACAGACTCATCCCCAGACATGAGGTCCACTCTGAATGAAGTCACTCCGAAAAATCGCATGACTTCAGCAAGTGACATTTTGGAATCACGAGCCACTACAGCCTATCAAAGCGTCTCCTCTCCTTCAGCCGATTTCACAACGGACGTCACATCTACCGTTCCTCCTCCATCAAAGTCATCCAAAGACGCTGTAGTGCACAATGACAGCTCTCCTTCACCACCCATCTCACAGACCCCTGCACTACAAGAAGACACCACCCTCAACACGGACACAGCTTCGGGACCAGGTAAGACTAATACAATTAAACCTAATCTAATTTTAAAAGCTGTCTGTCGTTAATCAGTCTAACTAAGGTTTAAAAACAAATTTGCCATCCTTTGTGTTGGGAGCGACAACATGGACAGTGGAAGACAATGCTGTGCAAATTAAGTTTACGAAGAACTGAAAGATGCAGTAAATTTTACATTGAGAGCCTTTAAAACATTATACACTATAAAAATGTTGTTTATAAGATTATTGCACTATGCAGTTTACAAGATGACATGCTTAATTAAATATGTTCCTTTCTGTTTCTTTGTAATAATTGTGAAATTATTAATCAGTTTCTAAGGGAAATTGAAAACTGTTTCTTCGCCATTTTTTTGTGTAGGGTTTACTTTGAAACCATTTTCACAAATTGCTAGTACATTTTGTGAATAATTAAAAAGAAACACACACATTAACAGAGAAATGCATTGAATTAAACATTAGAAAGATTTCAATACAATTTTCTTGTCAAATGAACTCAAGTAATCTTTTTTTAGCCCCTTTCCCTTTAATATCTCAATGATTTTATTTAAAAAATAGATTTTTTTTAAACAATGTGCTCTAACCAGAGCTGTGGCATTCTGATTGGTGTCCAAGTTGGAAATTTGGGTTCGATTCTGACCCGTTTCTAAATGTTTCTATAAAACTTTTTTTTTTTTTGCATTTGGCATAAATAAATAGTTATATATTGTCCTTATCACATTTGCCATACTGCTCTATAGATGTTCCCACTTGACGTCACAAGCAGAGATAACAGTAAAGATAGTGGCGTTGCTCGCATATTGTTGTAAGAGACTCGATGCTTCCGGTTTCTTCGGGTGACATTTGCCTTTGCCTTCTAGTCTGAGTGCTTTCATGTGGGTGTACATCACTTTGTTCCACTTTAATGATAAAACACTAGGCTCAATGTGCCTGCTTCCAGACTAAACTCGTGAGACTTCCTGGGAAACTGCCACATTCCACCCACTTGATCAAAAGTCTGTCCGTAAATAATTGCTGGACGTGGGTGTAACATTTTGGAACACCACTGTGTTTGTAAATAATATCCCTCTCTCATACTGTCATTTCACTGGAAACACAGCTATATTTAGGGCAGTTGAATATCTACTTATTGGTTTACTGCACTTATGCCAGACCTTAAGTATGACTCTTAGAAAACAACATCAAAACACATGTTCTTCAAAACAGTTTTTGCCACTGCAGACAGTAAAAGCGGGTAAAAAATATACCATAGACTTACATTGAAGGAGAGATCTATCTCAATCAAAGCTTGTGTTTGTCTTCTGCAGGTTCTTCTACTGGCAGTACGTCAGTTTCTTATTTGAAGAGCACCATTTTATATTCAGTAGCCTCCACAGCTCCTGCAACATCCATCAGTCCAAGTGAAGGACCTCAGACAGTCTCTACTCCAGCCAGCAGCGTGATCCAGACAACACAAACAGCTCCACTATTCACTCCCACTTACCCTCAGACATCTCAGGTCATCCTGACCAGCAGTTCAAAGGTCACTGGACCTGCTCCTTTGGAAGACCAGGATGAACCTTCTGAACTGGATGTGGGAGATCAAGGTATGTGGACAGCAAAAGCACTGTTGTGTCATTCCAAACATTCCATTAAACATTAAACAGATTTTTTTTAATCTTATTTTTTATTTAATGGAATCCAGGCAACCAAAAATGTATTCATAGATACTTAGGAGATAATTCATATAAATCATCAAAATGTCTAATCCAAGTCTTTTTAAGAGACAAAATAGGGCTGGGTAATAAACAAAATCATATCAAGATAAATTTTAAGTTGTAAATTTGATGATAAGCTCTGGACATCACTTCACCGGGTTTACACTGTTTACTTTGAGAAAAACTACAGTCAAATACACATTGAAACTGAAAGACATTCACGACAACCCATCAAAATAAAAGTCTGGTTAAATTTAAAGAAATTATGACAGAAATATTTTACTTGTCACACTTTATGGACTTTTGTCATTTGTTATCATTTTCATCCCCCGTATTCCTTGAACTAGTTTCTGTCTCCCCTTAATTGTGTCATTATGTGCAGGTGTGTCTTGTCAATTATCCTCATTTACTCTCCCATATAAGTTGTAGGCCTTTTAGTGTTTCTTTGTCCGGTCTTATGCCTCCCTCTTGTGGATTACCTTGTGTGGATAATATTAAATACTTTTACTTTCATCTTAATTTTCGTGAAAGTTCGTTCTACACAGAATGACAGCTTACACCGTCACACCCTAACAGAAGACTGGACCCATATACAGTAACAGAAGTATTTTCCCCATGTTTGTTTTTGAAAGTTTTTCCCTTTTGTTGTGAATAACCCTGCCATCCTCGTCCTCCTGATGGAGCGGGGCATCGCTCCCCCCTCTCCGCCATGGCCCGTCCTTCAACCAGGTCCGCTGGGCTCCCTCGCCCCTCCAGCTCCACTTTGGTTTGACCATCAGTTGACCATCCGCCGCCTCAGGACTCCACTCCTCTGGCTGTGCTTCATCCCTCCATCCCTAAGGCTTTGTCAGGCTCCTCCTTCCGTCTGGCTCCATCTTGGTCCTCTGTTGCTCTGGCTCCAACGTGGCCTTTTGGAGTCATACACTCCGCCTTGGCCCTCCAGTTCCTCTTTATGATGCGCAAAAATGGAAAGATCTGGATTGCAGGTTGGCCATTTCAGTAGCCAGATCGTTCTTCTACGCAGCCATGATGTTGTTATTGATGCAATGTGTGGTCTGACATTGTCATGTTGGAAAATGCAAGGTCTTCCCTAAAAGAGACGACATCTGGATGGAAGCATATGTTGTTCTAGAACTTGGATGTACCTTTCAGGATTGATGGTGCCTTTCCAGATGTGTAAGCTGCCCATGCCACATGCACTCATGTGACCCCATACCATCAGAGATGCAGGCTTCTGAACGGAGTGCTGATAATAACTTGGGTTGTCCTTGCGCTCTTTAGTCCGGATGACATGGCGTCCCAGTTTTCCAAAAATAACTTCAAATTTTGATTCGTCTGACCACAGAACAGTTTTCCACTTTGCCACAGTCCATTTTAAATTAGCCTTGGCCCAGAGAAAACACCTGCGCTTCTGGATCATGTTTAGATATGTCTTCTTTTTTGACCTATAGAGTTTTAGCCAGCAACGGCGAACGACACGGTGGATTGTGTTCACCAACAATGTTTTCTGGAAGTATTCCTGAGCCTATGTTGTGATTTCCATTAAAGTAGCATTCCTTTGTGTGATGCAGTGCCGTCTAAGGGGCCGAAGATCACGGGCATCCAGTATGGTTTTCTGTCCATGACCCTTACGCACAGAGATTGTTCAAGATTTTCTGAGTCTTTGGATGATATTATGCACTGTAGATAATGATAACTTCAAACTTGCAATTGCTCCACTATGTTTCGCCGCAGCATTGGGGGAATTTGTGATCCTCTGCCCATCTTGACTTCTGAGAGACACTGCCACTCTGAGAGGCTCTTTTCATACCCAATCATGTTGCCAATTGACCTAATAAGTTGCAATTTAGTCCTCCAGCTGTTCCTTATATGTACCTTTAACTTTTCCAGCCTCTTATTGCTACCTGTCCTTACTTTTTTGGAATGTGTAGCTCTCATGAAATCCAAAATGAGCCAATATTTGGCATGACATTTCAAAATGTCTCACTTTCAACATTTGATATGTTATCTATATTCTCTGAATAATAGATACGTTTATGAGATTTGTAAATTATTCCAGTCCTTTTTTAGTCAAAAGTTGTACAGTGTCCCAACTTTCTTGGAATCGGGTTTGTAGATTAATTTTCATTTTAAAAGAGTGATCACATTGTTATAGGTTTATTCATCACCATTTTATGCTAAATTTCTATTGAATCATAAAACACAGAGACCAGAAATAATAAAATGGAGAAAAAAAATAATTTAGGAAAAAATAAAATGGATTTCATGGGGCCCCAAATTAAAAGGTATCTTACTCTGTGGAGATTAATTATAAACAAACAAAGTTATATTTACAATTATTCTCAAGGTCTTATAAATGTGCAGAATTTCCTTCCCCAATAATGTTGAATAAATGCGATAGATATATAACGATAAATAGCATGTATGATATGGAAAAATATTTTTTGCCCATATCCCCCAGCCCAAAGCACATACATAGAGCACTTCTAATATGGTCTACGGAAGCTCAACAACCGCTTTTTTATTTTTGGGAGAACGTTTCAGCTCACTTTAAACTAAGGCCAGAAAAATAATCTACATAAGTAGGAGAGGCATTCAGTTTGTTTCAGTTCTTGCCGTTGGTCTTGCATTTGAGGTCTAGTAAGCACACCGACAAATGATAATTTCATTATTTTTCCAATTGTACTTACTTCTGTGATCTGTACATGATGTTCCTTCAGTTTTATTAGTTCCTGTGATGATAATCAGTTTCTGCTCCATTCATCAATCTAGAGTCAGGGAAGGTCCCCCACCGCCCTGCATCACCTCTGGACCCCCTGCTTGCTGCTCTGGTCACCATTTTCATTATTTGCACTGCCATGGTCTCAGCCGTCCTCTTCCTCAAGTTCCGTCAACGTAGTGAGCATCCAGAATTCCACCGGCTTCAAGACCTCCCTATGGTGAGTCTTGTATTCGGGCAGTAAATTGGGATGTTTAAAATTGAGACCTTTGAGAGTTTTATAGATTTCCATTAGAGGTTGAACAATTGATTGCTGGAACAATAGCAATATTTTTTTCACACATTGCTGGAGCAATTGAGATGGTCCGCTGTCATTATACAGAACAAGAGTGGCTTCTAGAGGCAAAATCAATGATGCCTTGTTGAGTTTGTTTTATATCTAGATTTAAAGTAGTGCTGTCAAAATTAGCATTAATGAGGAATTTTTCCAGTTTAATGACTTAAAAAATATTTAACGCAGTTAAACTGCTGCTTGTCTCTTTCTTGACAAGACCTGGATTTATTTAGGCGCAAAATGTCTTTACGACCACATCAAACAGGAGGCTTTTCAGACACGCACTCCACTTAACCTCAGCTCCAGGCACTAGTCAAACAAGCACGGAAACAGTACAGGTGATGAGGAGCTTCAGCAGAACAACAGTGTTTTGCGGTCAGATGAAATGTTATCAGGCCATAATTCAGTAAAAAAATATTTTCGTGTCCTGTCAGTCGTTATAATGTGCTCGTAGCATGTGCTATTAAATTGCATGCACATATATGGCGTTGCACACTATAGCCTGTATCATTTCATATTAAAGCTTGAATGAAACCATGAGCATGCATGTGTCAGATCCATGTCATGTTCCACAGAGGAAGCTCCTAAAGTAATAGCAGCCATATAACCTAATAACCCAGCCGCTTTGATGTCTGTTATTCAAAGAACATAAAGGAAATCAATAATAATCAATAAGTTCACTTAAATTTTAAGTTGTTAGTTTTTAAAGTCTAATAAATGTTCAAATTGACTGGTTAAATATTAGGAAGAGACATCAGTAGTACTGGTATCAGTGACATTAGTCTTCAGCCCCCAAAAAAAGATGCCATTAAAAAAATACATAAAATATACTTTACTTATACAGTATAATATAATATACTTCTTTATGATGTTTTCTACATTAATTTGAAGATTGTGAAATGATTGCAATATAGAAGTATATTTAAAAACTTTAGTATTAGATGGGGTGATTAATTAATAAAAAAATTGTGATTAATGTGTGATTAGTAAAATTGACAGAACTAATTTAAAGCTAGTGACCTGAGAAAGCAAATTATGTTCATGCGGTCAACAGAAACAAATCAGAAATCCATCCAATTAAATTTTTTATCGTCACTGTAAAACATATTTTTTCATTTTTAGCAGAATAGTATTCTGTTCAAAAATTATTATATTTGATATTAGATTCTATTTTCATTAGACACTAGTATTAGATAATAATATTCTATTGTAAAAGTGTTGTAAAATAGAAGAACTTAAAGTGGGAGAGTATACATTTACATATACACATACAGTATACATATGTATCTAATTTCAATGCAATGGACTTTGTGTAGATATTTATATGAAATGGTATTAATAGAGTCAATTTGTAACATTAACTAAGGATAATAAATGCTTAAGAAGTATTGTCCATTTTTTGATTGCTAACTGAATTTACTAACAATAATAATTTACTAATAAATTTCAGTCTTTTTCAATACAGTTTTTTTTTTTTTTTTTTTGTAATAAACTATCAGTAGATAAATCAATTATCAGCCAATGTGGTCCAGCCTAGTTATTGTTATCAGAAAAATCCACTATTGTTCAATCTTTAATTTACATGATAATGGTAATTATGTCATGTTTTGCCAATGTGATGGCATGTTCTGCAAATCAACTCTAATAATGATAACATTTTAGAATTCAAGTGCTGACCTCAAAACCCTAATGTGCCTTTCTGCAGGATGATCTCCTTGAAGACACGCCATTGTCAAGATACACCTATTAGCAAGAGGGAATTCCACTATTTCATCATCTGATTCCTCAGGCAACCAGTGTTGTTATTGGTGCAGATCCCCTAAAAGACGTCTTTCACAACTGATCTCTGATTCTGGGTTTTTTGGGGCTTTGATGCTAAAATATGGTTGTGTAATATTGGAATAAGAATTTTAGTTGTTTTACTATATTATGAAACCCATTCAAATAAAATAAGGGTTTCAGGAAATAGAATAAAATAAGATAAACAGTCTTATTCTATGTTAAAAAAATCACAGTTTCTAGAGAATGTTCGGTGTTTATAGAGAATGTTCGAATTTCGAGAAAAAAGAACCAGTATACTTTTTATTCACCTTAAGATTCTCTACAAATGTAGAGAAACAATAACAAAAATTTTCACTAAAACATGACATGAGTTTCTGGAGATAATTCGCTTGTTTTTCCATTTATTAGACACTATATGTATAATTAAGTACTTACTCAATATTATGATGCTATCATTTGGTTCATCCTAAACCTAAATTCTGAGGTATGGTCACATTTACCGTTTCTTGACAAATTTTCTGAGTCAAAATCCAGTACTTTCAAAAAGGTCCATGCAATCAGGATTTTCCGATATATCTGATCATGCAGATTTTACAGTTCAAGTTGTTCACACAAATGCACAGCTTTGACCAAAATCACCACACTATTGACAGTTCAGACAACAGACCTTTATTATCCACAAAAATTTGCTAATATGACCGCACGTTAACTTTTATATAACATTCATTCTAAAGGTCTAAAATTTCTCAGTTCTATACAAGCAAATAGAACTGCACTTTTTTCTTCTTCTTCTTTTTAGGGGCTATGGTTTATTTTCCAAGAAAAACAGTTCCCTGGGTTTAGCATAAATGTCTCTTTGACTTTTGCACTGTTAGAGCTATTAAGTTTTGAGGAAAATGTTCATTGTTATGTGACTGGTGTTCTAGAATGAAAACAATTTAGGATTTAACTGAATTGTGATTTTGATATTTATGACAAAGTTGATTGTCCAGATCCATATAATGAAGGTATGTGAAATAATTTGAAATGTATTTTAGCATATTCACTTCTGTCTACGCTGGTATTTGTGGTAAACCTAGTGCCTAATGTACTTTGTGCCAAAACTGATTAGTGGTAAACAAACAGATAAATATATATTGCACAGTGGTGTTGTTGAGAGAAAAATAAGAGTTTGTAATAAAACAAGAAAACTACGTGTGTAAAGCTTCATACTATATTACATTTACACGAGTCAATTAGAGTCAATACAAATATGATATATATACTATATTTATTCGTTTCTGATGAACACTTAAAAAAATATGAACAGTTTATAAGCAGGGCAATATAAACTTTATTGATTAAAACTAGCAACAATGCAGATTTCATATGTGCTGTATGTAAAAATTTGATAAATATTAAGAAATAAATGTTAAGTGTGGAACAGTAAAACCTAATTATGTTAACAGAACAATTTAATAATATAGTAAAACCAGAAATGCTGTACTAAACATGGTATCATTAGAATAATATAGAAAACACTGCATAAAATTTCATTCTTAAAGAGACAAAACTTTTTTTCATAGAGCATAAAATATTAAGTTAATTTCTTAAAAAGACAAAGTACAAAACATCACAATAATAAAATAACAATGACAAACGTGTTAAACCACCAGTAATGTTAGCACAACTAAAACAGTTTCAGTTTAAAAATTCATAAACCTGAACACTGATATAATAAGCCACGCGAATAAAGATCCTCATACCAGTTTTGTCTGGAAACATTGACAAGTCCTCATCAATCTACAGCTGTGAAATGAAGATGTCACCATACGGCTCGTCCTGTCGCACTGTGACCAGTCCTGTGACTATTTCCTCTGTAGACACAAAACAAGACGATACAAGACAGCATATCTGTCCGGGTGATTGCACTTTTGTGAGGAGGCTTTCTCCCCTAAGCCTTTGAATGTTTCAGTTTAAAATAAACTAGATTTTGGTAGGTGCTCCCAATTTTTTTTCCAGCAAAATCTAAATTTCTTAATATCTTTTCATTGATTTTGTCAGACATAGAATGATAAATCCTCTGCCATAATCTTACCTAGCAATCTCAAAAACATTTGGGCAACAATTCTGCGGCTGGCCTGAGGGGGCAGCAGAGAGTGAAAGGTTACCAAACCTTCAATAACATCCTGTGGCCTTCAACAGAAGAAAAGATAAATTACATTACACAAAAAATACATTTCATACTACATCTGTCTATACTCACATGCCACTGAAATGGACAAAGCAAAAAATCAAAAAAACAACAACAACAAAAAATTATTAGGGTCCTATGATTTTTGCGATGCTGTAAAAAAGATCTGATGCAAGATATATTGAGAAAAAAATTACCGTCATATCATATACACACAGAAACCTAAAGGAACATTCCACTATTTTAAAAATAGGCTAATTTTCCAACTCTCCTAGAGTTAAAGAGTTAAGTTTTACCATTTTTGAATCCATTCTGCCGATCTCTGGGTCTGGTGGTAGCACTTTACCTTAGCTTAGCACAGATCATTGAATCTGATTAGACCGTTAGCATCTCGCTCAAAAATGACCAAAGAGTTTATATATTTTTCATATTTAAGACTCATCTGTAGTTACATCACATACTAAGAAAGAATGAGAGTTCAGTTCCTAGCCATATCAGCCTAGAAAATCGCAACTTTTTATTTTCCGTCTTCACAAGACCAGTCATAAGTAGCACGGGTATATTTGTAGCAATAGCCAACAATACATTGTATGGGTCAAAATTAGAATATTAAATAAAAATTGTGTTCCATGAAGATATTTTGTCAATTTCCTAACGTAAATATATTAAAACATAATTTTTGTTTAGTAATATGCATTGCTAAGAATTAATTTGGACAACTTTTGAGTCAATTTTCTCAAATTTAGATTTTTTTTCACCCTCACATTCCAGATTTTCAATTAGTTGTATCTCGGCCAAACATTGTCTAATCATAACAAAAGCTTATTGATTCAGCTTTCAGATGATGTTTATATCTCTATTTAAAAAAAATTACCCCTGTGACTGTTTTTTAGGCTAGGGTCACAATTGTTTTTCATACTGTCCTAAAATTTGTATTTTTGTTAAGTGTTTAATAACGCGCTTTTAAAATGTGTTTAATTATTTTAGTTAATAAGATGGGCGTTATACAATTAATACAATTTAATTTAGCCATCAAAACAAAAAACAAAACAAAAATCGTGAAAAAAAAAAAAGAATTTGGGAATAAATCGTTTTACTATACACCTACTAATCAGTAACAATATCAAACTGACTGCACTCACACTACTGGATGAGAACAAAACTTAAGCTAAATTGAGTTGGATAATGAAAATGTCTTATTTAGAGCCGCTGTATACCTGAATCACAATTGTTACATGACTGATGAACTCTTCAACATTGATATGTTATTGAACTGAACTGAATCAACACTGAACTGACTTGAGTTGACTAACAAAACAACTGCCTTCTGTAAAGCAGCAAACTGAGTTTGCTTAATAACTAATGAACAATGCAACAGTAGGCAGGTTTCCATTACAGATTATCGCAAAACTTTGGCAATATTTTATAAATGTCAATAAAAACGTAAAATGACGGTGTTTACCTTAACTTATGTTATGCGACTTAAAACTGTTTTTCCTCTCGCAATAAGTCGTGACAACAGATTTTGATGGATTTGGCTACACTAGCCATTATATGTAATAAAGAAATGAAGGAGGGAAATGCCATGTGACCTGTAAATGTAAAAAAAAAATTCCATTGCAGTTGTGCGAAATATTCCTTTTTCGAATTGCCTGAAAAACTACCTCGTTCGAGCGTACATTTTTTTTTTTTTTTTGCAAAATATGGGAGTTTCCGCAAAATGTACATGTTTCCATTAGGCATATATTAAATTCACAATTTCAATTTGCGCAATTTGAAGGGTAATGGAAATGCAGCTAGTGACACTAACTGAACTGAATTAAATCAACATTAAATTAAATCTAATTGAGCTGAATAATTACACTATTGTCTTTTTAAAACTGTTTTTCAGCTAAAATGGTATTTGTTTAATAACTGAAGACCCTTCCAACATAAATACAGTTATTTTCCTGTTTATTACTGTGAAGTTGCTTTGAAAACATCTGTATTGTATAAAGCACAATGCATATAAATGTGACTGGACCTGACTATAGTAATATAAATATTCTTTCAATAAATAACAAACAATACAAATACTCAAATTAACAGAGTAGTGTAAAATATTGACACTTATACAATTGCACTGGCACTGGCATCAAAAATAAGAGGTTTCTAGCAGTACCTTAATTGTTCCTCGATATCCTTTGTAATATCTTCCATCTCTGGGACCCTCTCTTCTGGGATGCCCTCAAGACCGAACTGAATTTCTGGAACAGGGGATCTGAAGCCATGACAGCACACACATACAAAGTCATTATTCAGAGACACTTAATTATGCAGCAACTGAATGTGAAACTCGCAAGTGTCAAACCAGTCGCTTCTGACAGCGACAGCTATTTCTGTCTCTCTTTCAGCATCTCTTCTCTCACCGTCTCATTTCAGGAGTCTCCAGTGGAGAGAAATCCTTGTCCGTCGTCTCCAAAACCACCAGAGATGCTGCCAAATTCATTGAAACATGAACATTCAGTATGTAAATGTAGCAGATAGATTGATTATTCTCTTTCCCTTCCTTCAAAACACACCAGAATCAATATATAAATAAAAAGTTATTCTACAAATACAGTATGTGCTAATGTTTTTACCTGGTGTTTCTTGCTGAAAGAGGCCAGACTCCAACATTTCTCTGGGAATCTACAGTAGTAAGGATGTAGGACAAGAAGATCAGTCACTAAAGCAAGAAATTATTAAGGCCTAAATTTAAGGTTTTTATATTCGAATTGCATATAAAATTTCCATGCATTTGGGGTTTAACATAAACTAATAAACTTGATGTGATGCACATCTGTTAGTCATACATAAATAAAGGGGGTAAGATTTCTGTTAATAAAACTCATGCTATTGTTTATTAGATCTCTCCATCGATTTGATTTAATTTAAGTAATAATTTTCAGAATGTATTTACATCAATTGTTTTAAATCAAGATAAATCTGTTCATGTTAAAACGTTATTCAGTTTAAGTTAGTATGAACATGGTTAAAATATGGCCTGGTCACTGTGTATTTAAAACATATTCTGTTACTAATACAGAAAACTTACCTATTCAACCGATGTATAACTAAAAAATATGAATCACAATATTCTTATGTTAAAAACTGTGTCTAAATGGAAGGAAATTTTACATGCATTTAAAATATTTTAACATTTTAGGTCAAAAACGTACAGCTGACAAAAAAAAGTTTGTTAATCTTGATGTAATGTATTGATCATGTCTGAGTTATATCAGTGTTTCTGAGACACATGCTACACCTCTTTAGAGCTAAGCTCTCTCTCCTCCTCCTCTCTCTGTCCCGGTTCTGGTCTCTCCTGCTCTCTCTCTGGTATCTCCTCAGCTACAGGAACCTCCCTGCGCTGCCGGGACGGAGGGATGGGCCTCAGGACCGCGGCCTGTTTCCATAGTGCCAGGATCTCAGGCGGGAGGCCTGTGTAAGCAGAACACTTCACTTCAATAACATGACCTTTAGCTTAGGATCTGGACTGTAGAAAGAGGCGAAGCTAAGGATGCTTCAGTGAATATCATGGAAACTGTCATGAAATATATATTTGACCCCAAAAGCAATGCCAAAAAGCATTGTTTTATTTTTATGTATAATTGTAATTTTTGCATTTTTCATTCAACTCCTTTTATGTGTGTGTGTGTAAATCTTTATGTACTTTCTATCTATTTTTTTAAAACAATGTGCTTTAAAGTACAATACACGTACATGCATCTTTCACTTATTTTAATTTTATGCCTTTAATTTAAAAATATTGTGTCTGGAGAGGATGCTTGAATTAGATTTCTAAAAGGAAAATGGGTTTAATGTTCATGGATGTAATACACAATGCATATACTTACACTACATCTAACAAAGGCTGCATTTATTTGCTCAAAATACAGTAAAAAACTAATATGACAAAATAGTATGCTATAAAATAACTTGTAAAATGTAATTTACTTGTGGTGATACTTTGTTTCTGGATTCTCTGATGAATAGAAATGTTTGAAAGAGCAGGATTTAATTCAAATAGAAAATATCTTTACTTTTTAAAAATGTCTTTACAATGGTCATATATACTGTATATTTGTCAGTTTGCAAATTGCAGATTTATTTTTCATTATGACCAACTTACTCATGCAAGGGTTCTCGAGCAGTTCTTTAGCACCCTTCTTCTCAAACGGTGGTTTGACTAGTGATGCCTAGAAGAAAAACACGATTTACACCATTCTGCTTTCATACGCAACAGATTTGAAGAATGTGAATCATTCTAGATTTACCAGTGGCCTGGTCTCTGTCTCGACGTCATCAATCCGAGCCCTCATTTCCTCTTGAGAGATCTGTGTGTTTTCATCAATGAAGAACAGCTGTCTCCTCCTCTTCCTGCGCTCTGTAGGGGATGCAGGCCTTGCTACGGCAGGCTGACAGAAGGACACATGGGGCTTGAAGACAAATGTTTCAAATGCTTCGATGCAGGATGAAGACAGACCTCCGAATGTAGCACACCTCAAGATCTGGGCTCCTCCCTCTCACTGCCCTCTCTTCTCTGGGTTCAACACCCACTTTCTCCTCTTCACCAGGCGGAGGGGACGGTATGGGTACAGACACAGATACCGGGGTCTTTTCACGTTCTTCTAACACAGGCATTTCCATGGGCAGCCCCAGATCCTCCTCAGGCAGCAGGACAGCCTCCTGGCTTGATGCGCCGGTGATCTGTGCCCTGGAAAATCATAATCTTAAAGCATCGGTTTAATGTTTTTCAACCCATATAACATATAACTGGAATTGGAAGCAATTTTTGCCTATACATTTAATGCATAACGTTGATTCCAATAATTACAAATGATTCTATTATTTTTATTATTGCAGTAAAACAACAAAAATGATTTTCTATTTTAGCACAGAGGGTGTATTTATTCGGGAGCCACAATGGCAAACAACGTAGTCAAGATTCATTAGATTCTCACTGAGAAGGTTTTCTAGCAGATTTAGTTGCAGGAAATAACACAAGCAGGCTTGAGAAGGAACAAAGACTGGCTATATTAAACTTTCATTTGAGAAGAATATTCACTAAACCCCAGCATACATGTTTGCCAGTGTTTCAAATCATCAAAGTCTATTTTCAAAACGATTCTCGTTTACACATATTCATGAAAAGGTCCAAAAACGCTGTATGTCAGGCCAGTAGTTGGCGCTGTCACCTTGTTAGTAAACAGTACCTGTAGGGAAGTGATGATTATATGATGTACTGTATATGATGTGTCTCTGTTGTTGGTTGTAATATTGATGAAGTAAATCTACACTTTTCTGAAGAAGCGTTAGCAAACTCTTGAGCAGCAACAACAGTAACATGTACTCCGTCATTGTTGTGTTTGTTTGTTCGCACTTGCCTTTAAAATCGACACGTACTGCACCTCTACATACCTCACACATACTACGCACATGCATGATGAAGATCTCCGTATTGAAGTTGAAGTTCATATAACTTATAAAAACAATTTGAAATTGCTCAGGTTATTTTGCTAAGTTAAAATAATAAAAACAAAGGTTGCCATGACTTACTAAACATGTCATTTTAAATGTCAAATTAGAAAAAGGATACACATTACCAATATCGTTGGTAATTACCAAAATCAATTTGTTAATATTGCAAATGATAATGCTTAAATAATTGAGAAAAGCAGAAATCCCACTGTTTTAGTGGGAGGGAGAAAAATCTGACAGCGTAGGACAAATCGACAGAACATCAGCTTAAAGATTCTGATTTCACTGGGACTTTAAAGCCATAAACCTTCAATGTTTTCCATTTTTAGTATCTTTTGTTAACTGAAAGCTTACTAAAAAAGAAACAAGCGTAAGTCTAAGTTTGAGTGTAATTGTCTAAACGTACAGATCTAAAGAGACTGATGTTGTCAGATCTCTGGCTGCCTCTCGCTCAAGTGCTGCTCTCTCTTGCTCTCTCTCATCAGGCATCCTGGCCTCTGTGTCCTCTTCTGTCTCTTTCTCTATTTCCTCTCTTTCCCTGTCTATCTCCAGCTGCCTCTCATCATCACCTGCAAAACAACAAGCATTCTCAAATTTAAGCCAAATATCTCTATGATACAAAACAAGACATGACAGAAAAGGCTGAAACTGTCGAAACCACAGGAACTGAGGACTGACTCATTATGAGTGTTTGGACCAATCCCAGAAAACCTGACCGGATAGTTCAACTAAATATGAAAATTCTGTCATCATCTGTTCACACTCAGGTTGTTCCTAATCTGTATGGGATTCTTTCATCTACTGAGCACAAAAGAAAATATTTTGAAGAATCTCTGTAACCAAACACTTCATTTGAGCCATTAACTTGCATGAAAAAATAGATAGATAGATAGATAGATAGATAGATAGATAGATAGATGTTAAATAATAAATAATATTCTTTATTTGTGGCATTTACTGCAAGTATTAAGAATCAGGAAGCAATGTGATTAATTGTCATAAAAAATAATGTCACGATGCAAACATAATAATTTGAATAAAAAATATATTTTAATAAAAGCATGAATATTTAAATTAAAAAATAAATAAATAATTGATTTCAGGGTGAAATAGGAACATCTGATTTGTCCAATTAGTCTGTGCATGTGTAATCTGCTCATAATTATGGGTACCATCACTCACGCTCAAGAAAGTGATCTGGCTGCTCCAGCAGTAGCTCGATCATGTCCGACTCCTGCAGATCTGCTCCTTCAAACTGAGGAATGAGAGAAACAGCACTCAGGATCTTATCCAGTCATTCTGTACATATGGTGATAACACTGAGTGACAGCTGTACCTCTGGCTCAGGCATGATGACTGGCTCTCTTTCTGTCAGGGTGATGGACTCCTGGCTGGCCGTGATGCCTAAGGAGGTCGAAAAACACACATTTCTATATTTCTGTCTTCTCATTTTCTTTATTACTGGTCTATTATTATCATTTGACTGTGCACATTCTCATAGCATCATTTGAAAAACTACTGATATTTATAGAAGTGTGCTGCTATGGCAATGGATGACATTACAGTACTCACCATCTGAAGGTGGGGTGGGTTCTCTAGTGGGCGGGGCTTGATCAGGTAAGACCTCTTCCATTCGCTGAGCCACAGTGAGAGAGGTTAGACTACACATGACTGATAAAACCCATCCTTAACTAAAAACAAAACAAAACAAGAATAACACCTAGAAATTACACTACCTGCTTGAAAGTTTGGAGTCTGTGAGATTTTTTAATGTCTATAATACTCACAAAGGCTGCATTTTTTATTGGATCCAAAAATACAGTAAAATTTTAATTGTTTAATTTAACATGTAATTAATTCCTGTGATGCACAGCTAAATTTTCAGCAACGTTTCTCCAGTCTTCAGTGTCATTTGATCCTTCAGAAATCATTCTAATATACTGACGTCTGCTCGAGAAACATTTATTCTTATTATTCTTATTATTATTATCAATGCTGAAAACATTGTGATGCTTAATATTTTGGTGGAAAGCATGATACAGTTTTGTTTCTTGATAAATGTAAAGTTTTGAAATTCGTCTTCGAGATTCTGAGTTGCATCCACCTGGATGAGGCTGCTTGGACTCGGCAGGCCATAACCAGTCTCCATAACGCCAAAGAATGGGTCCCTTGCTCCCTCGGTTTCATCAAATAGTGCAGCAGCATCTGGGATCATGTGACTCTGCCTGAGAGGAAGAAGAAGGAAGCTGAGGAACTGTAGATGTGAAACATCTGATATGTTTCAAGCTCTGCATCTTTATCATTCTTATTTTATTTTATTTTAGCTTTGTCCTGTTGCTTTAAGGTTTAAGATCTGTAATTGTTACTTGGAAGACTTTTTATTATCTTTTTTTTTTAATCGTAGCCATTAATAAACAAATAAAAATAAAGGATAAAAATAAAAACTTAAGTGTTATATGTAGACATCACTGTTTAAAGGATCACAACATTTATTGGACATTATTATCATGAAGAGAAGAAAGCATAAACAGGGTTCCATTCATCTGCATTATAATATAACGTATGCCCATAATAAAAAATGTATAAGAAAAAAAATGCCTGACCTGGTTTCTTCATCCCTCATATCAATGTTGGACTTCATGTTAAGGCGGAGCAATCTATCTATTGCCCCCTGAGTGTCCTCTGAAAAAACAGCATTAACAAACTATCACAGAAACACAATCAATGGACACATCAAAATCTCTCAATTCTACAAATTTCATGATCTTTATCAGCTCTAAGACTGCATTATAATGCATATTGTCATCTTAAAAGAGCAAAGATGCAGTCTTTTGTTACATGCCGTCTTCATGTTAAATCAATTTTTATCAAATCAAGCCTAAATGATATAATAGGGCATTTCAATAATATCCTTATATAAGTATTGTTTTTTTTATATTGCATTTTTTTGACCCCAAAAATTTTCCCAACTCACAAATGATAATTTACCCTCAAGTTTTAGCACACCAACCTAACAAAAATGCACACTGTCTGTGGTAGACAAGCACCACTCCATACTGCAGCTGAGAGGACAGGTACAGGGAGAAACGTGGGCGGGGCAATCCTAATACAGGGGGCGGGACTCTGACCAACACGTAATCCATGATGTCACAGCTGTGAAGCACATCAAGAACAACTCCTTTAACGTGTTTCCCAATTACACAGAACAAGTTCACTTTAAAATATATCCTGTGCATGATATTGTGGCAAAATATAGAGATGTTGACGATCCTTCTCACTGTGATTAAAGAAGAGACACAGATCGATTGATTTTTTTCAATGTGACGAAATTCAAAATTTTTTGGAATAGTTTATATCTTCATATACATAAACACTTTGATTCTTTCAGATCCGTTCAGTTAAGAGATGTACTGTAAAACCAATACTTTAGTGAATTACATTGTTTATATATATATAAATATATATATATATATATATATATATATATATATATATATATATATATATATATATATATATATTATTCATAAGGAAATTCTGATTAGACTTAAGATTACCAGCCTACCTTTTCACATTTCTTAACTGAAGTTGATGGATTTCTTAATTTTCTTGATTACTAGAATTATTTTTTGTAATAGGCCTACACAGAATTTTTTTCCGCTGTATGTTTTAGAATGCTATCCCTTTTTTCTTTCATATCCATTTTAGTTTTAATTCTTTATTTTATTTTGTCTGTGAAACTTTACATGCAGATTTTATGTCATTTTATTCCTGTACAGGCTAAATCTTTTCTATACTTATTGTTTGATGCATAGCAATAATGTTTATTTTTATTAAACTCCATTAGAAAAACCATTACTTCCATAGATTACCCCAATATGAATGAGCTGTCTTTAAATTTGATCATGTGGAAAATAGTTCACAAGCATGATTTTTCATCCGACAGAAAGGGTACAGACCAAGTGCGCTGGACATTGACTTTGAGCAGATCTCTCCGACTGATCTTTCGTCCTTTAGTGGCCGCCAACCTGAAGAAACACACACACACACACACACACACACACACAGGCTATATTTAGTTAGATATTGAAAATTATACCTCAGTTTTAAAATTATAGCCTACTCTTTAAAATGGTCACATCCTAATTAAGGATTTTTTTCACACTGTGAATATAAGCACATTTTAACAGCCCTAAAACTCTCCAGAAAGAGACGAGAACTTACCAAATCGTGGCAAAGCACCCAGTCCTGTGATTGAGCACCGTGGGATAGAAAAACATCGTGAACAGTTTGATAAAAACCAGATCAATTTAGAGCAAAAGTGGGTCAAAAACTGGAATAGCGTGATCGTGAAACAAATGAAATCTCTCAGGTGAAATCCAGATAGTTTACAGGAAATGGGATTATATAGTACTTCAAAGGTTGCTGTGGGAAATTTGTTTTTGAAAGCTCTACCAATCAGTTGTGCTTTGCAAATAAGACAAGCCAATCTAAGTAAGACAACAGTCTAGAAGGCATTTTATTGGATTGTCTTGTTTCCATAATAATTCCAGTTAGCATTCCATTCATAAACAGAATCATTAATGGTGAGTATCAATTATCGATAAAGAAGCAACAATTAGAAACTTTGTATAATGATAATAATTCTCAATCATAGATCAGAGGAAATATACATCATATGATATCATGCATCATATATGAAGACACGGCGTGTCTTCATATATGATGCATAATATAATATCTAATCGCCAACAGGTGGCGTATAGGTACGGTCTGAATACGAAAAGAAAACAAGTTCTGTTCCTATTTGTTTTTCAAGAAGCGTATGAATATTAATTACATTTGCCCTCAACTGATTTGCTGATTGGCTCACGCTGGCAAGTGGGCGTTGCACTGTGGCTGACGAAGGACCCAATCATACTACGCTGAATACTTATCTTATGAATATTAATTAGCCTAAAGAATCAAGCGGAAGGTCGCTTTGCAAGTACCTTATTCATGAGTAAAGCATTCGCCATAGTAGGTTTCGGAAAAATACGCGAAGGGAATCGTTTCACTCGTGCACTTCCGGACTGAACCAACCGGAAACCGCCCGCTCACAACTTTTGTTTTCGCTGTTACCCATCGATTAGAAATATCAGACATCATGTCGGGCTCATCAAACATTGTTGCGATGAAGAAAGTCGTTCAGCAGCTGCGCTTCGAAGCAAACATCAACAGAGTAAAGGTTTGTTTCTTTTAGTGGGTTAATTTCGGAGGAAACTGAAGCTAGAGAGTTGAGCTTGGGCGTGGACCTGTATGTAGCCCGTTAGCTTTGTTTCAGAGCCTTCTCAGTTGTGTTATTAAAATAATTTTATATTGTAACGTTAGTGAAGTAACGTTAGTACTTCTATCAATTAAACAAACCGAGCATTTATATAGACTCTGGAAAATAAATGAGATCTATGCCTAGCTAGCTAGAATGGGTAACGTTAACGTTAGTTTATGTAACGTTAACTAGACCCTCCCTTATTTAAATATAAGAAACGTAGACAATGAATACACAATACTCTGATAGTACACCCGTTTTTCAATGTATTTGTGTGTCTGTTAGTATGATTATGTATTAAGCATTTCAACCCTCTTCCATTTCCAAGACATTGGTGAGATGTTGTTGTTATTATTATTATTATTATTATTATTATATCTTATTTTTGGATCTGTAGGTCTCTCAGGCGGCTGCAGAGCTTCAACAGTTCTGTATTCAAAACGCCCTTCAGGATCCTCTGCTGACCGGTGTGTCTTCAAGCACCAACCCCTTCAGGACACAGAAGGTTTGCTCCTTCTTGTGAGGGTCCGTGATGGGCGTCTGCCATTGGTAAGAAGATGAGTTTCAAATTTGGTTGAAAACTAGACCATGTAAAACCGAAACTAAAAATTAATATTTGTCTTCCCAGCCTTTTTCCCTGTTCCTGTGACACTTCTGCTGGGGAAAAGAGAAGAAAACCACTGCCATGATGTGTAATTGAAAAAGCAGCAGCACGAAGCTGTCGTCTTGCCAGTTAATACCTCATGCCATAAATACAAAAACAAGAACTGAAAGGATTTGCCGCTCTGACTGCTTTATGTCTGTTATGGTGCATTTTCATTTTAGAAGAAAAATTTACTTTCGTGTCTCAGCTTGACTCTCCTTCTCACAGCCCTCAGATTTCAGTTTGAAGACCTCAAAACTAAAATGTCTGCCTTAATGAGTGATAAACAGCGCTCCAGTTTTGTGGAGGGAAGGCTTTTGTATTTTTGTGTGGCACAGCAGAGGAAACTTAGTAATTTATTGTGCCTTTTTAACATTGTAGTCTTTTTCTCTATCTTCTCTGCCTTGGACTTTTTATAACACCAAAATAAACCCATTGATTTCTACATGTTTCTGTTGTTTTATACTTACTGTAAAGAATTGCTCAGGATATACTATATAAGCATAACTATATATATATATATATATATATATATGTAAGCAGACTTTTATAAGCAGCACAGAAGCTACTGTTTTATCACAGGACATTGATATTCGACTGTGAACATGATTTTAAATAATAGACCACTATACTAAACAAAATGTATATGGTATTTCTTTAGGCTTTATTGAGTATTTATTTATAATGTACATAAAAACCATAAAATGGTTATCGTCAGTTTGTTGCCAGCAGTGTCATGCTTTACTCTTGACAATTACAAATGCAATTTATATATATACATACATAATTTGTTTTTACATGGAATGTTTGTTTTATTAAAAGATGCTTCGTTGCTCTGCATTTGAAGTTAAAAAATCTAAATCGATTTAAAAATATCTAAAAGTTCTAAAACGTTTTAAACATATCGTACGCACAGGTGAGCGACGTCATTGCTTTCTAATTATTTTCATGGAATCTAATTGACCTACAAGAATAGAAATCAGGTGTGTGTGTTTTGGTGAGTGATTAGGCAGCTGTGATGCCAGAATAAAAAGCGGTTTCCATTCATCTGTGTTAAAAACGGCGATCTACGAGTTTTTGTATATGCATACTCGATAAGCTGGTTTTCTCATATAATTATTTATTATAATTATTTCTGATATAATTATTTAGCTGGCGAGATGTGGTTGAGTTGCACATTAACGTGGTTTACTGCTGTCTTTTTTATGACACCCCTGCTCACTGAATGTGTTCCTCGCTTTTTTGCCCGCTCATTCCAGCAAAGAGGGCCTTTGGCGAGCCAGAAGCTGTTGAGTAGTCAGTATCACACCGCGATTCCGCAAACCCCTTCTAAGATAAACGACCCTGTACCACATCAGCGTGAGAAAACCGTGTCCGTGTACTGTCATGATGAAGAGATAGAGATTGTGATGAGTGCAGACTTGTTTGCGTCGGGGGTTCCAGTCAGTGCTGAGGAGCTGTTTCTGGGCTCCCCAACACAGCTTGTCAAAGCGTCTGCAGCGTCATGTGGAGCCGTGCAAACCGGGAAATCACAGTTGACAATACTTGCTTATTTCAAAGATTGTGGAACCAAACTACATGTAAGTTTACATGAACCATTAGAAGATCTTTTACAGATGGGCATTCTTGGAATGTCTAAAAAAAAAAAACAGGGTGCTGTTATGTGATTCTTGTAAACTACTGGTAAATGGTTCACATTTTTAATTTGTCTTCTCAGGTAACTGGAGACTCCGTAGTATATTCAAATGTCATTGTGTACTCCCCTCTACCATCTCCTGATGGTGTACTTCGCCAGGAAAGTGCAGTCATACCTGTTGAGTGCCATTACCAGAGGTACGCTGACAAACCTCATCCTCTTAGTTTTAGAAGTCTTTACTACTTTTTAACTCTTGTTTCATGTACTCTTAAGGCGGTACAGTGTTGACAGTGCGGCAGTGGCACCCACTTGGAGCCCATTTGTTTCCACAGTTTCTGCCACAGATTATCTGGACTTCAGCCTCCGACTGATGAATGGTATGGCAGTTAAACTCACATTACGCTTCAGAATTCTTTAACTTAATAATAATAATAATAATAATAATATATATATTTTTTTAAGATGACTGGCAGTATGAGAGGGGCTCGAATGTCTATTTCCTTGGGGATACGATTCACCTTCAAGCATCGGTTACCTTGGCCAATCATGTCCCCCTCTTCCTGTTCATTGACTGGTGTGAGGCTACACCAACTTATGGCGTGGTTCCTAGTGACATCAAATATTCTTTTGTGGAAAATCATGGGTGAGGGTTTTTTTCTCAGACTTAAATTGACTACTGCACCTATTTAAACCTTGGTCCTGAAGTTACAAACTTGGTGGCAAATGAAACCGGTCCTGTAGTGAAAAAAATGTATCCAAAGGGATGTAGAAGATGTTACACAAACCGTTTACTTTTCTTTGCACTGAGGAACACACTACCAGTTTGTTTGTACACTTGAATTCAGCACTTTGATCTTCTGGAAAGGAAGCCCTAATCATGTAGACTGCTTTCAGATGTCTTACAGACAGTAGGAGTTTGTATTCTCGCTCCAAGTTCTTGCAGAGGAGCCAAGGCAACAAGTTAAACCTGCAACTGGAAGCCTTCAGATTCTACAAATTGACCAGCAACTTGGTGAGCAGAAGTTAAGATTAAGGACTGTTCACCAAAGAATGACGATTGTCCAAGACTGAGAGACATTGACTTGTGTACACGATTTGTCCACTTGGGGCGACATTTCATAGAAAATCACATGGTGTCCAGTTTTTAAATCAATTTATTCAAGCTTCAGACTTTGATTTCATGTAGTTAGAGGGTATCAGAAATTTGCTATTTCATCCTGATTTAACAGAAATGGTTAAGACCTTAATCTAATTCTGCAATGCCTCCTGGTTTTATTTGAAACAGGTATTCATCAAATGTTACCTAAAAGCTATCCCTACTGCGTTTCCTCTGAGCTCTCAGAATCGAGCATGTTCTTCTATTGATGGAAGGTAATTACTGTCTTGTATTAAGTCTTTGTATCAACTGGTCCATTTGCCACTTTTGCAAGATCCCTCTGGCTGTTGCAGGTGGCAGTCTGCAGATGGAGGTGATGAGGTTTGTAATGGCTGTGAGCCATCCAAACCAGCTGTGGCAGATCCTCGACCAATCCAGCCTTACCACATCACACTAGCCCCTCCCGTCAAGCAGCCTTATTTGGCCCCAAAACCAAAATTGGCTGATTTCTATCATGCGAGACCTGGTCAGTCATCGGAACCCTTTAAATCTCTCACTTATTCAAGGCAATATGCCAGTGGGGTGTCGAAGAGAGGAACTGACTTGAACAAAGGTTTTTATGTTTTTAGTGTTTCATTTAACTTGAAGTTATGTGGCACTTAAACACCCCTTCTCTTTTTACAGCAGACTGGAGCAAGATTGCCACACTAGGTCCTCTGTTTCTGATCCCAAAGAAAGAAACCACCACCCAATCACCTGTGTCCACACAGACTAGCCCAGCTGAGGTCTTATCAACCGTCACTGAGGAGCCAGAGCTCTTATTCAACTCAGCCGAGACGAGTCCTGTGACTGAGCTGGAGTTTAAAACCGATCAAGAGGCAGAAGGTTTTCTTCCACTAGAGAAGGGCCTGTTCCTTAATTCTGATCCTTTCATCGGAGAGGGGAGCGGTTTTGAACCGTGATCCTCCGCAAAAGAAAAATAAGCCCAAGAAAACATGGAAACTGACATGATCTTTTTCTAAAAATAAAAGTTTTAGAACCCCTCCTTTTTGGTCCTTGCCATTACTGCAGATCCTGTCATCACAGAAATGGTTATGTTCGTGCATTAAAATGAATACATTTCAAATGAACCTTTTTTTTTTTTTTAATTAGACCGTGCACCTTCAATGTTCATATTTCCTACAATGAAGTAACACATCGTCTCTCGTAGTTCACATGACCATTTACATAACCTCTTAAAAGTCTGGTTATCAAGTGTTTTACTACAAATGTAAAAATTGTACATAAAGAAAAATGGTAAGTTCTTAAGCATACGTTAACATGCGTTGAATAAAAGTAATATTTGGACCCTTTTATGGTTCCTCAACTTCCCATTCAGTTCACATGATGCTGAACCACTAGTATGAGCTCATTTGTTTACATAACTTTTTGTAAGTGTGGTTTGTCTGCCATAAAAAGTGGTCAATAAGTTACCATGCGGACTTTCTTCATTGATCTAATTGATTTTGATCTTATGTACTTCACAGTCTCTTTGATGTTATTGTCCTCCGGTGTCATTTTCACTAGTTGTGCCATTCGTCTGAAGCCGTCCACCAGACCGGCTCCATTCAGCGCTGAACATGGCTGAATGAACCAGTCTCGATCACTGCAACTCTTTCTCAGGTTAAACTGCTCTGTGATCTCGGTTACTGTTGCAGCTCCAACGATATCTTGTTTGTTGGCAAGGACCACCACCGGGAGTCTCCTGAGGTGCTCACTCTTTAAGGTCTGTTCCAGCACAATCTTGGCCTCATCCAGACGATTAATATCAGAAGAGTCCACAACGAACACAATTCCAGCTGTGTCCTGGTAAAAATTCCTCCAGTGCGCTCGCATTTTAACCTGCCCTCCAACGTCCCACACGGTCAGAGAGATTTTGTCCCTGTTCTTCTTCGTTTCGATCATTTCAACATTGAATCCAACTGTAGAAACCGTGTGGAAGTCCTCATTGTACTTCAGTTTGTAAAGAAGTGTTGATTTTCCAGCTCCGTCGAGGCCTAAGAGGAGAATACGGGCTTCAGGTTTGTGTCTGGATCCTGAATGGCCCATTGTATATATCAGATGTTCACAATCACCAAAGCTCCTCACTGTTCGCTCAACAAATGTAAGTTTACTTAAGACGGTGCCTGCGTTACTCAGTGATGTATTATATCTAGCTTATCTACATAGTGCTGTATGATTAATGGGTCAAAGTATCACAGGACAACTCCCAAATGACATGCTAAGAATGCCTGGAACGGAGTTCTGCTTAATTTATCTCTCGTGTCTTAAATAATGTACAGATTTAAACAAAATATTCCATGCTAAAATTAAATTACATGGATTCTCATCTCACATATGTTCAAAATGGCTTAAGATCCTAAAGAAACTAAAGAATATGTCATTTGACATGCATAAAGTAGGAACTTGAAAATTGAACACTTGCAAAATAAATATATATAGTCTGACATAAATAATTATAAGTTCTCAGTTAAGACTGTTGCCCTGAGACATGTAAGTTTAAAGAAATTAACCATAGGTCTCCAATTACATTTATCCACTGACCTGTGACGTGTGACCATGATCAGACAGTACGACATCATAAATGTCTAATAAATCACAATAAATGTCTTGGAAAAACTCTTCAAATAAACATGTTTCCATGGAAAACCAAACCAAAAAGTTTTGTGCCCCTCAGACATCCAAGAATGCCATCCCAATCCTTCCAGATCCTTCCAGCACTGGATTGTTGACATTGTCGTCACCTTTAGAAACCTCAGGATGGATTTCAGGGAAAAACAAGAATAACAACGACCCCAACTTCACATCCACAGGTTCACCTCTGTCTTCCAAGGGTTTCGTCTATCCACACCCCACCAGTTGGATCAGCCACAAAAACCAGGCCGGAGCAGTCGTCGTGAGTCCCGCAGCCGCGGCGCCGTCTCTCCGCTGCCGCTTCATTCTGATGAGAGGCGTCCGGTCGACATTTCCCTTGAGAAATACCGGGAGTGCGTTTTTCACACAACTTAATAGTTGTAAGTGACGTGAACTCGTTAAACTGCTCGGATGTCCTTGCACTACACTGACCCATTTTTTTGTGCGTGGAAAAATCGCTTAAATGTAGGCCGCTGGGTGTCTTGTAAACTACACTGAGAGCATTCGTGCATTTATACGTTACGACCACAGAACTACTGGGCGTCAGATCCAGGAAGAGTGTGTAAGAGCGGATTTATAGAAAGCTTACTCAGTGGCAAGAGGCACGATAGGGGCTTTAAAAGTCTACTGGGCTCAACAATGCTGGTGCTATTCTGGGGCTTTACACCTGGCCCCGGTTGTCACGATGGACTGCTGAGCATCCGGAAGCGCGTCACGGTTCAAGGTTACTGCTGATGGAGCTGTCAGTCAGTCTGGAAGAATGCAAACATCAAAGCGTCATATGCTTATTTTATTTGCTTATTATTTGCCTCGCAATCTGTACTGTGCTCACACACGAGATCAATAAAGACAAAGCTGGTTTTTACTGGTCTCTTAACCTGCTAAAGCTGGTTTTAGAGGAGATCAGAGGACAGTTTCAGATGGTCAAGATACATCAGTTTAAACTAGCCTAAAACCAACAAACCAGCTTAGGCTTTTCTCCAGGCCTGAACAGCTTTGTATCTAATGGAAAAATTGCTGTACCATTGATTTTGTTTGCGTGATCTGCAACAGGTGTATTTTTGTTGCAATGGCTAATCTAGGATACCATATACTGATATTGATATAATACATATATAAAGATAGGAATATGTTTTCAAATGTACCTGTATACACTTATAAACCATGAACCATGAGTTTAAACTACTTTGCATTTATTTCAATGGATATATAGGAATAAACACAACAGATAATGCTATTTAAAGCATTACTAAAATTACAATTAGAAAAAATTTATTGGAATAAACTTATGTACTATACACCTTATAGTATTATAGCTTTGGAAGTTTTTTTTTTTTATCTTTTGAAAGACATCTCTTACCACAGCTGCATCGGTTTCATAAAAAATACAGTAATATCGTAACAATTTTTTTTACATTTATGCATTTGACAGATGCTAGTGTATTATTCAGACTAACATCTTTTACCTAACGTGTGTTTCCTGGGAATCAAACCGACAACCTTTTGCACTGCTAACACAGTGCTCTACCACTGAGCAACAGGAACACCTTTTTAATAAATTTATATATAAATTACTTCTATGTAAAGCTGAATGTTCAGCATTATTACTCCAGTCTTCTGTCACATGATGCTTCAGAAATCATTTTATGATTTGATCTGCTGTCACTTTTGATCAATTAAATGCGTCTCTGCCAAATATTATATAAAAAAAAAAAAAAAAAAAAAAAATTCATACTGAGCATACAAAACTTTAATCAGAGAAAGAGAGAGAGAGCAAAGACAAATAATATCAGCTTTGAATTGTTAGGTTTATTTATCGCTTCATTCACCCACATACATTTCACTCAGTGCAAGAAATTGAACTTTGTGTAGATCGGGGTTGGTGCCAATTTGATCAGTAAACTAGGAGAAGAGTTGAGGGACAGTTGTCTGTATTACTTCAACAGTCTTGACAAATAACATTACATCCTACCTTCAATCCGGCCACTTCTGTATTCATATAACCATAAAAACAGTGACATAAATGAGCAGGGATGACTAGAATCGCTGAGAATGAATGGGACATAGACCTATTATGAAATTGAATGAAAGTGTAACATTCTTAATCTAACACAACATTATTCCACCCTCATTTAAACTGATGAGCGGCATTAATGCTCTGAACTGATATGAATGGATCATGCACATCCAAATTCAAGAGCTGAATACAGTTTCATCAGCTCCTTTATTCACAAATACAAGAAAAAGAAACAAACTAAAAATACTAAAGTTATGATATTTATGCATGTCTCCTGAACAAAACACAACGAGTGCATCTTGAAGGCAATAAACGTCCTTACCATTTATGCCAGTTGCTGTTTCACAAATAATATTGCTCTGATTAAGGAAGGCCAGGATACACAATCTTTACAGAGAAATTAATTTAAAAAGGAGTAATTACAGAATACATTTCCAGAAAGTGTACATTTGGCAGACACCAAATTAAAAAAATTAAAAAATCTGGGAATGCACGTGTTTGCACATGCACATGTGTATCTGTACAGTTTATTGTAACTGTGAGAAAAAAAAAAGTTTGCTTCTTTTATTACACCCTCTAGCCTCTGGCACTATGCATTAATGGAAAGACATTGGAGGCTGTTTATTGGTTGAGTCCCACTACTCTCCAGTTTTGCTCCCAGAGCTGCTCTTGAACTTCACCACCATGACAGTGATGTTGTCGGGACAGCCGCGGTAGAAAGACTGCAGCACAATGCTCTTGGCGCCGAAGTGCGGCTCATCCAAGCGTTCCCTCACGAAACGCACGGCCTCTTCGTTGCTGAACGCGTCCCACAGACCATCGGAGGCTAGGATCATGAACTCCGGCTGGAGCTTGTCCAGGTCAAAGGTCAAGATATCTGGGTCTGGGATGACCACGTTCAAGTTCTTGAGAGGGTAGTCACCGAGTGAGCGTGACATGGCCAGGATGCCCTGCACACGCCACGAGCCGTTGAAACTGATGAAGCCACCTGATGGATGAGATCACACAGATGTGTTAGATTCACACAGTACAGTCACAGCGAAGCCAGAAACTCATCACAAGTGCAGTCCTACAACAACAAAGTTTCATAATCTACATTTACTTACCAGCAGTTAAGGAGGAGGCTAAAGTGTTAGGCCGAGTTTCTTTCTGTCACATTAAAATACTTTTTTTTTTTTTTGTATTGATTTCCCCATTTTAAGGGATGTAAATGTGCATTTAAAAAAATAAATAGCTAAACTTATACTAGGGCTGAGAAGAGTTTTAATATAATTAACTACACAATGTATCAATTAATTGATTGAATTACCCTAATAGACATTACCCTAATAAAAGATCATTTAAACTCATTGTGTTAATATTGAGAAAATGACTGAATTGACATTACTAAGAAAGAAAGAAATATGTTGATTTAACATTCAATTTATTGTACATAAACCTATAAGGCTACAATGAGAACAACATTTTTTTTCAGAAGCTGCTTCTTAAGAGGCACTTGAGTGTATTTATTCAGACTGATCAGAGGTGGCATGAATGCAAAAATAATGCTGAGGTTTACAAATTTTGAAATGTATTGGTTTTGATAAAACAACAACAATAATAATAATAATAGTAATAATATTTTTTAATTGTATTAAATTACAAAAATGAAATACACCAATAAAGAGATATTACTGTAGTATTAATAATATTGTTGTGATTCAAAACGATTCTAGGGTCAAAAGTCGATTCTCGATTTTGAATCAAATTTCTATTCAATATATGCATAGATTTGATTTTAGATTCGATTCTAAACATTGAATTTTATTTGAATCAAATTACAATGAAATTGTAAAGGCATGTGTCTTCTGCATTTTTAAAACCTGATCAATTTATGCGAGTATCAAGCCGTATTGAATCAAATGAATGTTCATTCATCAGCATCAAGCACTTCTCGTGTGTAAAAAGTACGTGAATATAGGAGACGTGTGCCAATAAATATGCACAATTTAAGCCTATTTTCTGTTTGTTATGAATACGATAGCAAGCTTATTTCATAATTCATAAATCGAATCAAATCGGTAGAAGACAGAATCGTGATTCATATTTAAATGACTACCCCACCTACTGTATATCATTAAATTAAATTAAATTAAAATGTATGCATTTAGCAGACACTTTTATCCAAAGCGACTTATAGTAAATTCAGGCTAACATTTTTTAGCTAACGTGTTCCCTGGGAATCAAACCCAAAACCTTTTGCGCTGTTAATGCAATGCTCTGCCACATTTACTATATATCCCTAAGAAAATGGCCTAAATTCGAATCAATTAAGCACTTATGTTTTATGGCTATAGCACCTCACCTGCTCTCTTGATCCTCTTGCGCTCTTTCAGCTGGTAAGGCTTGTGATCATGTGACAAGGCCACAGCGTTGCCGTCCTTGTCGCAGAGAACGCCGCGAGAGTCTCCGACATTTGCCACAGTCAGTTCACGGTCTGACAACAGGGCTATCAAACATGTTGTTCCTGAAGACAAAAGAAGGGTTCAGCATTGTTTACCGTTTCCAGTGTCAGCTAAATCAACCGAAATCACAGAGAGAGACTCTCGTCCCTGCTCACCTGCTTCATCATGGCTGGCAGAGAACTTCTCCACCATGTCCCGGTCCACAGCTAGAATGCGCTGCTCTAGGATGGCTGGATAGGAGAGAGGACTGTCTTTCTTTTCCCGCTCATAGGCCTGCAGCTGCTGCTTCAGAGCCTCGGGCAGGTGGGCCTTCACATAATCAGCGGCGGCCTGAGAGAAAACAAGGAGGAGCTCACTGTTCCTGTCACACTTCAGCAGCATTTACCATTCATATTCATGACGTTCATTCGGAATTCTACTGATAACTGAAAAAGTGAAAAAGGGTTAATAATGTGGATAACCTTTATGACGGGGAAATACAGATAAGCGAAAACATGTCAAAAGAAATACATTTATTTAAATTGTATTTAAAGATTTCATGACAATTAAGCACTTATTGGCATTACCATAATTAGGGTTGCTTGATTATGGCAAAAATCATAATCATGATTATTTTGGTCAATATTAAAATTACAATTTAGTGTCATGCATTAAAAAAAAAAAAACTGTCTTTTTATCAGTGGAATTCCTTTCAAATTACAATTCAACTGAAAGCAATAAATAAATTTGTATTGTAAAAAGTGCTATACAAATAAACTTGAATTGAATTGAATTGAATAAATGAATAAATACATATACAAAATTGATGACCACATCAAATTAAATTCACAAGTGATTTAAAAAAAAACATTTAAAATACAAAAAGTGTCTACCTTATATTGATGAAAAGAATAAGTTTAATTTAAAACTGATAAAATGGCTATAAGCAAGTGGTTTGAAGGATAGTGTCAAAGATTGGTAAATAAAATTACAATTAATTAGTATTTTGTGGCAGAACTGTGGTCCCTTAAATGTCTTTTACTGTCATCTAATGATTCTGGTTATAAATATTACTGATAATATTTATTGGTATATGAAGTATTGTTACACTGACAATTTTTCTTAAGTCATGGTAAAAATGTATGAGTCATTATTTTGTAGTGGTAACACATTCTAATGCACAAAAAATCTATTAAAGCTTAATTAATGTTTTGTTGTTTTGATATATTTGAAATTGAAATATATGAATATGAAATATTTTCATTTGTTCTTAATGATGATTCCCATTAGATTCTCAGTAACGCATTTCTGCAATAGAGTGATTTTATATGGCAGCACAACAAATACTACAAATTACACTCTATACATCACATGTACATTTCTTTCTCATTACAGTAATGATAATAGGACTCCTGGATTCTGAAAATGAGAATTAGAGGAAAATCTATCATATCACTTCATTTTCTTAATGCAAAATCTAATTCCTTTACTAATAAAGGGTTCACTCAATTAGGTTTATAACTCTGTTGGTTGACCCAAAAATGAAATCTGTCATCATTTTTTCACCTTCATGTTGATCCAAACCGGTTTTTCTTTTTTCTGCAGAACATATCAATAGAATATGACAGTTATAATATCATATATCCGTTTATCTTATTTTGTGTTCAGCAGAAATAATCAAGTCACACAGGAATGGAGTGACACGAGGGCGAGTAACTGATCACAGAACGTTCATTTTTGGGTGAAGTGTCCCTTTAAAGGAGGCCTAAGAGCTCAAGCCAGATGGAGTTTGCAGCAGAATACAGATGAAGGGACAGAAAGTCTCTAGTGAGCGAGTGCCCTTTCCAAACACTGCCAGATCACCAAAACACAGCGAGTCAAAGAGCGCCATTTCATTGACCATTGCCAACTGTTTCCCCATCACCAGTCAGGATGCTCTGGATTCCATTCAGCAGCTTACACTACAGCCTTCTGCATTTTCAACATTAAGCCTTTGCCAGTGACTCAGCAATGCCACGCTATAAATACAATGATGAAACCAGAGAAGCAAACATAATACCTGTCTGCCAAGAGAACGCTGCAGTCTCTTTCAAAGCCACTTCCCGGGCAGCATGCTCTTCAGAAAAGACACGGCGGAGCCTCCTGATGAAGCCGATGCATTATTTACGCAGAAGCATCGCTCATGCAGAACACTTACAGAATAAGCAGATCTAGCTCAGGGTCACTTCACACACGGCAGTGATTTTAAAACCGTAAATAGCACACACACACAGTCGAGCGTTTCAAAGCTTAGATCAGACATAGGGGATTGCTGAATTCTGTGACTATAAGGATAAACTCTTAATTATCTAAGAACATTGTGTCCACTTAATTTGAATGTAGTTAGTTACCATTTGAAAAGGTTAAAGAAGCTTTCTCAACACTGCTAATATTAGCCAATAACAATTAGTCATCAGTCGTGACGCCTGACAATAGCACAATGCTGAATTATTTAAAGTATGTTGATCGCTGTGTCTCAGGAACAAAGACCGTGGGGCAAACACACTACAGTCACGCGGCACACGTCCATCTGACTTCATTCACACACCAGCACAATGAGGGCTTTATTACTGCGGCGGAGCACCTGTGTTCAAACAAATCTCTGTATTCCTGTCCATGTGTGTTCCTATCAGACCATTAGGAGTTTATTTTTGCATTGTGGCATCATTTGAATGACTATTCAGAACATTTTCATCCCTAATTCTCATTACCACAATGAAAGAAAGAAAAAAGGCATTGCTGTGTTGCCATTACATTTACTTATCAGAAGGTCAATGCAACACTTTCTTTGTTTTTTTTTGTTTTTTATATAAATGTACAAAAAATACATTAACAAAATATATTACAGTCCATAAATTTAGGATCAGTATTGATTTTAATTTTTTAAGAATTTATACTTTTATTCAGCAAGGATGTGAATTATATTGTTCAAATATACAATTTATAATATTATAAAAACATTGCAAATAAATAGTACAGTTTTAAGTAATAATAATAGGGAATCAGTAAATCAGCATATCAATAATTTCTAACGGATCATTTTACACTGACGACTGCAGTATTGATGCTGAAAATTAGACTTTGCATCACAGAAATAAATTACACATTAAAAAATATTAAAATAAAAATCTGTTCTTTTAAATAGTAATAATATTTCACAATATATATTACTGATTTCTGTTCAAATAAATACAGCCGTAGTGAGCGTAAGATACTTTTTTCAAACACACACACAAACTGTGTGTGTGACCTGTTAATGTTTTGATGGGATTCACCAATTCAGAGCATCTAGAATCAGATTTAAAGGGGGGGGTGAAATGCTATTTCATGCATACTGAGTTTTTTACACTGTTAAAGAGTTGGATTCCCATGCTAAACATGGACAAAGTTTCAAAAATTAAGTTGTACGTTTGAAGGAGTATTTTTGTTCCAAAAAAACCTATTCCGGTTTGTCACAAGTTTCGGAAAGTTTTTTTCGAGTATGGCCCTGTGTGACGTTAGATGGAGCGGAATTTCCTTATATGGGTCCTGAGGCACTTCTGCCGGAAGAGCGTGCGCTCCCATATAGCGGAGCACTGAGAGGCTGAGCACAGCCTGATCAGAGCGAGAGCATCGCGAAAAGTCATAAAAGAAGTGTGTTTTTGGTTGCCAGGGCAAGACAACCCTGCACAGATTACCAAAAGAGAAACAGCATTAAGGGACCAGTGGATGGAGTTTATTTTTACAGAGCATCAACGGAGTTGTGCAAGTGTTTTTGTTTGTTCCCTGCATTTCGGATTGCACATCGTTTATTTCTTAAGGATAATGCAGTCCCAACGGAAAAGGGTCACGATCATGTGTTGGAACCACATGCGGTGAGTAAAACTGCTTCAAATATCTCTGTGTTGTTAACTTAGCTATCAGCGCGTAAGCACATCAAGTAAACAACATGCGATGTTGGCATCAAACTGCACTTTCCACATGTACAGCTTAAAAAAAAAGACGACATAAAGTGGAACTTAGTCATTTTCCAAAACCGCTAAGCAAATATATACAGTTTCAGTACATACCACATAGTGACGTCGTTGCTGATGCTGCTCTTGTTAAATGGATCTGTGTCACAGCTTCCACATGTTCTCAACTCAAAAGCCTACTGGCGCTCGTGATTCTTTAGCTCCGCCCACACGTCACGCCTCTAGGCGCTCGTGTTTTTCCGGGAAAAATCGGTACAGACTATCTTTCTCTTATGAATATAATAAAACTAAAGACTTTTTGGAGTTATGAAGGATGCAGTACTACTCTATAGGTACTCAAGATTAACAGGATATTGAGTGAAAACGAGCATTTCACCCCCCATTTAAATAAGAAAGAATACATATTCATTCGTACATAAGGTCACCACACTCACACTTTCGTGCCAGCATCGCTAATTACAAGCTCAATTTACCAGGCCTAATTCAAGATTACAATAAGGAGAAAACCAGACCGCCGGGGAATAGAGGAAGAGCAACGGATGCGTAAGACAAGCGTTGATTAGGCCAACTGTGCTAGTGATTGTTAGCGGGAGCTCTCTTCATTAGCAGACACCACAGGGCAAAAGATGATGAAACACAAGGCTGTCTGCTTAACAGGATATTTTTAACAGACCCCCTGGATCAAACTCCAGACCTAGTTTTTACTTTTGACACATTAAATCTGAACTTACATTTGCATTGCAAACTTACATTTGCATTACATGTTGATTGCATGCAAATGTAAACCACAATATGATTGATTGTTGGCTAGCTGACCATTAGCTGTTGTCATCATCATCATCACTCGATTCTGTCTACAGCTGAGGTGTTTCAATCAGACATCTGTCGCCCAAGAAAACAAGTACAGCCTGACACAGCTGTGATAAATCAACACCAGAACAATGCTAAAAAAAAAATCAATAAAAACTAACAAAACTGGAGTTCATTGACCAAAAAAATCTAACTGGAAGCTACAACAGGCTAAAATCTGTGTTAACTGCTCAGTTAATAAATCAAATATTACAGATATTATCACAAAAATTGAATAATCTTTATCAAATAACAGAATATCATGAATCATGACAATTAAGATTAATGTGCCAAAGATGGAACCGATATGCAATTTCACTCTCAAGACTAGTTCCTCATCTGAAAGAGTTTTTAGTGTCACTGGGAACAGAGCATCTGCTCAACTAGAAAAAGAGTTGACAGACTTGTGTTCTTAGCTCAAAACTTGTGAAACACTTGCATAATTCACCCCAGCTGCACAGTGATAAATGAAGTATGTGAATTACGCTGCTCTCAAGAAGCGGTTCATACGGTTCCACACACGTGTTCATTTCAGAAAAAGTCGTCCTCACTGGTTCTACATTTGTTTAACTTTGTGTATTCTGCACTAAACATTCTGTTTGTTTCTTTGTTTTTTAATTGGGGCAGAAGAATATCAGCTTTTTAAATATTCCAGATCAAAAGACAAAAATATGAACATTTGGAAAAATATTGAGATAACGAATTTGAAGTATATCACCTCACCCAGCTCTATGTATTCAGTAGTAATCCAACATTAACAGTTTAGTTTAAGCCATAACTATTACAGCCTTTCCATTTCACAATTTCAGTCAGTTCGGATATCAATTTAACAAGTGTACATACAGATAAGACTCAATGTCAGGACGTCTGGGTCAGCAAACATTTATGGGATGAGATAGAGTAGATGAAGAGATCTTTTACTGGGGCCGAAGGTTGGCTGATTTGAATATACAGCAGGAGGGCCTCGGGACACTTGTATAAACAAATAGCTCTATAAATAGAGTTTAGGAATTCCATATAAGATCATGAGAGCCAGAAACAGCTGAGAACGCTGAGGAAAACAGCTGATCTGTAAAGTCCAAATTCAAAGGGCTTCCTGTCGGAGATATTTTAAGTAGATCTCCTTAGACCTTGTGAGCTGTTAATTTCATTCATTAAGAGCATCTCTGAAGGCATTCACACATTAAACCATCCAGCATTCATCTGCTTTTCTGCACAGTGAAGAAGATCAAATGAACATCTGTCTGTGCTCCATACAGGCTGGAAACTGGACGGGTCGGAGCAGATGTCTGGGGAAGGGGCTCTGACTGAATGCACCAGACAAGTGATCGGCTGCATCAGAGTAATAGAGTCCTCATATAACCATTACAAAGGCAGTTTGTCAGAATCTCTCAGATTCTACATTGTAATGCACGAAAAACAACTTTCAAGTCATATATATATATATATATATATATATATACATATATATATATACATATATATACATATATATATATACATATATATACATATATATATATACATATATATACATATATATATATACATATATATACATATATATATATACATATATATACATATATATATATACATATATATATATATATATATATATATATATATATATATATATATATATATATATATATATATACACACATACATACACGTGTATATATATTTAAGGGATATCAATCCTAAAATGTTGTCAACCAATGGTGTGATACTGAGGAAGAAGTGTGGCTAAAGGACCTACAGAAAAGGGTATTTAAAAAAAAAAAAAAAAAAACAACAACAACAACAACAAAAACGATTATATATATATATATATATATATATATATATATATATATATATATATATATATATATATATATATATATATATATATAATCTTTTTTGTTGTTGTTGTTTTTTTTTGTTTTTTTCTATATATATATATATATATATATATATATATATATATATATATATATATATATATGACTTGAAAGTTGTTTTTCGTGCATCACAATGTAGAATCTGAGAGATTCTGACAAACTGCCTTTGTAATGGTTATATGAGGACTCTATTACTCTGATGCAGCCGATCACTTGTCTGGTGCATTCAGTCAGAGAGTATATATATATATATACTCACAATATTTACTCAAATTACAAATAAACAGAAAATATCTTCAAGGCCTGTTTCATAAAACTAGTTTTGCAAATGAGCCAGGCTTACCTCAGTTTGTCTGACATATTGTCAGTTGATTTGGTTCAAAATAAGTCAGACTAACTGAAATAAGCCTGGTTTATTTGGTAAACCTGTTTTATGAAACAGGCCCCTGGTATGAACATAATCCAGAAGGACAACCCATGTTAATTAACCAACTGGTCTGATAATCTCAAATAATATTTTAGTGTCACTGAGACATTATTATAGTTGTTCTTAAAAATTTGGATTTCAGTTTCTTGCAATTAAACACACATGTGCATGTTAAAAAAAACAAAACGTATCTATGTAGTTTTTAGCATTTCTGTTTCACTTAAACTAAATTAAAGCAAGAAGCCTGGCATTTAGCTGAAAAAAGACGTTTTTTTTTATTTTAAAGGAAATTATATATATATATATATATATATATATATATATATATATATATATATATATTCTTTTTTTGTTGTTGTTGTTTTTTAATTTTATCTAAATACCTTTTTCTGTAGGTATATATATATATATATATATATATATATATATATATATATATATATATATATATATATATATATACACACACATACACACAGTATATATATTTTTTACTTTTAGTAGCCTATTAGTTTTACCTATAATTACCACGAATTTACCTTAATGACTTGGTATTTGTTTGTATAGAAACTTGAAAATGTTGTCTTAAAGGGACAGTTCACCCATTATTTACACAGACTGCTGTTGTTCCAAATCTGTATGACCTTCTTTTTTCCCCATCCAACACAAAAGACTATTCACTCTTTGTATGGAGTAAAATTACACCAGACGTAAAAGAAAAAAAGATTAGAGGCTGGAAAGAAAATAGTTTTGTGACTATTCCTTTAAATGTAAAAACGTTCACACTTTCATACTGCTACAGCGGCACCTGTTCAGCGCCACCTTTATGATACTTTTTACAGTGGTTTGTTTTTTTACTTTTTTAAGCTTTACACCTCCAGTCCCAATCTGCATTCAGTACCTAAATGAATGTCCATGATTTACTCTATAATTTTCCATTTCATGTTCCAGAGAAATTAGTGTGGAACACAGGTTTGAAACAGAGTAAACACATTTTTGCATGAACTGCTCATTTGAAGGTCGTCCCAGTTAACGCAGAGCGTTCCATTAATGTTTGGTTACTTAGGAAACCGACTTACAGCGTTCTTTTTAGAATTCCACCTTTAACAGTAAACTAGCTAAGCGCTGAACTGAACCCGCCCGACTCTCATCAGCACCCACACGTCTTACCTCCCCGCCGTGGCCGTCAAAAATGGCAAAGATTGAAGGGTGGCTCCTGTTCACCAGGTCGGTAAGCACCTCGAAGCGGTCCTCCATGTGGTCTCTGCGGCCCTGGATCGAGTACACCGCGACATTGTTGTTCTTGAACTCCCAGGTCTTGGAGAACTCCGCGTCCAGCACGTCCAGACCGCCGAGTCTGTCGTTCATCATCATCTCCGCCACTTTCCCCTTCACCATCTTCACGGCATCCCGGCTGGACTTGACGATGGTTTTCACCTCGTCCGTGTGGAAGAAGTAACTCCAAAGGGCCAAGCTTATACATAACAGAAACAAGGTCTCTGGCCTGAGCAAGAAATAACGCATGATGCGACCCAAAAGAGACAAAAGCGTCATTGTGTCTCCTATCATCACACGCTCGGGGACTGAAGTATGGGCTTCAAATTACTTCATTAGCCCGACGTGTCTGATCACCCCCTGAACTCTCGAATAGCCGGTGGTTATGTTATGAGCCGCAGAACGGACAGAGTTCCCGGTGCTTTCAGCTGCAGTCTGGCTCTAGCGCCTACCGACGCGCTGCATATAACCGCACAGATCCCATTACCCCCAACGACAGCGAACCCATTCTCTCCTATACAGCCATCTGCGCTCGCGCTTTCGACGAGTCTCTGCTCAAAGCGGGCTGTTATTTACTCACTCGCTCGCTCGCGCGCGCGTCACGGAGAGTTTTAACGCCGCCGCTGCCTGGCGTCCTCTGCGTGACTGACTGCAGCGCCTGGTGGACCGCGGAAAATAGACACTACAGACACACTAAAGAAATAACATATCGGTCTGTTAGCTTGAGAAACCTACGTCAGACTACATTTCAGCAAACAGATTTTTTTTGTACCGCCGATGCCGCAGCGTGACGTACCAATCGATGAATCTGAGAGGCCGTGACGTCACGCGCAGCTGTCCTCACAAGAAAAACAGAGCGCCACGCTGTTGACACTTGCCACAGAATTGTGGGATTTAATTGTGGGAATATTATGCACATTTTATATGCATAATATCAGTCATTAGTTAGTAGGTAAATCAATTTCAGGATTTTAGAACATTAAGTAGATTTTTTTTGTCTTCTCATTGTCTGATTAATAGCAAATAGTTTACCTAATATTCCTTTCATTTATACATTTCACTGGTTTAAATATATATTATTATAATAATATTTTATTTATTTATTATGACTGTCCATTGTCTGTTATGTTAAGCTAAATATAGGCTACATGTATGGTGAAATTACATTTCAAAGTAACCAATCCAAAACCAGAGCAAAAGAAAAACATTTTGCAAGAATATTTAGGTGGTTTATGTAGAATGTCATGCATACAGCTATCCATAGCATTCTAGTTCAACTAAAAGCAGTTTAAAACCATTTTCTTCCTAATTATTGTAGTAGTTTGCCACACTGTAAGACCAACATGATCTATTTTTTATACAGAAATCATAAAACATAAAAGACAGTTGTTCTTTCATATTTTGTCTTTGGCTTAATAAACTGTTCCATAAAAAAGAAAAAAAAGATATGTTTTGAATATGATTTCATATGGAAGGGTTTACATTGTAAAAATATATGCCAACCACCCATTTAAAACTGCACATTTGTTGATGAAAGATTATGCTGAAAACCTCTTGGCTCTTGTAAAATGCAACACACTGAAGAAAACCCTTAACGATTTTAAACCAGTTATTTTACTTCGTGTCCTGACATGACTCTGCACAGGCTTGTCAAGTGAAGGATCCAGGGATGCCAGAAGTAAACACCCCGCCAGGAACGCATATACTGACGCAAAACCATGATGCAGAAAAATGCTTACCATACGGTTAGCCTTCCAGAGCCTGAATAATGGATGCACATCTTATTGATTTCATTTTCATCATAGAAGTCTAATGGGATTTATTTTTGTGGTGCTCCATTACTGGAAGCTTAGTGAGGTGTGGAGAAATGGATCTTTCAGTTTGACTAATGGTTTCCATTTTGCCTACCTGGCAACAAGGGCATGTCATTTTTAGCACAGGGCATTCGAGCCTGGTGAAGCTAATGCATATGGCCTGTGTAGCGGCAGCGAGAGTGTGGCTATACAGGCTCAGATAACAGCCCACAGCCTCCCCTCACACCTCTCATCTCTCAGTGGTGCCCTTGTGTCCACAGACACAGTGCTAGACGAGTTTAATGGTCGCTGTAAGTAGAGAGGGTAACTCCAGCTAAAACATATGGCTGCTTTAAAAATAGGCTACTTCAATAATAATTATTTTGATCATTATAATTTTTATTATCCATGTTTTTAGCGAGTTCACACCACAATACATTTTTACAACATGAACTAATCTTTTGAAATATTTTGACTTTGAAACCGTGATAAGCAGGGGTTGCCTCATTTTATGCTTTTTTTTTTCTACAGGTACACCACAAGCTCCAACAATAAAACAGGAGTCAAATAGACTTACACTGAAGGTGATATTATACACTATAGTGACACCATAGTATTGTGGCGGCAGCAAGTTTCTCCAGATAATGTAAAAGTTAATGTATATGGAAGTTGTTGAAGATGTAAGGTCAATTTAAAATGCCATAACATTGGTCTGAACAAAATCGTGCTTTAATCACAAACTACTGATCTGACCAACACCAGAGGTGTAATTTAAAAGCTTTATCCTTGAATGATGTCATTGCACCACTGGGAGACGTCCTATCACAGCGTGAGGTACGAGATGAACATCTCATCTCTGGGGTTACTCCGGTCAGTAACCCCCTGAGATATAAAAGTCACTAGTGCTGGATTTCCTTAAGGAGGACTGCAGAAAGACAGCCATGACTTTGTTTCATGGGCCAACATCTGATTTACTTTGATTATTTAACTTCCCTTTGAGCTTCGGCCAAATGGACCAGTTACATAGAATTCAGACCACATTTCAGCAGAAGGCAGTTTGGACCCCAGGATGCTTCGTTCAAATTTTGTTCATTTATACTGTTAGGAAGTAGACTGTGTGTCTGATGGAAGGGTTTTAAGGCATTTAGGATACACGACCATTCGCCCTCCAAGTGTTAGTGTTTTCTCAGCTGAGACCGTTCAAAAATCCCCCAGAAGTCTCTGAATCTCTTTGATCCTTGGGAAAATCATGACTTCCTTGACCTTTGTTTAACATTCTGTAGCATACTCTTTTGCTACTGAAATTTTGTATGAGGGCTTAAAAAAAATCACAGACATAACAGAACAGGACACAGACAAGTGTGCATATACTCCTGTGCGTAAACATCTGCACTTTAATTGGCCTTTTAAGTGGTATAACACAGATGCATGAGCGTAAGAAGGACTGATACGTTAACTTTCTAAAGCCATCTCATTAAGCTTCTCCTCGAGTCTCAAATCCACAGGCCGGTGCCAATTGTGTGTCACCTGCCCATGCAGCACAACACACTCTCATTGGCTGGACTGAGGGGTGACAGGGAGACTCTGGTAGTTAAAGGTTAGTGATCTGGATTCAGTTTTCTGGATGCAGAGCTAGTTTAGGTATGTTTTGATGCTGGGATGCTGGTCGTTTGCTGGTTTATGCTGGTCAAATGTGCTGGCAAAGGACCAGCATAAACCAGCATCACAGTGTCAAAACATACCTAACCAGCATGTTTTTTTTTTTCAGCAGGGCTAATTTATCAGCTCCCGTTTGGCATCCTCTGCAGTGCATTTTTTTGCGGTTTGTGTGCAGGTACTTGTACAATGCCCAGTATTGTCCACCCAGTCATCCTGCTGATGGCCTTGCTGGCGGTAACAGGGAATCAAGCATCACTACCCAAGACCACACAGTGGCCATGATTGAAACCCACTAAAAAGCCTCTGCCTCGAGATGAAGGGGGTCCTCCACAGCCTCTCGGCCGCTTGGGGTCCCATCCGATCACTACCACTGTGAGCCCTACCGCCAGTGGCATCACAGAAGAAGTCACAGACTCCATTATGGACGCTTACTCTTCTTCCCCCACTGAAAGCACCACCTACTCAAGTGATGCTTATTCTGCTGACTATCACACAGAGGCCATGGTTCCTCCCGGATCAGCCCAGGGAACTACACATTGGACTACAATGAGTGCTTTTTCAACTTTTATGAGTGCTGTCCACCAGAGAGAGGTCCTCAAGGACTGGTGGGAGAAGACGGTGTCTGGGTAAGAAGACAGGTTGTAGTTGTCTAGTTGACTGCTACTGTTTCTCAGTCAATTGCTTAATTAAACTTTGCCCTATATTTAGCATCCTGCAAGGTATTCCGGGGGAAAATGGGGAGATGGGGCCTCCTGGACCTCCAGGCCACGATGGACTCACTTGTGCTCAGGGACCTCATGGAGGAAAAGCTCTTTATAGTAATGTCATGTGTTTGTGTTCTCATTAGCATGAGATCAAAACAGTTAAACAAGAAGTTGATGTTGAGGAACTAAACTTTTTGACAATATTGCTCATTACCTTCTCGTTCCATTTTCACAAGTCGTGTTTTTGAACAAAATGGTCAAGTGAACCATTCAATGACTCAAATCATTATTTACATACTTGTTCGTGTCTGAATTAACTGGTGACTGCGTCTGACATCACATTTCACACAATCACCAACTTTGCAACTGGTAAATAGTACGTTCTGTATAGTTTGAATGAAACCTGGCCAAACTACATATGTCATGTGACCAATGGCATCTGTTGCATCACTTCACTGCCTTTCACAACTCCTACTAGGTCATCCATGTATTTTTAGGCTACTATTTAATGAATGCAACAAATTCAGACATACTAATTTCTCATAATCTTTACTTTTGAAGTAGTAGGATATTAGGAATATCTGAATGCAGAAACTGTTTCAACAAATTGGTGGAGAGATTGTTTTGCAAGTAGTTGGTCAGTGAATCAATGTAACCCGCAGAAAAAGAAAGAACTTAGTGTTTTAACGATATTATGTAAGTTCTAAAGCTTCCATATACAGGAGTGGAAAGAAATTTAGACAAATACTGTTTACAAAAGGACCATATTTTTTCTTTCTTTCACAACTTCCACATATGTTGATTGTGTATACAAATATCCTTGTTTTGAAAGAAGAATAAACATTGGAAAAGACCTTGACCTTAGTTAAGGATAATAACATGGAGTTTGTGTGTGTATTCTCAATGTTTCTCCTACCAAAGAAGAAGAAGAAAAAAACAAACTATTACCACGCCTAAATCAAACAGACTAAACTTTTCCCTTTCCTTTACTGCTACATGCTCACACAAGTTGGCAAAACCTACAATTTGTCTTTAACTGGTAATGCTAGTTCCTTGGTACTACACAAAAGGTTGTCTGCGAAGCTTAATCTGTGATTCTTCTCCTTCTAGCCCGAGCACGCTCTTCAGCACTGGAATAAATAAATACTCCATTTATTTATGTGTTCAGGGTTTTTGTTTTCTTGTAAACCTCTGTGTATTCATAAGGATGGAGAGCAATTTTGATTAGTGCTGACAAACGATTAATCGCATCCAAAATAAAAGTTTTTGTTTACATTATATGTGTGTACTGTTTATATTTATTATGTATTTATAAATACACACACATACATGTATGTATTTAGGAGAAATAAGTTACAATTATACATGTAAAATATTTATGTATACATAAATTATATTAAAATATATAAATTGAAATATATATATACGGTATTGTTCAAAATAATAGCAGTACAATGTGACTAACCAGAATAATCAAGGTTTTTCGTATATTTTTTTTATTGCTACGTGGCAAACAAGTTACCAGTAGGTTCAGTAGATTCTCAGAAAACAAATGAGACCCAGCATTCATGATATGCACGCTCTTAAGGCTGTGCAATTGGGCAATTAGTTGAATTAGTTGAAAGGGATGTGTTCAAAAAAATAGCAGTGTGGCATTCAATCACTGAGGTCATCAATTTTGTGAAGAAACAGGTGTGAATCAGGTGGCCCCTATTTAAGGATGAAGCCAACACTTGTTGAACATGCATTTGAAAGCTGAGGAAATGGGTCGTTCAAGACATTGTTCAGAAGAACAGCGTACTTTGATTAAAAAGTTGATTAGAGAGGGGAAAACCTATAAAGAGGTGCAAAAAATGATAGGCTGTTCAGCTAAAATGATCTCCAATGCCTTAAAATGGAGAGCAAAACCAGAGAGACGTGGAAGAAAACGGAAGACAACCATCAAAATGGATAGAAGAATAACCAGAATGGCAAAGGCTCAGCCAATGATCACCTCCAGGATGATCAAAGACAGTGTGGAGTTACCTGTAAGTACTGTGACAGTTAGAAGACGTCTGTGTGAAGCTAATCTATTTTCAAGAATCCCCCGCAAAGTCCCTCTGTTAAAAAAAAGGCATGTGCAGAAGAGGTTACAATTTGCCAAAGAACACATCAACTGGCCTAAAGAGAAATGGAGGAACATTTTGTGGACTGATGAGAGTAAAATTGTTCTTTTTGGGTCCAAGGGCCACAGGCAGTTTGTGAGACGACCCCCAAACTCTGAATTCAAGCCACAGTACACAGTGAAGACAGAGAAGCATGGAGGTGCAAGCATCATGATATGGGCATGTTTCTCCTACTATGGTGTTGGGCCTATTTATCGCATACCAGGGATCATGGATCAGTTTGCATATGTTAAATTACTTGAAGAGGTCATGTTGCCCTATGCTGAAGAGGACATGTCCTTGAAATGGTTGTTTCAACAAGACAATGACCCAAAACACACTAGTAAACGGGCAAAGTCTTGGTTCCAAACCAACAAAATGAATGTTATGGAGTGGCCAGCCCAATCTCCAGACCTTAATCCAATTGAGAACTTGTGGGGTGATATCAAAAATGCTGTTTCTGAAGCAAAACCAATAAATGTGAATGAATTGTGGAATGTTGTTAAAGAATCATGGAGTGGAATAACAGCTGAGAGGTGCCACAAGTTGGTTGACTCCATGCCACACAGATGTCAAGCAGTTTTAAAAAACTGTGGTCGTACAACTAAATATTAGTTTAGTGATTCACAGGATTGCTAAATCCCAGAAAAAAAAAATGTTTGTACAAAATAGTTTTGAGTTTGTACAGTCAAAGGTAGACACTGCTATTTTTTTGAACACACCCCTTTCAACTAATTGCCCAATTGCACAGCCTTAAAAGCGTGCATATCATGAATGCTGGGTCTTGTTTGTTTTCTGACAATCTACTGAACCTACTGGTAACTTGTTTGCCACGTAGCAATAAAAAATATACTAAAAACCTTGATTATTCTGGTTAGTCACATTGTACTGCTATTATTTTGAACAAAACTGTATATATATATATATATATATATATATATATATATATATATATATATATATATATATATATATATATATATATATATGCATAATAAATATACACAGTACTGTATATACACACATATTATGTAAACAAAACCTTTTATTTTGGATGCGATTAACTGTGATTAATAGTTTGACAGCACTTATTTTGATAAACAGTGTAATCATAGAGTAGACAATACTAATTAAAATTATGAGAACAAAATGAAAATGCATCCGGAGAGATCTTTCTTTGAGCACTGTGAGCCAAACAACATTTCCAAAACAGAATGTTCCATTTTAAAGGGATAGTTCACCCCAAAATGAAAATTCTGTCATCATTTACTCACCCTCATGTCATTTTGAATCTGTGAGTTGCTTTCTTATGTTGAACATATACAATATATTTTGAAGACTGCTGGTAATCAAACAGTTGGTGGTTGCCATTGACTTCCATAGTATTTTTTTCCTACTATGAAAGTCAATAGCAACCACCAACTGTTTAATTACCAGCAGTCTTCAAAATATATTCTTTTATGTTCAACATAAGAAAGAACATAAGAATAATACAACTGTTATTGTGAAGCCCTGATAGCATAACCATTTTTTACCCCGTTATCTAATAAGAATTGCAATTCAACTTAGACAGGGTTGAAATTCTGTAGAATAGGAATGAATAACTATACTGGTATTTATTATATACCATGTTTTTATATGTTGATTTTTTTTTTGTAAAATACTTTATATGCATTTTTGAGAAAATAGAATTTGTATCTATCCCTTACTTTGTTCAGCTCTGTTATGGACATATATTTTACAGGTTATTTTGCAGCCGTTATAATAATTTCTTTAGTTCATACTGACCTTATCAAGCTCAATATTTGAACTCCTAGTAAGTGTGATAATTTTTTTTTACATTTTAATAATGTGGAATTTCTTACAAGGTATACCAAAACTAAGCAGTGCTATAAGAATTGACTCCATTATCCAAGTATAAGAATTACAAATGAACTGTCACAGGTAAAGGTAAAATAACTACTGGCATTTATTATATCATGTTTTCACTGCTTTTGAGAATCTAGAACTTTTATCTGTCCCTTGCTTTCTATTTAATCATGATATAATGCAAAATTCTTTATAAAATTATTCTATTTCAAATTCCACCTGATGTGTGCAGATGAAATGGTCCTCAAAGGAGACAAAGGTTTAACCGGGCTGAGAGGAGACCCTGGGGACATGGGACAGCCCGGCTGGAACAGCACAAAGGGAGATGTAGGCGAGGGAGGGAGGGAGACCAGCTGGGCCCCCCGGACCAGATGGCATCAAGGGGGAGAAGGGTGACAGAAGAGACTGTCCATTTGGAGAAAAAGGACAGAAAGGCAGTATGGGGGAGCTAGGGACTCAAGGGCCAAAAGGAGACATGGGTGTGCCAGGTCTGAACAGCACAGATGGGCTTCGTGGAGCCAAGGGTTCATGGGGAGACCAAGGTAAGCAGGGAGAGCCTGGTCCTCCAGGCCCCCATGGACCACCAGGGCAGAGGGGGATACCAGGGATAAAAGGCACACAAGGCCTGAAGGGAGCACGAGGTGTTAGGGGATTCAAGGGCTTTAAGGGTGAACCTGCTGTTCAGAAGCGCTCAGCCTTCAGCGTTGGTCTCTTTCCCAGTCGATCGCTCCCATCACCTGGCCTGCCAATCAAGTTTGACAAAGTCATTCACAACAAGGAGGCTCAATGGGACCCCATGCCAGTAAGTTCAACTACACTCATGGGGGAGTTTACGTCCTTTCCTACTACATAACAGTGCGTAATCGCCCCCTACATGCAGCCGTGATGGTGAACGACATTCAGAAACTCGCGACTCCCTTTACAGCCAGGACATTGACCAGGCCTCCAACATGGCAGTGCTGCTTCTGTCATCTGGAGACCAGGTCTGGCTGTTAACACTGCGGGACTGGAACAGTGTTCATTCTAGCAGCGAGGACGACAGCATGTTCTCTGGATTCCTGCTCTATGCCGATGCCACCGAGGACTGATGGCAAGAAATCACTGACCTCTGGATGAACCATTTTAGACCACTAACAGTAACTACACAGCCACTTATTATTATGCTGCCTGTTTCATGGACAGGACTATCAATGCTGGATTATGCTGTAATTTTTTATAAGATGATAATTTGTAACAGCTATTTTGTAGCTCTTTAAATTTTATACAAAATAGCTAGCAGCTTATGCAATAAAATAATAATAATTTAATTCTGCCTGGCTTTCTTAACCATGCTGTGATTTTTACAAATGATTTTATGCAATATTAATTTAATTTATATACATGCAAGAGTTAGTTATGCTAATTATAATATTATACCTTCTTTAACATTTAAACCCTTTTATTGTTTTTCAGGGTTTTTACCCCCCCCCCCCCCACACACACATGAAAAAACATCCACATATTTCCTTAAAAATATACTCAATCTGAAAAATTACAACTGTTACCTATACAATTAAATCATATTTACATATTTATAATTCAGATGTTATTGGGGTAGTTCATTACGAGTCATTATTTTTTAGACCATTTTTCCAAGAAATATTATACATTTTAAATGCATTTTTCTGATAAAAGTGGCCAAAGCTATATTGAAGCAGAAAAACACATTTAAAATGTACAGTATTTCTGACTTAAGATACAAATTTAGATAAAAACTCATAAAAACTCAAAGGTCAATTTCAATACTATAAATAAATACTGATTAAGTCCATGTGTTTGACTATATTCTGACTAAAATGTAATAGGAAACTAAGGCTGCAACAATTATTTTGAAAATCGATTAATCTAACGACTATTAGGACAATTATTGATTAATCAATAGAATTTGATTGATTATTCATCTCTTGCAATTAGTTAAAATACTGTTATACATAACAATAAATAAAAGATAGTCTAATCACTTCATTTTTGAGAAATAATATATAATTACAATTATTATACAATTAATTTATACAAATAAATATTTTTGACACAAAATGAGATGACAGAGAAACCTGCTTATTTACCATTTCATTACTAAAATGAAAATTCACTGAATGACACATCATTCTGCCTAACATCTCCTTTAGTAAGTATATAATATGGATAAGAAACAAAATAAAGGAAAGTGATTAGATGTTTTATTTTTGGATAAACAATTTTATTCACAATATACACTAGCAGTCCAGAACTGTAACATTGTTTTAAAGAAGTATCTTCTGGTCATCAAGCCTGCATGTATTTGATCCAAAGTACAGCAAAAACACTAACATTTTGAAATATTTTTTTGCTATTTCAAATAACTGTTTATTTGAATATATTTTAATATGTAATTTATTCCTGTGAGTTCAAGGCTGAATATTTAGCATCATTACTCCAGTCACATCATCCTTCAGAAATCATTCTAATATACTGATCTGCTGCTCCAAAAAAACATTTATTATTATTATGTTGAAAACAGCTGAATATAATTATTTCAGGTTTCTTTGATGAATAGAAAGTTCAGAAGATCAGCATTTATCTGAAATAGAAATATTTTATAACATTATAAATGTCTTTGTCAATTTAAAGGATCCTTGCATCATATATTTTCATATCCAAACGCCATTCGGTTCGGCTCGGGTGCATTTCTCAGGCGGCATGGAAGTCGACCGGAAGTTGAAGTCGGCCGCGTGCCGCCATCTTTTAGCAGAACTTCACTTGCGTTAGCATTCCCATTGACTCCCATTCATTTTGGCGTCACTTTGACAGCGAATAATTTTACATCTGAGGCGTTTAAAGACCCTGTTTGTCCATTATTTATTTCTAAAGATACACGACAATGTATAAAGGGCTCTATTACCTTCTATGTTACATTATGGCCCCGTAGAAACAGTTTTTGTAAAAATAGGCTAACGATTGCGTCATAACCACTCGTCTCTCTGTCGCATTACCGTACAGACAGGAGGAGAAGCTCGCAGGCAATTAACCTAATACGGCGTACTGGCGTTACATTTTAAAATACTGTACAAAATAATTAATCAGAATACTTACTCCTGCTCACTCACGACAAAGAACTCCCCGCTCAAGCTCGCCGTCTCTGCAAGATTAACGATGGCAGTTTGCACGCACAGCTACTAGAAGATTTACATCTGTCAGACAGGTTGCTGACGTCGTCAAGCTTCGTTTGAGTCTGCGCGTCAGAAACGGAAGTGCTAAAAAACGCTAAAAATAGGCTTCACTTGGTCGCTGTGTCCATTTCTTTTACTGTCTATGGCATTTCTCTCAAGCAGTGCTGAGCGCTGTTTCTCTTCTTCTCTTGAATTGCATCGAGGAGGGCTGAATTATAGTCTTGCACTACAGCGCCACACTGATCAAAACCGCATTTTTGCGTGCTGTAAATAAGGTCAAATTAAATCAAACGACTACTCGACAACAAAAATATTTGTAGACAATTTTTTATTATCGACACTGTCAAAAATGTCGACTAATCGTTTCAGCCCTATAGAAAACATTGAACAATGAATGAGAAATGAACAGGCAACATAATGTTCAGTCCCCAGCTTGCACACAATCAGTCATAAAAACCACAAATGTATGTCAAGGGGAACCGCCTCAAAAATGACAGGATGTTACTCCACAAAGAGGAACTTGGAGTCAAATAAGAGACTTGCAGAGATGAATGGACACCATCACGTAATCACTACTGAAGCACAGGTTTAAAGATCTTCACAGAACTGAATCAGTGCCATTGTGACTGTATGTCATAAGCTTTACTGTGAAACCACCATTTACAGCATTATTTGCATTCTGCCCATTCAGAAGCCGGATGTATTCAAGGTCAATGTTTAAAGATTCATAACTTGCTGTTAATACAAAAAAGGGAAATGGAAAACAGGTAATACGATTATCTCTTGTGACTTCCTTCAACTGAAACGGGCTTTTCATTTTTCCATGCTGTTACACCAGTAATAAAAAAATAATTTTTGAATGACCAAACACAATAGTAACAGATGAATTCTTGTTATACAACAAAAAAGTAATTTTTTTTAATTAGTTCAGTTATAAAAAAATAAAATAATGGAAGACTGAAAATGAAATAAATCAAATGAGAGCAACACCCTAGAGCTGGCCTTTATATGCCTTATTCAATAGGTACAAATGCAAATAGCATTGCAATCACAATTTTTTGAAGACTATTATTTTAGAAAAAAAAAAAAAAAAAAAAAAAAAACTGAACCTGCAAATGTTGGTTTAAAATAACCAAAGTATTTATAAATATACATTTAAATGATCTTGGAAAAAAAAGCCTGTACACTTGTGCACATAGAAAGTGCAGCTGTCAGCTGGAAGTACTTTGCCTGATTTGACTTGATTTGCTGATACACAAGATGACGTTCAAAGGATAGCAGCATTATTCTGGGTTCCTCTGACCAAAGGGAAGAGCAGACTGGCTGCGGTCAGGGTCACTCAGACGGAGGATGCGGATCAGGCTATTGGCTGGCAGAGAACTGGGATACAGAAAGAACAGAACATCACATTTTTACTAGGACTACCAATTTATAACACCGTTATGAATGATACAAAATATGGAAATCATGTCTTCTAATCTAACTCCAGTTTTGTTCATAAGTACTGGGACAGTGATGACAAAATTACATTGTTTGTTGTGGAGTCAAGATATGTGCAAAGGAGGAATATGAGACAAAACTACAGAATGTCATATTTTATAATATAGTTGTTTTAACACACGTTTTACCAAATAAAAAGAACAGCACTTTTAGAGTTCATCCCAGTACCTGATATGAGGGTAAGTATTGGAACAGTTGAATTTAAGGCAGATGTAAAAGATTAAAAGCTAATATGTCGTTGCAGATCCTGCTTGCAATTCACCCATAAACCCAATGACCCATAGACATCACCAGACTCTTGGTCTTATGCTTTGAAATGCTTTCCCCCGACCAATTCCAACTGTTGCTTGTTTTGGGGCGTTTCTGTCTTTAGTCTCCTCTTCAGCTGGTGAAAATAATGTTCAATCTATCTAGAGATTGATTTGGGAAATCTAAGACATTCTATTTCTTTGCTCTGATAAACTCCTTGACTGAACTGGCAGGGTGTTTTGGGTCATTGTCCTGATCCAATATGAAGTTTGGTGACATTTTCTTTAAAGGGGGGGTGAGAGAGGATAAAGTATACCATGTGTCAAAAATTTGATTGATGAGGGTCATAAAAGCCATCTGTTCTGGACACCTGTTTGTACCCCCCACCCCTCCCCTCCCTGTACACCCCGGTGACCTAGATATGAACTTACGACCCTAAGAAGGAATTTCTGTGAGGGGGTTGGGTGAAAATGTGTTGGGGGTCTATGTGCTTTTTTTTTTTTAAACTGTGGAAAGGGTTGAAATCATTAAAATGGTATAAGGGAAGTTTTTATTAAGGTTTTAAGTACACAGTGCATTTCAAGAAAAAAGGTTATAACACAAACAAAATGGGAACGATGCAATGATTGTTTTCGTAGTTGGAAAAGTGTAAAACGTTGTTAAAGTTGTAACAAATAAAAAAAGAAAAAAAATAGGTTACTGGTTATTTATCTAAAACAACTAAACAAGTCAAAACTATCAGATGTGTTTTCGTTAAGCAACACGTGAAAAAGATGTGAGAGCTTGTAAAAATGTAAAAAGGTGTTTTGTTACCAGTTAGAAAAGAAAGCATTTAGCATTTGTACCTTACCTCAAACTAAAAAAGAAATGAATGTAAAGCGGCGATACAAACCAGAAAACTTGGCGTTTGTCACGATGTTATAAAAAGTTAAAAAGAAAAGAAAAAATATGGTAGGCATTACGCGGATCAAAAATAAAATCCATCAGACAAGATCCTTCAAATCAAATCTATGTTGTACTTTACCACTAACTACAACTTTAAAAATCGAGAGTGTTACTGACAGAGAGTTAGACGAAAGAAAAAAAGATCTCACAGCAAAGTGTCAAGGCATCTCCGTTGAGCGATACTGACATCATCGCTGACACACTTAGAATGAGGCTCGGGGGAATGCTCCGGAAAAAAAACCACGTCTCCGGCGCTAGAGACTGCCCCGCTGTAGGCGTGATAGCAGCGTCAAATAGATTTTAAATGTTAAAATAATTAAACTAAGTATTTCTTAATAAATAGACATCAGTCCTTAATTAGTGAAAACTTTAAATCCGTTTAAACATAAGATCAATTTGTACTTTTTAAATGATGTAGCTTTATGCGATTTTATTTACTTTTAGTCTTAAAAAATAAAAAATAAAAATAATAATAAAAAACAGCACTGAAAAAAAGCATTATTTGTTTTTAATGTGTTAAGTTAATTACTCTAATCTACGACTAGTCTAAATTTAGACTATTGCCGTCGATATATCTTTTATTTTTGTCAAGCTTAATTTCTCAAGCTATGACAATTAACACACACACACACACACTCAGCCACCCATCCACACTTTCCTTCTGTCCAATTTGTAAGTTTTTGTCGCGTTATCTAGTAATTAAACCAGACATATGTAGTTAAAAGCATCCCCATTTAACAATATGACAGGGAAGAAATGTCTCGTCTCAGGTCGTGCAGCGAAACGTGACCGTGTCGTGCACCTGGTGTCTGTGCGATGTCGCCTGCATATCAGTTAGACATCAGCGGGTGTAAAAACATCTAAAGGTTTTTGGGGGTTTGCAACTCGACTGTAATCTAATTAGTTTTTCGGGGGGTTCTGGTGTTGTAGCTAAATGGTGCACTGCAGGACGGCTAAAGTTTAAAAAAAAATTGTGTGTAATCAAGGATCAAAGGCAATTTCAAATTTATGGCTTAGGCCTGTGATCGTGAGGTTATCTGACAGTTCATTTAGTGGGTCAAATGGGTGTGAAATCTTTTAACAAGTCAGACCATATAGGAATATGTAGTTTAATTCGAGTTAATTTAGTTTATTTTAGTTACATTTATAATTTTTATTAACCCTAGATCTTTCAACATCAACATAAATGTACCGAGAATGCAAACAAGTACACAAACACACACACACACACACACACACACACACACAAACACACACACACACACACACATTTTCCTTCTGCCGAGTTTGTGTCGTGTTATCTAGTAATTAAACCATACATATGTAGTTAAAAGTATCACCCATTTAACAATATGACAGGTAAGAAATATCTCGTCTCAGATTGAAACGTGACAAACTTAGTAGTGATTCTTTAAATCCTGTTTATCAACTCTTTGAGATACTTAATCATTGAAACATTTCTATAGTCACATCTTTATTTAACATTTTCTAAAATGAGATCTGGTTTATTTCTATATTAAGTGTAAGTAAGTTGTATTCTTTCGTTGTCATATCTTTTACATTTTATTAAAATAGGTTCAACTGATTCAGGAAGATCACATTTAACACAAAGTCCAGACACATGTTTTTCCTCTTATAAATAATGACTGATTAAGTGCAATGTGTCCAATTCTATGGCGAGAGCTTCCTTTCTATCCCCAAAATTCTCCTTTCATTAAATTTGATGTCTGACATTTTAATGTTTTTATCTGATCCACTACCTTCAATTCCTATATGTGCAGGTATCTATACAAAATAAATATTTGTTTTTGGTTGTATTCTGAACAAACTCTGTAAAATGAATGACAAATTGTCTTGTTGAAAATTCGCCACACTTTAAACTTGGTAGTACTGCAAATGAATCTGAACATATGACTACTTTAGGTATATTAATGTGTTCAACCCACTGAAGAGCCAAAAATATGACAATCATTTCTGTAGTATAAACAGACGGATGATTAGATGTTCTTTCAGGTATTCTATATCTACCCACTTGGAACATATGTGTCCTGTTTCAGGATCTTTAGATACATCTATGTATATGAGTTACTTTAAAACTATATGCTCTTTATTTTTCATCTAAACAAAAGTCCTTGATGTTTTATTTTATTTTAATAAGCCACTCACACTTACTTTAGTAGCCTAAATCATTGAATATTGAATATGTCTTTTATTTTGTCAATATTAACTTCTGGCACGAAATTCTACATTCATAAATGTATGTTTTTCAAAATCCTTACGTTTAGTGGCATTTAAAGAGAAATTTGGGATGTATTTGGAGACGTTAAAAGAAATGAAAAGTCTCAAAGCAAGATTTTTGTATTCTTCATTGGGGGATTTGGTTTTTCTTAATGTGAAAATCTGTTACTCCCCTACTTTTTCATTCTTTATCTTTTTCTTCAGTGTTGTTTTATTTATTTTACATTTATTTTGTTTTATGATGTACAGAGTGTGAACGAAAATTGAGTGTAATCTCAGACCATATTTGTAAATCTACCAGTAATGTACGCCTTTATATTTTTAATGTTTAAAGCAACGAATAAAAAAGAAAAAAACACCCACTAACACATCCCCCTAACACCTCCCTAATAACGTTGGTCACAAAGGTTTAAATGTATGTTAAAAGAGTTAAACAAAGTAACGTTTTTAATAAAAACACATCAGTTCTTATTTGATGAAAACATTCTACCTGGTTTTAATATTAGACCGATGTTTTTACTTTAAAATTAGGTTAACCTATACCATTTTATTTTCATCTCAACAAAAATTCCTTGTTGGAAAAAATTGTTGTTTTATTTCATTTTAATAAGTCACTCACACATACTTTAGTAGGCTAAATCCTTGAATACGTCTTTTATTTTGTCAGTATTAACTTCTATCATTGCTATATCGTTGCTATATCAATTAAAACATGCGTTTAGGCATACACAAATCTAACTGGAATGAAATGTTTTGGAATGTCTTTGATTTTCTTGCCAAAGAAACTTTAACAACGTTACAGGAGAGGCTAAATATTTCATCTCAAGTAGTGCGTAGAGACGCGTCTGGTGTCTGGAATCTGATGTCTTTGTGTTTACTGTTACGACCATGTCAGATAAGATTGTAAAACATCTAAAGGTTTTTGGGGTTTGCAACTCAACTGTTATCTAATTAGTTTTCCGGGGGTTCTGGTGTTGTAAATGGTGTGCTGCAGGTAACCATAAAATGTTTATGGTTTAGGCCTGTGATCGTGAGGTTAGCTAAAAATTCATTTACTGGTCAAATGGACGTGAAAACTTTTAACAAGTCAGACCATATAGGAATATGTAGTTTAATTCGAGTTAATTTAGTTTATTTTAGTTACATTTATAATTTTTATTAACCCCTAGATCTTTCAAACTCAACATAAATGTACCGAGAATGCAAACAAGTACACAAACACAACCATACAATCATAAACACACACACACACACACACACACACACACACAAATGTAAACATTACAGAAAACATGAACATGCAAACTAAATAAATACTAATATACACTCAAACAAGTAAAAAAATACACAAACAAACAAAATAGGTCACAAACACGAACATATCTATATAAGATTGAAAATGAGTTGTCCTAAGTTTTCTTTGAAACCAAAAGTGTTTGTTGGTACAAATGTCTGACAGAAATGTGTACAATAGATTAGACGTCCTTTCTCACTTTCCAAATGGTGTTGTTAACCATGATGTTTAAAATAGTTTTAAAAAAGTATAATTTTTTAGCTTTCATGCAGGATTCATGTCAGCACTCAAGTGTTTTAACAAGAGTCCAGAGACAGATGAAAATAGATGTGTGAAGAAAAAAAAAATGTAAGAGGTTTTTAAGGATAGACTAAATGGTTTAGATTGTTTAAAACAATTGAGTTGACGCATTTCTCTTGAATGTGTGTATGGTAACCGCTGCATACATGAAGCAGAACAAATACATAACTCATAAACGCATTGTGGTTAATAAAAAAGACTTATTTATCTAGCATAACTTACCTTCTTTTCATAACAATAAACATTCTTACGACTTTAACAACTGCAAACAAACGGTTTGGTTGGAAAAAAAAATAAAAACATATTGTGTTTTCTTAGTTAGAATGCTTATAGTTTGTAGTAAAATCACATATATAAGCTAAAAAAAATTTCTTCCAAACCATGCTGCTTTCACACACACACACACACACACACACGCACACACACATCACCTCACAAAACTGTCAACAAGGACCTTAAGTTTTTGTTATAACGTTTAGCTGTAGCTGAGACCTTGGTGGAATTATTTTACGTACAGTTTTGGGGAAGTTACTATGAACGTTGTAATAGGTTATAGATCACAAATTAACCCGTTTAAAATCTAAAAGTTTAAAAAGTAATGTAACTGATAACATTTGATTACATGTTTTAAGACTTGTAATGTTTTCAACCGTTAATCTTTTGAAATGTGTAAACAGGACAGGGGTTAACATTAGAGTACTCAACAACTAATGACCGTCAGACTTTTCAAATCCTTCATCACTTAAATTAGGATTGTGATCATTTCATTTTAAAGCACAACCACCACGAAATCAGATTTGCTTGGAGATTAAATACATATTTAAAAACACAACAAGAAAGTTTAACAGCTATGATACTGTTTTTAAATCAGGTTTTTGCACACCTATGAAGGGGAATGCCATGGCATCTAACAACGGTTGGTAAATCGGTTCAATTTAACAAATAAATATACATTGGCCAAATAGTAAATAAGCATACGTCTTTAACTCATGAAACATCTGACTCATATTTTAGAGTATTTAAGGTGGTTTATGAAATATATCAATGAAATCTGTAATCTGTAAAAATATTCAGATGTAACATTTTCATAATTAACCGCAATTTAATTATTTTTCTCACTGACTGTAACTGATTACATTTATTTTTAATCAAATGATATAATTTAGCTATATGTAAATAAGTTGACCCCCTAACACTGATTATGCGTTCTAACAAGAATAGTTGGCGAAAGAGTTCATTACCCTCTTTAACTTTAAAAATGCGTACAATGTCCACAAACAAGGGTTTGCTCTTAAAACAAGCCCCAGACACCGACTTGGAAGCATCGTAACAAGTATAGCCATTGCAGAAATTTGTTATAGAGATTCAGTAAGTTAAACTCTGGATGCACGATTGACCGACTTACGTTTGCCATATTATTACTTTTTCTAAAGATAAAGACAATTATTTGGTTTCAGGACACACGAATCCTAACACCCAATGGTTCACAAGATAACATGACAACGGTTGTACCATTACAGCATAGTCAACCCATTTTAGCCTGTTTTAGCACATGTATATCGTATTATTGTTGAATATAGTCGTTTGGTCTAAATATGTGTTAACAGTTATTTTATTGTTGTTATATGTATTATATGTTTTGTTTTACAAATGTAATATGTTTACCTAATACCTCATTCAAGCTATGTAGATCTTCAGGTCAGGGAACTACAATACCCATCACACACCTCAGGCTTCAAACATGCCTGTCGTGAATACATACTCATATTGTATGTGGCAACGCTCTAAATCATTGGACATCTGATTAAACGCATACGCAGATAACCTAAATAAAAAGACTCGTATTCTTTTCTGTGATCTGTTTTAGTGATGCAAAGTTCGATTCACTTCTGAAAAATTATTTATTTGGACAGTTTGGTTCAATGAACCGATTCATAGGGTCCTTAAGTCATTTTCGCAGTTACGTAGTACACTTTTTTTTTTCTTCTAACAACTGAAGAGTCATTTTTATTTCTGTGAATCATCTAAATAAATGTAATTGTGTGAACACACATTAGCGGTTATTGTCTTTTGTTCATTTAAGTTAATTCTGAATCATCTAAATAAAGTTAACTGTGTGAACACATATTAGCGGTTATTGTCTTTTGTTCATTTAAGTTAATTCTGAATCATCTAAAAAAAAAAAAAAAAAAAAGTTAATTGTGTGAACACATATTGGTGGTTATTATCTTTTGTTCATTTAAGTTAGTGATGTTTGTGTTTGCAGTTTTATGCACAGTCTCTCTGTCGTTGTTTAGCTTAAACATCAGTTTTTAGTCAGTTACAAAAGTGTCAGGCATTAAGTTTTTGTATTTTTAATTCACCTAATTATGACAGAGTTACAGGTTTCGGGTGTTTTTGAAAGTGTAAGCGGTGAAAACTTAAATGTGACCGTCGAGTAACGTTAGCTACTCAAACGAAGACAAATTGTGTAAGTGTTCATTAAGATGCAGAAATGAAAATAAGCGTACAAATATTCATAATGACAAGTACAATATAACCTAAAAACACTATAGAACCCTGCTTAGTATACCTAAAATTTTCTAGAGCGGTGAGATATTTACATTTACTGTACATTTATTCATTTAGCAGACGCTTTTATCCAAAGTGACTTACAGATGCGGACGGTGGAAGCAATCAAAAACAACAAAAAGAGCAATGATATATAAATGTTTTAACAAGTCTCAGTTAGGTTAACACAGTACACGTACCATGGGATTTTAAATAATATCATAAATAAAAAGAAAACAGATTGAATAAAAAAAGAATAGAGCAAGCTAGTGTTAGAGGTCTTTACACATACACACACATGCACACACACACGCATAAATAGATATAAACCGCAATGTTTTTCATAGCGTTACACTTTGAACGATATGTTTCCATGACATTGTTAGCTCTTTCTGTTTGAATCTATTTACAGCAGTTTTCACCATCCTAATTGTAATGGTTTGGTCTTATGCTTAGGGCCTTATACGTTGTATTTTCTAGTTTTTGCTCTCGTGCTAGTGGGTCTCTTTGTTCATACAAATCAATATTTCTGTGGATTTGGGTATTAAAATATTGCTTTAAACATCGTCTTCATTCGAGACGTTTACTTAACATCATTATATCATCCTAGTTTATATCAGATATAAGATATGTTGATTATTAATTATTATCCAACCTTTTAATCATCAAAATATCACGACTGACTTGAGTGATCATCTTGGGCGGAGCCATCTTGGGCGTGACCAATGTTTATGACTTCCTGATGACAAACCCCCATCGTGTACATCATACAAGGGTTGAGGGTGGCTCACTAAAACCAACAAAGGCCGGCTGATAAATGCTACAGTTGCCTGCTGTGAACAACAAACAATACAATAAATCAATAAACCGGAAATTTATCGTGAATTAAAACAGGACTACCGCATTCGGCGACAGTTCTATATCGATTAGGGGCAAAGTTTACGCCTTGAAAAGAATCGAATTCTGAAAAATTCGTCTGACGCTGCACAACTGACCCATGGAGGGTAAATGGAGCGGCGCTGATGAGGTCGAAAAACTGGAGTGCGCTGCGGCAAACACCAGTTTTGTCAAAGACATTATCGACCCTGATTTTAAACAACACTACAGAGGACAGATGATCGGACTGATGCAAAAGATCCTCAAGAAGGAATGCGACCCAAATCACGATTGTACGGGCAATAGCAAGCGGGAAACAAATCTCAGTAACCAAATGAAACTTGTAAGAAGACTGAAATATACATGGCCTGATTTGACCAGCATATTTTTAACCGGGAGGGACCCGGTGCATGTTTCTGCACGTAAAATTCTGGAAGTGATGTCTGAATGTGAAGATGAGATGGACGTTAATGACGTTCTCTATCTGTGTACATCTATAACAGATCAATGTGTGCTGTTGGCTGCCAAAAATTATGATTCTATGACCTGTGAAATTGTTGCAGCGTTGGTTGATTTTATATTGGACCAAAACATGTTAATCTGCAGAGATTTTATATTCTGGTTAGATTGCCTGTAATGTCATGAGTACTATTTGTTTTTAATGACAATTTGATAATTTTCTTCACTACATCAATGTATATTCAACAATATAGTGTTGAAATAAAAGATTGATCCACTTCACTCGCTATTCTGTTTCTCTGAGTTCAGCAACTAGAAACTAGAAAATACAACGTATAAGGCCCTAAGCATAAGACCAAACCATTACAATTAGGATGGTGAAAACTGCTGTAAATAGATTCAAACAGAAAGAGCTAACAATGTCATGGAAACATATCGTTCAAAGTGTAACGCTATGAAAAACATTGCGGTTTATATCTATTTATGCGTGTGTGTGTGCATGTGTGTGTGTATGTGTAAAGACCTCTAACACTAGCTTGCTCTATTCTTTTTTTATTCAATCTGTTTTCTTTTTATTTATGATATTATTTAAAATCCCATGGTACGTGTACTGTGTTAACCTAACTGAGACTTGTTAAAACATTTATATATCATTGTTCTTTTTGTTGTTTTTGATTGCTTCCACCGTCCGCATCTGTAAGTCACTTTGGATAAAAGCGTCTGCTAAATGAATAAATGTACAGTAAATGTAAATATCTCACCGCTCTAGAAAATTTTAGGTATACTAAGCAGGGTTCTATAGTGTTTTTAGGTTATATTGTACTTGTCATTATGAATATTTGTACGCTTATTTTCATTTCTGCATCTTAATGAACACTTACACAATTTGTCTTCGTTTGAGTAGCTAACGTTACTCGACGGTCACATTTAAGTTTTCACCGCTTACACTTTCAAAAACACCCGAAACCTGTAACTCTGTCATAATTAGGTGAATTAAAAATACAAAAACTTAATGCCTGACACTTTTGTAACTGACTAAAAACTGATGTTTAAGCTAAACAACGACAGAGAGACTGTGCATAAAACTGCAAACACAAACATCACTAACTTAAATGAACAAAAGATAATAACCACCAATATGTGTTCACACAATTAACTTTTTTTTTTTTTTTTTTTTAGATGATTCAGAATTAACTTAAATGAACAAAAGACAATAACCGCTAATATGTGTTCACACAGTTAACTTTATTTAGATGATTCAGAATTAACTTAAATGAACAAAAGACAATAACCGCTAATGTGTGTTCACACAATTACATTTATTTAGATGATTCACAGAAATAAAAATGACTCTTCAGTTGTTAGAAGAAAAAAAAAAGTGTACTACGTAACTGCGAAAATGACTTAAGGACCCTATGAATCGGTTCATTGAACCAAACTGTCCAAATAAATAATTTTTCAGAAGTGAATCGAACTTTGCATCACTAAAACAGATCACAGAAAAGAATACGAGTCTTTTTATTTAGGTTATCTGCGTATGCGTTTAATCAGATGTCCAATGATTTAGAGCGTTGCCACATACAATATGAGTATGTATTCACGACAGGCATGTTTGAAGCCTGAGGTGTGTGATGGGTATTGTAGTTCCCTGACCTGAAGATCTACATAGCTTGAATGAGGTATTAGGTAAACATATTACATTTGTAAAACAAAACATATAATACATATAACAACAATAAAATAACTGTTAACACATATTTAGACCAAACGACTATATTCAACAATAATACGATATACATGTGCTAAAACAGGCTAAAATGGGTTGACTATGCTGTAATGGTGCAACCGTTGTCATGTTATCTTGTGAACCATTGGGTGTTAGGATTCGTGTGTCCTGAAACCAAATAATTGTCTTTATCTTTAGAAAAAGTAATAATATGGCAAACGTAAGTCGGTCAATCGTGCATCCAGAGTTTAACTTACTGAATCTCTATAACAAATTTCTGCAATGGCTATACTTGTTACGATGCTTCCAAGTCGGTGTCTGGGGCTTGTTTTAAGAGCAAACCCTTGTTTGTGGACATTGTACGCATTTTTAAAGTTAAAGAGGGTAATGAACTCTTTCGCCAACTATTCTTGTTAGAACGCATAATCAGTGTTAGGGGGTCAACTTATTTACATATAGCTAAATTATATCATTTGATTAAAAATAAATGTAATCAGTTACAGTCAGTGAGAAAAATAATTAAATTGCGGTTAATTATGAAAATGTTACATCTGAATATTTTTACAGATTACAGATTTCATTGATATATTTCATAAACCACCTTAAATACTCTAAAATATGAGTCAGATGTTTCATGAGTTAAAGACGTATGCTTATTTACTATTTGGCCAATGTATATTTATTTGTTAAATTGAACCGATTTACCAACCGTTGTTAGATGCCATGGCATTCCCCTTCATAGGTGTGCAAAAACCTGATTTAAAAACAGTATCATAGCTGTTAAACTTTCTTGTTGTGTTTTTAAATATGTATTTAATCTCCAAGCAAATCTGATTTCGTGGTGGTTGTGCTTTAAAATGAAATGATCACAATCCTAATTTAAGTGATGAAGGATTTGAAAAGTCTGACGGTCATTAGTTGTTGAGTACTCTAATGTTAACCCCTGTCCTGTTTACACATTTCAAAAGATTAACGGTTGAAAACATTACAAGTCTTAAAACATGTAATCAAATGTTATCAGTTACATTACTTTTTAAACTTTTAGATTTTAAACGGGTTAATTTGTGATCTATAACCTATTACAACGTTCATAGTAACTTCCCCAAAACTGTACGTAAAATAATTCCACCAAGGTCTCAGCTACAGCTAAACGTTATAACAAAAACTTAAGGTCCTTGTTGACAGTTTTGTGAGGTGATGTGTGTGTGCGTGTGTGTGTGTGTGTGTGTGTGTGAAAGCAGCATGGTTTGGAAGAAATTTTTTTTAGCTTATATATGTGATTTTACTACAAACTATAAGCATTCTAACTAAGAAAACACAATATGTTTTTATTTTTTTTTCCAACCAAACCGTTTGTTTGCAGTTGTTAAAGTCGTAAGAATGTTTATTGTTATGAAAAGAAGGTAAGTTATGCTAGATAAATAAGTCTTTTTTATTAACCACAATGCGTTTATGAGTTATGTATTTGTTCTGCTTCATGTATGCAGCGGTTACCATACACACATTCAAGAGAAATGCGTCAACTCAATTGTTTTAAACAATCTAAACCATTTAGTCTATCCTTAAAAACCTCTTACATTTTTTTTTTCTTCACACATCTATTTTCATCTGTCTCTGGACTCTTGTTAAAACACTTGAGTGCTGACATGAATCCTGCATGAAAGCTAAAAAATTATACTTTTTTAAAACTATTTTAAACATCATGGTTAACAACACCATTTGGAAAGTGAGAAAGGACGTCTAATCTATTGTACACATTTCTGTCAGACATTTGTACCAACAAACACTTTTGGTTTCAAAGAAAACTTAGGACAACTCATTTTCAATCTTATATAGATATGTTCGTGTTTGTGACCTATTTTGTTTGTTTGTGTATTTTTTTACTTGTTTGAGTGTATATTAGTATTTATTTAGTTTGCATGTTCATGTTTTCTGTAATGTTTACATTTGTGTGTGTGTGTGTGTGTGTGTGTGTGTGTGTGTTTATGATTGTATGGTTGTGTTTGTGTACTTGTTTGCATTCTCGGTACATTTATGTTGAGTTTGAAAGATCTAGGGGTTAATAAAAATTATAAATGTAACTAAAATAAACTAAATTAACTCGAATTAAACTACATATTCCTATATGGTCTGACTTGTTAAAAGTTTTCACGTCCATTTGACCAGTAAATGAATTTTTAGCTAACCTCACGATCACAGGCCTAAACCATAAACATTTTATGGTTACCTGCAGCACACCATTTACAACACCAGAACCCCCGGAAAACTAATTAGATAACAGTTGAGTTGCAAACCCCAAAAACCTTTAGATGTTTTACAATCTTATCTGACATGGTCGTAACAGTAAACACAAAGACATCAGATTCCAGACACCAGACGCGTCTCTACGCACTACTTGAGATGAAATATTTAGCCTCTCCTGTAACGTTGTTAAAGTTTCTTTGGCAAGAAAATCAAAGACATTCCAAAACATTTCATTCCAGTTAGATTTGTGTATGCCTAAACGCATGTTTTAATTGATATAGCAACGATATAGCAATGATAGAAGTTAATACTGACAAAATAAAAGACGTATTCAAGGATTTAGCCTACTAAAGTATGTGTGAGTGACTTATTAAAATGAAATAAAACAACAATTTTTTCCAACAAGGAATTTTTGTTGAGATGAAAATAAAATGGTATAGGTTAACCTAATTTTAAAGTAAAAACATCGGTCTAATATTAAAACCAGGTAGAATGTTTTCATCAAATAAGAACTGATGTGTTTTTATTAAAAACGTTACTTTGTTTAACTCTTTTAACATACATTTAAACCTTTGTGACCAACGTTATTAGGGAGGTGTTAGGGGGATGTGTTAGTGGGTGTTTTTTTCTTTTTTATTCGTTGCTTTAAACATTAAAAATATAAAGGCGTACATTACTGGTAGATTTACAAATATGGTCTGAGATTACACTCAATTTTCGTTCACACTCTGTACATCATAAAACAAAATAAATGTAAAATAAATAAAACAACACTGAAGAAAAAGATAAAGAATGAAAAAGTAGGGGAGTAACAGATTTTCACATTAAGAAAAACCAAATCCCCCAATGAAGAATACAAAAATCTTGCTTTGAGACTTTTCATTTCTTTTAACGTCTCCAAATACATCCCAAATTTCTCTTTAAATGCCACTAAACGTAAGGATTTTGAAAAACATACATTTATGAATGTAGAATTTCGTGCCAGAAGTTAATATTGACAAAATAAAAGACATATTCAATATTCAATGATTTAGGCTACTAAAGTAAGTGTGAGTGGCTTATTAAAATAAAATAAAACATCAAGGACTTTTGTTTAGATGAAAAATAAAGAGCATATAGTTTTAAAGTAACTCATATACATAGATGTATCTAAAGATCCTGAAACAGGACACATATGTTCCAAGTGGGTAGATATAGAATACCTGAAAGAACATCTAATCATCCGTCTGTTTATACTACAGAAATGATTGTCATATTTTTGGCTCTTCAGTGGGTTGAACACATTAATATACCTAAAGTAGTCATATGTTCAGATTCATTTGCAGTACTACCAAGTTTAAAGTGTGGCGAATTTTCAACAAGACAATTTGTCATTCATTTTACAGAGTTTGTTCAGAATACAACCAAAAACAAATATTTATTTTGTATAGATACCTGCACATATAGGAATTGAAGGTAGTGGATCAGATAAAAACATTAAAATGTCAGACATCAAATTTAATGAAAGGAGAATTTTGGGGATAGAAAGGAAGCTCTCGCCATAGAATTGGACACATTGCACTTAATCAGTCATTATTTATAAGAGGAAAAACATGTGTCTGGACTTTGTGTTAAATGTGATCTTCCTGAATCAGTTGAACCTATTTTAATAAAATGTAAAAGATATGACAACGAAAGAATACAACTTACTTACACTTAATATAGAAATAAACCAGATCTCATTTTAGAAAATGTTAAATAAAGATGTGACTATAGAAATGTTTCAATGATTAAGTATCTCAAAGAGTTGATAAACAGGATTTAAAGAATCACTACTAAGTTTGTCACGTTTCAATCTGAGACGAGATATTTCTTACCTGTCATATTGTTAAATGGGTGATACTTTTAACTACATATGTATGGTTTAATTACTAGATAACACGACACAAACTCGGCAGAAGGAAAATGTGTGTGTGTGTGTGTGTGTTTGTGTGTGTGTGTGTGTGTGTGTGTGTGTGTGTGTGTTTGTGTACTTGTTTGCATTCTCGGTACATTTATGTTGATGTTGAAAGATCTAGGGTTAATAAAAATTATAAATGTAACTAAAATAAACTAAATTAACTCGAATTAAACTACATATTCCTATATGGTCTGACTTGTTAAAAGATTTCACACCCATTTGACCCACTAAATGAACTGTCAGATAACCTCACGATCACAGGCCTAAGCCATAAATTTGAAATTGCCTTTGATCCTTGATTACACACAATTTTTTTTTAAACTTTAGCCGTCCTGCAGTGCACCATTTAGCTACAACACCAGAACCCCCCGAAAAACTAATTAGATTACAGTCGAGTTGCAAACCCCCAAAAACCTTTAGATGTTTTTACACCCGCTGATGTCTAACTGATATGCAGGCGACATCGCACAGACACCAGGTGCACGACACGGTCACGTTTCGCTGCACGACCTGAGACGAGACATTTCTTCCCTGTCATATTGTTAAATGGGGATGCTTTTAACTACATATGTCTGGTTTAATTACTAGATAACGCGACAAAAACTTACAAATTGGACAGAAGGAAAGTGTGGATGGGTGGCTGAGTGTGTGTGTGTGTGTGTTAATTGTCATAGCTTGAGAAATTAAGCTTGACAAAAATAAAAGATATATCGACGGCAATAGTCTAAATTTAGACTAGTCGTAGATTAGAGTAATTAACTTAACACATTAAAAACAAATAATGCTTTTTTTCAGTGCTGTTTTTTATTATTATTTTTATTTTTTATTTTTTAAGACTAAAAGTAAATAAAATCGCATAAAGCTACATCATTTAAAAAGTACAAATTGATCTTATGTTTAAATGGATTTAAAGTTTTCACTAATTAAGGACTGATGTCTATTTATTAAGAAATACTTAGTTTAATTATTTTAACATTTAAAATCTATTTGACGCTGCTATCACGCCTACAGCGGGGCAGTCTCTAGCGCCGGAGGCGTGGTTTTTTTTCCGGAGCATTCCCCCGAGCCTCATTCTAAGTGTGTCAGCGATGATGTCAGTATCGCTCAACGGAGATGCCTTGACACTTTGCTGTGAGATCTTTTTTTCTTTCGTCTAACTCTCTGTCAGTAACACTCTCGATTTTTAAAGTTGTAGTTAGTGGTAAAGTACAACATAGATTTGATTTGAAGGATCTTGTCTGATGGATTTTATTTTTGATCCGCGTAATGCCTACCATATTTTTTCTTTTCTTTTTAACTTTTTATAACATCGTGACAAACGCCAAGTTTTCTGGTTTGTATCGCCGCTTTACATTCATTTCTTTTTTAGTTTGAGGTAAGGTACAAATGCTAAATGCTTTCTTTTCTAACTGGTAACAAAACACCTTTTTACATTTTTACAAGCTCTCACATCTTTTTCACGTGTTGCTTAACGAAAACACATCTGATAGTTTTGACTTTAGTTGTTTTAGATAAATAACCAGTAACCTATTTTTTTTCTTTTTTTATTTGTTACAACTTTAACAACGTTTTACACTTTTCCAACTACGAAAACAATCATTGCATCGTTCCCATTTTGTTTGTGTTATAACCTTTTTTCTTGAAATGCACTGTGTACTTAAAACCTTAATAAAAACTTCCCTTATACCATTTTAATGATTTCAACCCTTTCCACAGTTTAAAAAAAAAAAAGCACATAGACCCCCAACACATTTTCACCCAACCCCCTCACAGAAATTCCTTCTTAGGGTCGTAAGTTCATATCTAGGTCACCGGGGTGTACAGGGAGGGGAGGGGTGGGGGGTACAAACAGGTGTCCAGAACAGATGGCTTTTATGACCCTCATCAATCAAATTTTTGACACATGGTATACTTTATCCTCTCTCTGGGGTGAAATGCTCATTTTCACTCAATATCCTGTTAATCTTGAGTACCTATAGAGTAGTACTGCATCCTTCATATCTCCAAAAAGTTTTTAGTTTTATTGTATTTATAAGAGAAAAATAGTCTGTGCCGATTTTTTTTTGGAAAACACAAGCGTCTGGAGGAGTGACGTGTGGGCGGAGCTAAAGAATCACGAGCGCCAGTAGGCTTTTGCGTCGAGAGCGTTTGGAAGTTGTGACATTACCGCGAGGAAAAAAAACCATCATCCAAAACAAACCATGGCTAACAGTCAGATTCAGCGTATATTTATGATCCAGAATCAGATCCCGAGGCTGAAACTGAACGAGAGCAGCAGCAGCAACGACTACAGCAGGACGTCTCTATGTGGTATGTACTGAAACTGTATATATTTCCTTAGCGGTTTTGGAAAATGACTAAGTTCCACTTTATGTCGTCTTTTTTTTTTTTTTTAAGCTGTACATGTGGAAAGTGCAGTTTGATGCCAACATCGCATGTTGTTTACTATAGCTATAGCCGATAACTAAGTTAACAACACAGAGATATTTGATAAATGTTTTTTTTTTTTGGTAATCTGTGCAGGGTTGTCTTGCCCTGGCAACCAAAAACACACTTCTTTTGTGACATTTCGCTCTCGCTTTGATCAGTGAAGTCTGTTGTGCTCTCTCTGCTCTGCTATACGGGAGCGCGAAATCTTCCGGCAGAAGTGCCTTAGGACCCATATAAGGAAATTCCGCTCCATCTAACGTCACACAGAGCCATACTCGAAAAAAACTTTCAGAAACTTGTGACAAACCGGAAGGAGTATTTTTGGAACAAAAATACTCCTTCAAACATACAACTTAATTTTTGAAACTTTGTCCATGTTTAGCATGGGAATCCAACTCTTGTAAAAAACTCAGTATGCATGAAATAGCATTTCACCCCCCCTTTAATATTAGTAGTCAAGATGATTTTGTGCCCTTCCAAATTCATTCTGCTACTGCTATCATATATTAAGTCATCATTTAAATGAAGAGGCCTGTTCTAGAGACAGCCATGCATCCCCATGCCATGACACCACCTCCACCAAGCTTTACAGATGAGGATGTATGCTTAGGATCATTTGCAGTTCCCTTTTTTCTCCACACTTTTGCTTTCCAATCACTTAAAGATAAAGGTTCATTTTTGTCTCATCGGTACATCTACTCAGTTCCAGAACTCTTCTGGCTCACATTTGTGAAGAATCTTGCCTTTCTATTTTTGGTGCTGATCAGAGGTTTTGCATATTGTGGTGTAGCTTCTGTAATTCTGTGTCAAATTCTCCTGCGGTCTGTAGATTGACAGAGCATCACCCCAGCTTTCTGGAGGTTGTTGGCGATTTTACAGATTTTAGGGTCTGTATTTTAGGGTTCATTTTCACAGCTTTTATGATTTGTCCATCATCAACTACTGTTATTTTTCTCAGCCAATCAGTTCATTGTTGGTCGCTGATGTCGCCAGTAGTTTCCAAACTCTTGATTTCTCCATGCCCTTTGTTTTTCCTATAGTTCTAATTGATTTCCTCTTTTATTTTAGCATCCACATTGCTTGCTTTTCTTTCAGAGTCAGCTTCCTCATCTTCATCCCGGTTTGTGTGTGTCATCATCGAATGCCAGACTCAGAATGCAGAAGCTATGGATATAACTGATAAGACACATTTCCCTGATTGTAATATGTGAAGAATTAATGCAACAGGACACAGCCGAACACTTAGAAAGATCTGTGAGGAAACTGTTCCATTACTTATGCTCACATCAGATAGGGAGATGAAACTCTAAAAGTGCTGATCTTCTGAGCTGGTAAAACACATTGAATCACCCAATAATTAAAATGTAAAATTCTGTAGTTTTGTCTCATTTTAATCTTTTAATCATATTAACAGATTTCTTGACTCCACAGCAAAGATAGCAATTTTGTCATTACTGTCCCAGTACCAGTACTTATGGAGGGCATAATGTGTGTAGTACATATACACATTTCTGCATCAACACAAGAGAAGCTCTTTACCTCATGCTCTGTGGTGTGAGGAAAATAAACTGTCTGTAGCGCTGACTGGCAGCAATCTTCAGCATCATGTCCATGGAGATCCTCCGGTTCACCATATCCTGAGAGAGCAAACACACAACACAGTGACTGCTTACTCGACTCCAGTCACCAGATTCTCCTTAGAAGCCATGACAAATATATTGTATTCACACATTATTGGCTACTTGACAAAGATACATCAAGTAGTGACAGCAGTGTCCAAAACAATCTTTATGGTCACATATTAAACAGAGAGACGACATTACATTTTTCTGTTTGTTAAAATGGTTACCAGAATATACACTGAAGACAAAATCCCTGAAAATATTAACAAAATCCCTGAGAGATTTTTTAGCAAGTTATTTTCAATTTATTTGATTCTGTAATGAAAACTCCACATCATACATACACTAGGACACTTTACTCAGCACCTACAGAACCAATGCAAGTAACCGCTTTTAGATGCGCTTCTAGGCTTTGTCCCCTTTTAATTAAGGTGATGAGATTCTTTGATGGTTCTTAACAGGTTGTGATTTAGTATGAGTACTAATACTACCATGACTCTCCATGCTCTCTCTATCCATGCTTTCCTTGCATTGGCATCTATGTTTAATGTGTGTATGTTTGTGTCTAGTCAGATGTTGCATGTTCCCCGGTAGTGTAGTTTAATAAACATCAATATGTATTCACACTTGGTTGTCTGTGTTTGCTGCTCACAGGACAAGGTAACTTTAACGTTCCTGTTTTGTTAGATGCTCTGGCAGCAATGTATTAGAGCCAATAATCGATTAACAGTGTCTGCCCTGTGGACGGACAAATCATTTTATTGTACTATTAATGCTATAATTCTACAAGTAATTCCTGAAAATGAATGTAGTTAATAATAACCCGTTATGATCTCCTCCATCATGGTAAAGAAAAATCTTTTCACAACATCCAGCCAAGTGAAGAGCACTCTCCAGAAGGTAGACATGTCACTGTCAAAGTCTACTATCAAAAGAAGACGTCACAAGAGCAAATACAGGGGGTTCACCACAAAGAGCAAACAAGGCCTGATTAGACTTTGCCAAAAAACATCTCAAAAAGCTAGACTACTTCTGGTAAAGCATTCTTTGGATGACTGAAATTAAGATCAATCTGTACCAGAATGACAGGAAGAAAGTAGTATTGAGAAGGCTTGGAACAACTCATTATCCAAAGCATACAACATAATCTGTGAAACATGGTGGAGCAAGTGTGATGGCATGAGCACGCATGGCTTCCAGTGGCACTGGGTTACTTGTTTATTGCTGACATGACAGAACACAGAAATAGCCGGATTAATTCTGAAGCGTATAGGGATATACTCTCTGCCCAGATTCAGCCAAATGCAGCAAAGTTGTTCGGGCAGCACTTCATAGTACAAATGGATGGACAATGACCAAAAACATACAGCAAAAGCAACCCAGGAGTTTTTAGGGGCAGCTGTGACCTAATGGTTAGAGAGCTGGGCTATTTACCAGAAGGTCACTGGTTCGAGTCTCAATGCTGGCAGGAGTTGTAGGTGGGAGGGAGTGAATGAACAGCACTCTCTTCCACCCTCAATACCCATGGCTGAAGTACCCTTGAGCAAGGCACTGAACCCCCAGTTGCTCCCCGGGTGCTGGATATATAGCTGCCCACTGCTCTGGGTGTGTGTTTACTTCTAACTGCTGTGTGTGTGCACTTGGATGGGTTAAATGCAGAGCACCAATTCCGAGTATGGGCTACTAGACTTGGCAAATGTCATGACTTTGATTTTTATTTTAAAGGGATAGTTCACTCTCAAATTAAATTTTGATATGTTTTAGCTTACCTCAAGTACATCCAAGATGTAGGTTTCTTTGTTTTGATATTTTTAGGTCCAACCGTTCTTGTCTGTGACTCACATAATGGATGTCTATGGTCACCACCTCAAAGAGCATGCACAGAGGAGTCAAAATTAAACAGTTCCCCATCATAAGAACACACTGATGACCTAAGACACGAAACGAGCGGTGTAAGAAAACGAACAGTATTTATATAGTTTTTACCTCTTGTACACAACCATGTCCAACTGATCTGAGTGCATGAGTGTTTCCCGATGTGACGTGCGCGCGAGCTCTGGCTTTAGTCTGTGCAAGCGCGGAAAGCCCCGGGATGTGATCTCTCGCGCATATACATCACTCATTGTTTACCACACGCTACGGCACCAATCTGCACTGTCTGAAATATAATGCAGTAATTGTAGTTAATTAATTTGTTTATAATTCACCCTATAATCGTTGCGATTATAATAAAAATACAACACATTACTCACTCTATTGACAGCGTGCCATTGGGTCCCTCTAGCATTGGATGTCGCCTCCAGTTTATATGTGGCAAACTAAACACAACGTGCAAAACACTGCGTCTCAACAGCGGAGAAAACTCAGGATCTTCAGTCAGGCAGGTGTGCAATGCGATACTGTCAATGTCATCGTCTTTTAGCTGTGTTCCATTCGTGACAACATATGCTCTCCACTTGTGTTGGCATCTCACAACACTTGCTACTAAAACACCACCAATTTTGAAGAGATCTCTGTCTCTCTGAGGCTTGAAGACAAGCTGCTGCAGCGGATCGCTCCTGAGTACTTGATCTGTGTATTCTGGTTCAAATAAATATGATTGTGAAAAAAATTCAACGTTGTCTGTTGATATATTGAAATCATCTTCCATTGCAATTTCCTGTACGTCTAAATATGTTTAGATCTTCACAGTGAAAGGTAATACTTCCGAAATCTGTGTTAACCATAGGCAGTAAGTGTAAACAATGAGTGATGTACACGCTCGAGAGATCACTTCCGGCACTTTGCGTGCTTGCACAGACTAAAGCCAGCGCGCACGCTCACGTCACATCAGAAAGCACTCGTGCCCTCAGATCAGTTGGACGTGGTTGTGTACAAGAGGTAAAAACTATATAAATACTGTTCATTTTCTTACACAAACCGCTCGTTTCGTGTCTTAGGTCATCAATGTGTTCTTATGATGGGGAATTGTTTAATTTTGACCCCTCTGTGCATGCTCTTTGAGGTGGTGACCATAGACATCCATTATGTGAGTCACAGACAAGAACGGTTGGACCTAAAAATATCAAGATGGGAAATACTGAGGAAACAAAGAAACCTACATCTAGGATGTCCTTTAGGTAAGCTAAAACATACCAAAATTTAATTTGACAGTCAACCATCCCTTTAAAGTAGAATATTCCTCCAAAAGTCAGAAAAGTCAATCTTTTTAAAACAAGGACCACAATGGAAATAAGTTATTGTAACTCTGTGTTATCTTTAACAAGAAGGTTCTAACAGTGAATTGCTACTTATTGTGTCATAAAAAAATAAAAAAATTAAAGATTTCAACCCGATTGAGCATGCTTTTAACTTGCTCAAGACAAATCTAGAAGCAGAAAGACCCACAAACAAACAACAACTGAAGTTAGCTGCAGTAAAGGCCTGGCAAAGCATCAAAAGCAGAAAACCCAGCCTCTGGTGATGTCCATGAGTTCCAGAGTTAAGGCAGTCATTGCCTACAAAGGATTCTCAACCAAATAATACAAATTATTTTATTTATCATTATATTTATTTGTCCAATTACATTTTCAGCCCCTGAAAATTGGGATACTGTGTATAAAAATGGTCGTAATGTAAATGTGTGTACCCTATTTTCCGGACTATAAGTCACACTTTTTTTCATAGTTTGGCTGGTTCTGCGACTTATAGTCAGGTGCGACTTATTGATCAAAATTAATTTGACATGAACCAAGAGAGTCAGTTATTTCCAATGTTTTCTCTTAGTTCATTTCTCTTGGTTCATGTCAAATTAATTTTGATAGGTTGCACCTGACTAAGTTGCTGGAATAGCCAAACTATGAAAAAAAGTGCAATTTATAGTCCGGAAAATACGGTATATATATACCGACACACACACACCTTACCATATATACATCAAACACATCTAAAGCACGGAACGGAGCGTCAGTTATGGCCCACAGTGACAGGATGAAGCACACGGTAGAAAACCAATGCTCTCCTCTAGACAGAAAATGCATGTCCCTCAGATCAGCATTATCACCCTCTCCTGGCTGAACCTGAGAAAGAAACGGATGACCGTCATCCAGAGAAACTACTGTACTTTTAAAAAGTCCTGGTTACTGCATGTAGAGTAAAATCCTGATCCCAAAGACAGTTTTTGAGCACATAGGCTATACAACAAAATTAAATTATACAAGAATGCATGCCCCTATGCATACATCAGGTGTTTGCTCATCAAGAAAACAATAACTTGCAAAGTCTTACTAATATGGAAAGTGTCTCATTCTCATGGTCAAAGATCATCTTCCCTATGTATCCTCTCTGAGACAGCATGGATTCAAAGTAGTACTTACAGCGCACAGAAAGATACCTGGAAACACACAGAAACACAACCTACATCATTATCATCAGTACTCTCAAATCTGCACTAAAATGGACAAGCCCTTTGATATTTCCTACTGTAACTTGCTGTTTTAAGGCAATAAAATACAGGCAAAAGTCACTGTTTTTTTATGCACTGGTCAATTTTGAGATTTTGGGCTTTTTGTAACATGTTTAAGACTAGTGGAAAGAAAACTTATTTTATTGCACTTTACAGTATATATGAATCTGATTTTTTTTATATACTTATTTTCTGGCTGATGTGAAGTACAGTATTTTCTGATCCATGGCGTGATAAAACAATATCTAAAATCCCTGATGTCAAAATCTTTAACTCAACAAAATGAAACAAGAATGTTGAACCTGGATTTATATAATGTTCAGATTCCTGTTATAAATGTTAAATATTTAATTAAATAATGGCTTACTTGCATTTTTAAATATACCCTTAAAAAAAAACTTCTAATATAAAACACAATTCTTAATATAATCAATCAACTTGGCAAGTATGGTGACCTTTTTACCATATTCACTTGCATTGTCCTTAAAGGGTTACTCCATCCCAAAATGAAAATGTTGTCATTATTCACTTTAGGGCTGTGACGGTTGCTGTGACAACTGCAGTAGACAACCGCGGTTGTATAAAATTTTGTATATAAGTGTAATAACTGTAATAGTTGAAAATTCTAAATCTATGGTATTTAACAAATTACCTCAAACACAGCATTTCCTTTAGATTGGCAGATTTGAGCGCAGGAAAATTGTTTATGCATTCAGCACATTAATTTAGTGTTGAGCCATCTGCATTCATGTCACCCATCTACGTTTGCACAAGTTCTCGTGATCTCAAACGCTGGCTGGTCATGTTTGGTGAGTCTTTCTCCAAACTGGCCAAATACAATCAAGACAGCGATCAATAAAAATGGTAACAAGAAATATGGCAACGATTCCTATTTCAAAGAGAGCGCGTGCAGATGAGGAGTTAATATTTTTTGGTAATTCCATTAATTAACTGACCACAACACTGCTTGCACATAGTTTATTTCGCAGTTTGATATGAAAGGATACTCACAAAGGAAGTGCGCAATGGCGCCTTTGAGCGCAGGACCGTTTCCGAACTCGCTTTACTTGAACCTGATAATAAAGTGAAGAGGAGCGTGTGTCTGAAACGTCTCCTGTTCAGTCATTCTGCGACTGAATAAATTCACTTCTTGTCATGAGAAAAAGTGACAGAAGCAGCAGTTGTGAGTGGGTGGCCATCCACGCCCCTATGTTAAATATTTTGAATACATTAAACAGAAAAAAAAAAATGTATCGCCTTCGTTAACAAGCACATTTTGACACTAATATATTTATACATATTTATACACACACATACATACATACATACATACATAGATACATACATATATATATATATATCTTTTTTTAAACCAACACCGCGCCACCAGCGGTTGTTGGTCCATGACTACCGCGGTGGTAAAAATCAGCCACCGTCACAGCCCTAATTCACTTACCTCCATGTCATTCCAAACCCATAAAAGCTTCGTTCGTCTTCGGAACATAATTTAAGATATTTTGAATGAAAACAGGAAGGGTTGAGGCTGTCTCACAGACTGCCAAATAAATACCGTATTTTTCAGACTATAAGTCGCACCTAAGTATATACGTCGCACTGGACTATAAGTCGCATTTATTTAGAACCAAGAACCAAAAGAAAACATTGCCGCCTACAGGCACGAGGGGGCGCTCTGTTTTCAGTAGTAGACTACAGGAGCACTGAGCAGCATAGAGCGCCCCCTCGCGGCTGTAGACGGTAATGTTTTCTCTTAGTTCATTTCTCTTGGTTCATGTCAAATTAATTTTGATAAATAAGTCGCACCTGACTATAAGTCGCAGGACCAGCCAAACTATGAAAAAAAGTGTTAATTATAGTCCAGAAAATACGGTAACAGTGTCAAGGTCCAAATATGAAAAATATGAAAAGCATCGTCAGAATACTCCATCTGCCATCAGTGATTCAACCGTAACGTTATGAAGCAACAAGAATACTTCTTGTACACTTTATTTAAGAATTCCTCTCCTGTGTCTCTCCAAATCAGTGTAGCGCCATTTGACAATTCTGAGCAGTATGCAGATGGTGTACGCTCTTCTGTGTCAGCCGTGTAAAGCCGATGCATTGTTTGCTTTCAAACCAAAGAGTAAATACATGTAAAAAAAAAAAAAAAAAAAACTTACCCTTGTGGCGTGGCTGACACAGAAGAGCATAGGCAGTTTGAGTGATGTGGAGAGACACAAAGGAGACTGTTGACAAGGGAATTGTTGAATAAAGTCTTTATTTTTTTATTCCTTTGTGTATAAAAAGTATTCTTGTCGCTTCATAATGTTATGGGTGAATCACTGATGGCAGATGGACAATTCTGACGATGTCTTTCATACTTTTCTGGACCTTGACACTGTTATTTATTTGGTAGTCTATGGGACAGTCACAAGCCTCCCGGTTTTCATCTTAAATATCTTAAATTGTGCTCCGAAGACGAACAAAGCTTTTAGGGGTTTGGACATGGGGGTAAGTGAATAATGACAAAATTTTAATTTTGGGATAGAGTAACCCTTCATTAGGGAATTTTTTAATTCAGTAAAACTAATACAGTGATTAACCTTTGAGCGACTTAATATCAAAAGCAGACAAACAAAGGCTGTTTCATTTGTGACCATTGAATTGGTGGTCTGATGTTCACAATAAAACAATATTTTTGAAAACAATTTTAATCAGTCTGCGAGAATCAGACAAGAGCCTTCTAATGAAACTTACATTCTCAGTTCAGCATAGACGTGTCTGGTGTTTATGATCTCAGTTAACTGGTGGATGATAGCCTCCAGACTCTTCACCTGTTGGGTCATGTTACTGAAGTTTTCCTTCGCCTCATGAAACTGCCTACAAGATTCAATGACCAAAACTTCACCGTTATAACATCACAACATATAAACCTCACCTACATGATAAACAATGTAGATGCGCTTCGTAGATGTAAGGGGAAAATAACTACATTGGTCAGTACTAGGGCTGCCCTCTGCCTCAACTAAGGATTTTTCTGGTCGACTAGTAGTCGTTCATTTTAACCATTAGTCAACTAATCGCACGTTTATTAATAAAAGATTTAAATCATTATAATGAGCCTTTAATTGCCTACAAAGCCCAATAAGCACTCAAGCGACTGCATAAAGTGTGCCACAGCGCACTGCAGAAGTTATGATTATGAATGTATCAGGGAAAAACTGTTAGGACGCTACATTAACAGTTTAATCATTTACTGATATTATTTGTTTCTGCATCTCCGCAGCCCGCATCCATGTTTCATACATATTCCATGATCTGAGAATATTTGTTAACCATTTGAATTGGTTTATTTGAAAGCAACAATTTTCAGTCTCAATAAATTAAAATGCCTTGGAAAAAATTATTTCAGTAATTCAACTGAAATTGTGAATCTTGTGTATTAAATCAATTCTGTGCACATAGATTGAAGTAGTTAAAGTCTTTGGTTCTTTTAATTGTGATGATTTTGGCTCACATTTAACAAAAACCCACCAATTCATGATCTCAACAAATTAGCATACTTCATTATACCAATAAAAAAAATAGTAAATTGTTGGTCTTTTTTTGGAAAGTATGTTCATTTACTGTACATGTACTCAATACTTGTTAGGGGCTCCTTTTGCTTTTATTACTGCCTCATGACATGGAGGTGATCAGTTTGAGTCATTGCTGAGGTGGTCTGAAAGCACAGGTTTCTTTGACAGTGACCTTCCGCTCATCTGCATGTTTTGGTCTCTTGTTTCTCATCTTCCTCTTGACAAAAGGCCATAGATTCTCTATAGTATTCACGTCTGGTGAGTTTGCTGGCCAGTCAAGCACACCAACACCATGGTCATTTAACCAACTTTTGGTGCTTTTGGCAGTGTGGGCAGGTGCCAAATCCTGCTGGAAAATGAAATCAGCATCTTCAAAAAGCTGATCAGCAGAAAGAAGCATGAAGTGCTCCAAAATTTATTGGTAAACAGGTGCAGTGACTTTGGTTTTCAAAAAACACAATGGACCAGCACCAGCAGATGACATTGCACCCCAAATAGTCACAGACTGTGAAAACTTAACACTGGGCTTCAAGCAACTTGGGCTATGAGCTTCTACACCCTTCCTCCAGACTCTAGGACCTTGGTTTCCCAATGAAATACAAAACTTGCTCTCATCTGAAAAGATAACTTTGGACCACTGGACAACAGTCCAGTTCTTCTTCTCCTTAGCCCATGTAAGGCGACTCTGATGCCATCTTTGGTTCAGTAAATTCCTTGACACATCTGTGTGTGGTGGCTCTTGATGCCTTGACCCCAGCCTCAGTCCATTCCTTGTGAAGTTCACTCAAATTCTTGAATCTATTTTGCTTGACAATCCTCACTTAGGGGCCGTTCACATATAGCGTCTTTTGCGCACTCATTTTCGTTATTTCCAATGTAGGTGCGGTATGCGCGCTCATAATGGAAGCGATGCGGTTGCGACGTGCTCGTTTTTTTCCAGGCGCGTCCGCACCGCATCGAGTTAAAAACATCTAAACTTTTCAGAGAGCCGCAAGCGCAACGCAGGTCATGTGACAAGAACTAACCAATCAGCTTCATCCTTTCCCGTAACAACGTTGAAAGCTCAGCCAAGATGAAGGAAGCGGTTTTTAGAGCTGCAAATTAATTTATCCTTTGCTGAAATTTCCGTGTCTTCATGGAGAGAGCACGTCATTGTTGCTTAGCAACGGCAGACGCCTCAGGGGCGCAACTGCCTGAGTGCTTTGGAAAGAAGGAGAAAGCGGCAAGCCTAGGCGCGATATGTGAACGGCCCCTAAGGCTGCTGTTCTCTCGGTTGGTTGTGCATATTTTTCATACCTGCAAACTCAGAAGGACTGAAAAAGGTGACAGACCCCCCCCCCCCCCCCCCCATAGAAGAAAATTTATTTTATACATTCTATTCAGTCATTATCTGCCGGCAACCATTATTTAACATGCAAATACAATTGATATATAAAATAGAGGAGAAACTGATAATCGTTGTTGCTGGGTTTCCTATCATGTATGACATGACTTTATTTTTTCATTCAGAAAAAATTCAAAAGACCAGTTACAAAAGAGAGAGAGAGCCCCGTCCACGCACTCACCTTCACCGTCTTGCTCTCTCTCCCTCATGCATATTAATCAAAATTCCCGACCAAATGTGACCAAAACGGTTATAAAAATGCTGTCATTATAAAGGTGTAAAATGTCGTTGATGAAAATAATGACGAAAAGTACTCGTAAACGAAATTAACAGTAATGCAGTGGAGTAGATAACTTAGCCTTGCCAAAATCCTTCACAGTGACATTAAACTAACATTGTAAGCTAACAACACAATTTGCTGATCTTACTAGCTGACTAGGCGACAATTCCATTATAACGTTAATGTTAAACATGTTAACTAACAACAACATTAGAGAAAACAATCATATTGTTAGCAGATAACAGCACTTACCTCAAAACTAATGTCAGTGTCCAAAGTGTGAATTCATCCGCGGGAAAGCTGCCGCTATCTTGACTGTGATTGGCCAAATGACTCGCGTGAAGTAGGTTCAAAAGTAGGCGTGAATAGGCGCGAATTCATCTACGGGAAAAGTTGCTGCCAGGGCTTTTTCAAAGAATACGCTGCTGTTATCTTGACTGTGATTGGCCAAATGACTCGCGTGCTGTATCACCAAAGATGTTTGTGAAGAAGACCGCAGTAGGGAAGACCGCAGAAGACCCCCTCCCCCATCAAAAAAAACTCTTCGGATTTACACAATTCACGTGGATGACATTTTCCCATTCAAAACTGCGATTTTCACCGAAAAGCAACTAGTTTGCAGGTATGATTTTTCTTCCACACTATTTCCTTCCACTTAATTTTTTGTTAACATGCTAGGATACTCTACACTCTGTGAACATGCAGCTTCTTTGGCAATGAATGTTTGTGGCTTACCCTGTCAGCAGTCTTCCTCATGATTGTTTAGCCTAGTGAACCAAACTGAGATACCATTTTGAAGGCCCAGGAAACCTTTGCAGGTGTTTTGAGTTGATTAGCTGATTGGCATGTCACCATATTCTAATTTGTTAAGATTAATTGGTGAGTTTTTGTTAAATGTGAGCCATAATCATCACAATTAAAAGAACCATAGACTTATGTCTGAGTGCACTGAATTTAATAAACAAGTTCCACAATTTGAGTTGAATTACTGAAATAAATGAACTTTTCCACGACATTCTAATGTATTGAGATGTATCTGTATATGTGACACTGGACCACAAAACCAGTCTTAAGTCGCTGCTGGGGTATATTTGTAGCAATAGCCAAAAATACATTGTATAGGTCAAAATGAATGAATGATTTTTCTTTTATTCCAAAAATCATTAGGGCTTTAACTAAAGAACATGTTCCACTGCTAATGACTTCATTTGGACAACTTTAAAGGTGATTTTCTCCATATTTAGATTATTTAGCACTCTCAGATTCCAGATCTTCAAATACTTGTATCTTCGCCAAATATTGTCTGATCATAATAAACCATTCATCAATGGAAAGATTGTTTCAGCTTTCAGATTATGTATAAATCTCAATTTTAAGAAATTGGATCCTTATGTTTTGTGGTCCAGTTCCATATGCATACATTGTAACATTTACTTTATTTGTTAAATTCAAATGCAAAGCATAGAAAATACAGAGATATATGCTTTATACTGCAAATCAGCTAAAAAAATACAGAGCTATGAAACTGACACTTAAGACTGATTTTGTGGTCAAGGGTCACATATGGTCTTAAAAATAGGTTAAAATCTAATTTCTTGTATCTTTCTTTTAATTTTGGGGTGAAATACCACCAGGTCACATTTGACTGCTGGAGACCGTGTCTGTGTACCTGACAATAGTGTCTCTCTGCCCTTGCTGGTCTTGCTGTGTATAGATCTGGTGTTTGAGGTGGCTGATCTCACTTTCCAAACTCTTCGCTGTTCTCCTTACACCCAGACGCTCGGGGCAGATTTCTGAGGCTTTCGCCATGGAAACCTGTCAAAAAAAGATTCAGTCAAACAAACGGAAATCTTTTTATATCTATTGGATCAGTGTAAGATGTCAGTGTTTGGTCACCTGTAACACCTGGTCCTTGTCTTTCAGTTTCTTCTTTAGTGTCTCAATCTTGTCCACATGGGCTTTCCGCTTCTCTTCATAGTGTTTTTTAAGATGTTTACTCCACGCCAACTCCTGATCACTGTTGCTCAATTGCTCCTACAAGCAATCACATAAAAACAAAACTGTTACTAGATTGGACACATTGATAATTAAGAATATGTGCTGTAGTGGACTGTACAGTAGTGAACTTGAAGCTCATGATCCTTATTTTAAAGCTTGACAGCCTGCCATTTTTAAACATTAGCAAAGAGGAATTAGGACTCTGGTGGTTAAAAGCTATCCACTGATGATGTTACACCTAGTGCTGGATGATATGAGACAAAAATCATATCTCTGTATATTTTAGCTGATTTGCAGAATAAAGTAAAGTTCTATGCTTTGCATTTGAATTTAACAAATAAACGAATAATGCAAACGTTACAATGTAGGTATAGGCAAGCTTCATCCTCAAAGCTAAAAAAAAAAAAAAAAAAAAAACTGTTAAATGACACCACAAATCCTTTTTACAAGCATAATTCAAAAAGGACAAGGCATGGAGTTTAATTGCAGGATTGAGTAGGAGTGGAAAAAACTGAATTAAACCGGATCTAAAACGTGTAAAAAAAAAAAAAAAAAAATGGTGGCGTGGTCTTATCTTCGTAACAGTTTAAGATATTTTAGATTTAGTCCGAGAGCTCTCAGTCCCTCCACTGAAGCTGTGTTAACGGTATACTGTCCATGTCCAGAAATGTAAGAAAAACATCATAGTGTAAATGTGAATTTTTTGAAGCATCGAAAATACATTTTGGTCAAAAAAGTGCAAAAACTACGACTTTATTCAGCATTGTCTTCTCTTCCGTGTCTGTTGTGAGAGAGAGTTCAAAACAAAGCAGTTTGTGATATCCGGTTCGCGAACGAATCATTCGATATAACCAGATTTTTTTTAACCAGTTCACCAAATCGAACCGAATCGTTTTAAACGGTTCGCGCCTCCAATACGCATTAATCCACAAATGACTTAAGCTGTTAACTTTTTTAATGTGGCTGACACTCCTTCTGAGTTAAAACAAACCAATATACCGGAGTAATTCATTTACTCAAACAGTACACTGACTGAACTGCTGTGAAGAGAGAATTGAAGATGAACACTGAGACGAGCCAGATAACGAACAACAGACTGAGTCATTCTGGAGTCAAGAACTGTTTCTGTCAGACGCGTCTGATTCGAGAATAGTTTTTGCTATTTTTGCACCAAAATGTATTTTCGATGCTTGCAAAATGTTTTTCTTACCTTTCTGGACATGGACAGTATACCGTTCACACAGTTTCAATGGAGGGACTGAGAGCTCTCGGACTAAATCTAAAATATCTTAAACTGTGTTCCAAAGATAAACGGAGGTCTTACGGGTTTGGAACAACATGAGGGTAAGTTATTAATGACATAATTTTAATATTTGGCTGAACTAACCCTTTAAAACTGCACCAGACAGCAAGCTGCTCAACCTCTTGTCTGTAAGCAGACTCGCCACTGTCCTGGATGAGGCCGATGACTGTAGTCATCTGTACTCTCTCCCCATGAAGGTTTCGGAAGCTGTCCTCAGCAGACTTTTGGAGTTATTGCTAAACAGTTTATTGATGGAGCAGCAAGGCAACATCCCAAATGTAATAGATACTTAACGTTTGTCAAATAACTTGCCCCTTAGAGTAAGATAGGCGAGTTTTCTACTTAAGTTTTTCTATTTATCTTTACAGGTTTTTGTTGCGCTCACCATGCACCAAAAAGTAGGAAAAACATTCTCTCTGGCACAGCACAGCTCCGTGCTTCGAGGACGAGGATGACAAGGATGAAGATGCTATGCTTCCCCCAATGCAGTCGCCAAGTGCACAGGATGAAAGCTCACCCTCCCCTGTGCAGACAGATACAGATCTTCTCGAGGTCTGTTGCGGGGCCGTGGCTAGACTGTCAATCGACTGGACATCCCAACCAGCAGATAAAGGAGATGAAAGAGACTTGTATGACGGAAAGAGACTTCCGTCACGTCTCCCTCCAGCGAGGCAGTTTATTCAAGCCGACCCAGCTTGTGTGGCTGAAATGAAGAGGTTTTGGTATAAGTCTTTTTCCCACCGAGTACATGTTAAGGGCTTCTCGAGGCTAGATCTCAAGGGAATGGAGGATTTGGGGATGGCAGATCCTTACCCTGTAGAATCATCTGTGGGGAATCATTTGCATCTGAGCCACAGGGCAGCGCTCTCTTCAACCAGGGCCTCATTTCCAGGGAAAACAGATCACTCCGCCCTGTTTTTCCAAAAGATTTATAAATCTTCTGCACTGGCCATTCATGCTTTGAACGCGACGTCCCTCCTTACAGCCTATCAAGCAGAGTAATTAGAGGAGATGGGGCATCAGCTGGACTCTGGTTCTCCCAACCCAGTGCTCTGGGAGTAGATATGCGTCATTGAAGATTTAAACCTGTGCACATCCCACGGAGCAGTTCAAAGTTGTGGTCGAAGTATGGTCTTAGCGATTGTGGGACAGAGATTTTTATGGCTGGGTTTGTCAGGCCTCTCTGACAAAGAAAAAGTGGAATTTTTGGATGCCCCCATCGATCCAAAGGACATGTTCGTCACAAAGGTAACAGGTATTCGTCAGCAATGTGACTTGCAGAAAAAAAAGGGAGAATCATTCGAGGTCTGTCTCCCCAGAAAGCCAGCAGTTAGTCCTTATCACCCAAGCCATCTGACTTTCAGGCCTTAAAGTAGAGGAGGTCATTCGGATTATCAACCTTCCCGTTCTGCTCCGCCACAACAGCTGGGAAGCGTGGGCCCTCAGTCAAAGTCTGGTTTCGTGAAAAAAAAAAAACCAATCATTCGCAACCACAGCAGCGGAGCACCGGTCAGCACCCCCTCAGGGGAACAAAAAGAGGCAGTCGACCTGAGACAGGCAACAAGAAGGGTTTGGAGACAGCACTCAAGGTTTCTCTGTCCTATCCTTTCAAAATGATTTCTTTCTTCCTACCGCGGGGAAACGGAGAAGGAATTTAAATGTGCAAAGTGTTCATGTGGGAAGTTCAAAGTACAGTGTTCGCGGGAAAATGGCCCATGTTCCCTTGGCGCCCCCCAAATAATTGTCTCTCCCTCTACTTATGAGGTTTGTTCTGAGGGAGGGAAGACAAAAGTGCGTAAGGGCCAAAGGGCTGAGAGCACAGAGTGGGATAAAAATAAATAGATATCACAAAAAAGTAAAACAATCAAAAAAATAATGAATAGAACTCGATGACTGTGATATAATGATATAACTTGATGGAGCGTTATTCCCCCCCGGGAATCCGAGAAGGGCTCTCTCACTGCTCAAGCAGAAAACTGGCACACATGCGCAGAACATTCCTGGGTTTTAACCACGGCACCCTTACGAAAGGAAAATATATTTACCAATATATTTCTTAAAATATATTGTGATATATTGTAATATATTATTTTTTTTTTATTAAAATTTTTTTATTAAATTTATTTTTATTTTCTAATATTTAATATGTTTGAATACATTTAATAATATATTGATGATACATATATTATATAATATATTGCAAAATATACAAATGATTGCCACTTTCAATATATTGCAATATATTGGAAAAAATAAATATATATAAGAATATATGCCTAATATATTACATGATATTTTCCAGTATACTGCAATATATTTTTGTTTCATAAGGGCAGACAAAGGATACAGACTTCAATTCACTGTAAAACCTCCTGTGTTCAATTGAGTGGTAATTTCAGTGGCCCAAGGGGGAATAGCTCAGGTTTTGGAGGAATAAATATACTCTTTAATGAGAAAAGGAGTGATAAGAATGATTCCAACTCCATTCTTTCGGAATGTGTCTTCGACTACTGGGTCTGATGGCCTCTACAGTGTCAGGGTTTCCTCTGGGACTGCTGAGAATGAGGGATTTTCAGGGCATTCGCCCCACAAGCTGCCTCAGCTGCAGAGTGGGCATCTCACCAGAATGCATGAGCGCTCTCTGTCATTGGAGAGCCCTGTCTTTTCTGCATCTGATGCATCTGTGTGACAACAGATGCATCTCTCATGGGCTGGGGGGCAGTGTTCGAGGGCAGAACATTGAGGGGAGTTTGGTCATCGGCACTGAGATAGAAGCACATACATTTTCTATGTTTATGGAAAAACTATACTTTCTAATAAAAAAAAAGAAGAATATTCAATCCAACTACAAGCAACAGGACAAATATCATAAGTTTTTAAATAGAAATTAAATAAAGTAATCAAATGTAAAAAAATCATTGCATATTGGACTGTATAAATTAAAGATTATTCTTTATTAAAGTTATAAAAGTTTTTTAATCAAGAGCAGTGAGTGATTTCTTTGTTGTTGCTTTTCGATTAATATTAAGACTGTAACTTTAAGAGAATGCACTGAGACATTGGCCTGCGTTCAGCCGGCTATATCTGCTGTAGTAGGCTACTTACCATAATGGGCATTTTGACATAATTTTTGTGTGAATTTGTCCATTTAAACAATACTTCAGAGAGAGCTTAATTTTTGCGTGTGTTCTAAGACGAGTTGGAGTTCTTCGGGTGAGCGCATGCACAATTCTTCTCACTGCACGCGCGAGCTCACGTCCTCTGACTCTTAAATGTTTAAACTGACAAAGCTTAAATGAGTTTAGTTTAAATACATATTAACATGTGCTGTTCAGATCTCATCTGTGAATGTGCGCTATCAGCACCCGGATGATGACGGAATAAATGACTGCTAATATTCCAGCATACTGCATTCACATTGATCAAGAGTGAATGGTTTGTCCAGGTTTTTTCCCCCCCCCATCGCTATTGTTGTAATGTCTGGGATTCCAGAATGCACATCCATCAACAGAAACATTTATTAGTTGAACCCAGTTTGTTTTACGTGCTATTTATAGCAAACCATATGACAGATGCTTTGTCAGATTTAAGTTGTCCCAGCATGTGCTGAACCGTGTGGGGTGAACCGAACTTTTTTATTTTTTTTTGTGAACCATGCCACCCCTAGCTCATGGTGTGGCAGAGATTCAGCCAGGCTACAGTAGATCTCTTTGCATCGCACGAAGACATGCAATGTCCCCTGTTCTTCTCTCTGGTGGGAAATGATGATCCATTGTGGATGCTCTAGGCCACGAGTTGCCAGATCTGTTACTTTACGCTTTCCCTCCATTGAGCCTGATTGAGCCGACACTACAAAGTGTTCGTTAACGAAAACATGTTATGATTCTGATCGCGCCATACTGGCCGAGGAGACTTTGCCAGTTAGCAGTGCACAGGGATCTCCCCTTACAAGCATGGGGGGAAATATTTCACCTCTCCCCTAAGAAACTAGCTCTCTGGGCCTGGCCTGTGTGAGGCTATATCTGAATGCAGCTGGGTTACCTCTGAAAGTGATTGAGACAATTCAGAATGCGAGGGCTGCCTCAATGTGCTCTTTATATAATCTCAAATGGAGGGTATTTGAGAGTTTGTGCACAGATAGGAACATAGTTCCTTTCTTATGTTCAATTTCGGATTTGCTTTTTTTTTTTTTTTTTTTTTACAGGACCTTCTAGATAAGGGCAAAGCCTTTTCTACGGTTAAGGTTTATCTGTCCGCTATCTCGGCATGTCATGTGGGTATTAACGCGGGTACTATTGGCCAGCACCCTCTCGTCTATCGATTTATGAGAGGTGCACCCAGGTTACACCCAGTACCAAAGCCACTGATCCTGCCCTGGGGGACCTTGTCTGTGGTTCTGAACTAACTCTTTAAAGCCCCTTTTGAGCCCATTGATAAAATTGAAGTTATAGCTCTAAAGACAGCTCTGTAACTCGCTCTCACTACAACAAAAAGGGGGGAGTGAACAACATGCTTTATCAGTTCACTCCTCATGTATGATGTTCACTCCGGGTGTTCAAAAAGTCACTTTTAGAACTAACCCTGCATTCTTCCCAAAGTGTTTGATCACGCTGGTGCAGTTCAATCAGGGGACCTGCTAGCTTTTCATCCACAACCCTTTGCATCCCCAGAGGAGGAGAGGTTACACAGTTTATGTCCTGTTCCTTCTCTGCATATGCATGTTCAGAGAACACATACACTTCATAAGAGCAATCAGCTGTTTGTCTTGTGGACTGGCTCTTACAAAGGAAGACACATCTCTATGTCAACGCCTTTCTCATTGGGTGGTGGAGGCAATCGTATTATGTTACAATAGTTAGAATTTGGAGCCCCCAATAGGACTACAAGTACACTCTACTAGAGGCATGAAAACTTCCTGGGCTCTGTTTAGAGGCATCTCTATTCAGGAAATTTGTGCGGCAGCCAGCTGGTCTTCTCCGCACACATTTGCTTGTTTCTATGAGCCCTCTCTGGCCCATTCAGTTCTGGGAGTGAGTAATCAGGTTGTATAATGCAATTTTATTAAAGGGCGAATTCCTCATATTATTCTGTTTTCACCTCTGCCGGGATTTTTGCAGACAATTTTGCGATTTAAATTTTAATCACGATTTTGACACACACAGACATGCTTTACAGTCATAAATGCATTCAGTATAAATTTTAAACACATTTCCAAAAGAAAACAAATGAGAGCTTTATCTCTAGCTTACTGTAACAGTGCCTAAGGTGTTATAGGTTTTGCCCAATATATTTATTGCCCAAGGGTCACTGTACGCATCTGCAGTGCGTATACTGTAAGTTATGTGTAAGCGGTTCAGAAGCAGCAACGAGAGTGCATTATTGTAACGCAAAAGCACATTAAAATAATGCGCAAGCGCGAATCTATCCACTTGCACCAGTGATGCGTGGATCAATGTATTAATAACTTGCACCCGACCGACATTTTCAACTAACCCAACCGCAACTCGGAACGCAAAAAAATAACAATTAAATATTGTACCCGACCCGCATTTTTAAAAAGCAGTAAATGCTCATCGTAGCGTCATTGTGCCATAGGAACGTAGGCAAAACTAACTAGGCAAAAAAAAACAAAAAAAAAAAAACCTAATATATTATAATTTTCTAGTTTAAAAGTAGACATTTCAAGCTGTCTGTAATATATAGCCTATATTTCTCAAAACTGTGAGGCACACGCTGAGTTTAATTCACATGCAATGCAAGTGATCGTGCTGGCACCTTATTACATTGTCTTCTAGGCTATATATTTGCTTCTTATTTCTTAAATACGGGGAACTGATTGATAAAACATTGATCAAAATTAAGATAATTTATACAAAACGAAAATCTTTTAAAAAGAGTTTTCTATAAAACAAAACTTAATGAAGTCGTCAAAATCATATTTTACCAAAAACAGCACTGTTGCTCCCTATGCAGTCTTCTTTGCCACCTCCATCTTTACGTGCAGACTGAGTTAGTAGGTCATCTTCATGCCAGTTATTCAGCCAATAAAGTGTAGGCCTATGTATTTCAAAAATGCTACTGCGACCCGAATATCATTAAAAATATTTTTGAATGACTCATAACTGCAGGCACCCGCTCATTTTGTATCAACCCGCGCATCACTGACTCGCACGCAGATTTCCTTTGCTCTGTTAAAGGAACACTCCACTCCACCAGATAGGTGGGCAAATGCATTTTTTGTGTCAGTGCATGCATTGTTTTAGTTTGACTGGGTCGGCGTTAGCTTAGCTTAGCACAATGAATGGAATCCTTTGTTGCCAGCTAGCATGGCCTGAGTAAAAGTGATCAAAAAATAAAAAAAACCCCCACCTAATTACTTCTTGTGGCCTGCGTATTCACAACGAGTACAAATAGCGATCCAGATTAACACTAGGCGATTTCCTAGGCAGATATTGACTTGGGACTATATTATGGGGAAGCACAGGCGAAGCACTGCTGCTTAGGCGAAGCACTGCTACTTCGGCGCAGAGATATCACGCAACACATGAAATCCCACGACTTCCGTCAACATACCGGCGTGAATAGTAGCTGCCTGTCTATTTTCCTTACAGTACACGAATGGCGATGAACATGGCTGATTTTGAGAGATACGAAGAGGGTGACTTCTCAGACAGTCAAGAACCAGAACCATACCTATTTGAACCAGAGTTTACAGAAGACGAGCTGCGTGCTTTGGAAACAGAACGACAAGAGGAGGAGGTTGCGATCGCTCAACAGCTTGAGGACGTGAGGATGAGAGCCAACATGAACTGGTGGTGTGAATGTGGGGGAATATGCCAATCTATGCCGACGGAAATAGAGTGAAGACCGTTCTGCTACCTCCTTTGGTCAAAATGCTAGTAGCCTTCTCCTCTCTAGTAGTTATACCTTATCCCTATCTTTCAGACGTAGTACCGTCTTTCTGGACCCATATTCCATTTTTTCAAAGTAGTCCTCTGGTGCAAAATGTTCTTCGCAAACACGATACTGCTTTATTTTGTTGAGAGGCGTTGAACTACAGATCTCCAGAGCTGCTAGCCATTTATTTCTCAGTTCCACATTAGATGGAATTCTGTGAAACATTACATTCGTGTATGTCCTTTGCTTGTTCTCACAACCTTTTGCTATGCAGGTAATAACCATGTTTGCTGTCACTTCTCAAAATAAATCATCCAAAAGCGAAGACACTCGGTGCAGGTCATGCCAGTATGTTCTTCTTCTTCTGTTTTTTTGACGCGTTGCACGCCGGTATGTTGACGGAAGTCGTGGGATTTCATGTGTTGCGTGATATCTCTGCGCCGAAGTAGCAGTGCTTCACCTAAGCAGCAGTGCTTCGCCTGTGCTTCATAATATAGTCCCAAAATATAGTCCCAAGTCAATATCTGCCTAGGAAATCGCCTAGTGTTAATCTGGATCGCTATTTGTACTCGTTGTGAATACCCAGGCCACAAGAAGTAATTAGGTGGGATTTTTTAAATTTTTTTGATCACTTTTACTCAGGCCACGCTAGCTGGCAACAAAGGATTCCATTCATTGTGCTAAGCTAAGCTAACGCCGACCCAGTCAAACTAAAACAATGCGTGCACTGACACAAAAATGCATTTGCCCACCTATCTAAATGTAGGAAATAATGTGAATAAGCCCTATTTCAAAAAACGGCGGAGTGTTCCTTTAACAAAACCAGATGCGCGTGCTCAGATCATAGACTGTATAAGGCTCAGATATATGCTGCCTTACAACCAGGGTTCTAAATTAACTTTTTTGATGACCAGCCAATGTGGCTGGTAACTTTCTAAAGTTACCAGCCAATCAGAATTTCCACTAGCCATTTTTTTTTTCGGTAAAAATAACAAATGATGAGTGCCACTGAATTTCCAATCCGTGCACACAGATTTAGTAAACCGTACCCTAGGTTTTTGAATCCGTACCCACAAATTCATAATCCATGCGCACGCTTTCGCAATCAGTTCCCACGGATATGTAAACCGTACTCACGGTTCCTGTTCCTGTTCCTGGTAACAGTTCCTGTTAACATACAGTTTTATTGAATATTATTATGTGGAATAGGTTTAATAATAATAAAGGAATAATCTTATAATAGCACTTGATTATTATTGTACAATAAACCTGCCATTATGACTAACTCTGGAGTAATTTTTTCCTCAGTTGTAAATTGTTTTGGATTAAAGATTCTTATGCATAACCTATATAATAATATATAATAATGAGAAAAATAAAAATAAAGTCATTCTTATAATTTTAATTTGTAGGCTAAATAAATGAGTACAAGAAAATTATTCATTAATTGCTTTATTTTTAAATAAACTTTGACAGTTTTGTAAATGCTTGTGTACAATTCTTTCTTAATATATATGAAGATTTTTTTTTTGTTTTGATTTTATTAAACTAAGCTCCATCCACCCCACCTGCCTGAGTTAGATGCAAGTTTCACTGTTAATGTTATTATTAAATAATGAGGCCAAAAATAACATTGCATTCAGTTAGAGAGAAAAGGAATGAAAACATAACCGGCAAATTATTTGATTTGTTTTGCTTTTTACTAGGGCCGGGACTTTAACGCGTTAATTGAGATTAATTAATTACACAAAAAATAACGCGTTAACTAAGATTAATTAATTACAGAAAAAAAATTCCCGAATTTTTAATAACTTATTTTTGCACCGCGGAACGTTTCTCACTGGATGAGTTTCGGCGGACCGATTATACTGGAGCACCAACTAGCGTTCGCATATCACCGCAGCAGCACATTGAGCCCCAAGTATCACCTCAACGCAAAACATATAGCAGCTAGCGTGGACTTTACACTTTATGTTGAACTATGTATTATTTTGTTGGTGCAACAGTTTATGTTGAACTCTTTATTGTTTTGGCCAAGGTTGTTGAGAGTTGGACTTAGTATGTTATGGCCTCTGAAGCAACAGAGAGATGTTTTCTAATAGTCAGTGTTTCTAATGTTCTGAATGTAATTGACAGTTTCGTGTTTTAGTTAAAAAAAACACTTTACAGAAGGTTCCAGCACCTATAAGCTTCCTGAATTTCTGAAATGTACTATTTCTAAATTGTTTCTAAATATGCTATTGCTACACTTCATGGCAAAAATTGCACTGGTCTGCTAGACTTGGTTGAACAAAAATAAACAATATTTTGTTGCTTAAGCTTATGTATTCAGTCATTATTCAATGGTATACTATAAATCCATGTGAAAAAAAATTACTTCTCACTGTTCTCAGGTCAAATATTTATATGCGATTAAAATGCGATTAATTTCGATTAATTAATTACAAAGCCTCTAATTAATTAGATTAATTTTTTTAATCGAGTCCCGGCCCTACTTTTTACCCTTATTTTCTTCTTCTTTTTAGCGTTTATTTTTTTGGCCATAAAACACAGGCGGCTGTGTCTTATCCTATTGGTGATTAATGTAAAATAAACGCTCAAAGACTCATTGGATACTATGAAAAATAATGTTTAATAAACAGAAATTAATCTGCAGGTGGGGACGGAGCTACAAATGCGCGTCAGTTTACAAATCCGAGGGAACGGATTGCGAAAGCATGCGCACGGATTATGAATTTGTGTGTACGGATTCAAAAACTGATGGTACGGTTTACAAAATCTGAGTGCGCGGATTGGGAATTCGTGGGTACGGTTTGTTTAACCAAGGGAAAAGTTTATGAATTCGTGAGTACGGTTTATAAACTGAGGGGACGGATTGCAAAACCGTCGTCATGGATTGATTTTTTTTCTCCTACAGGCGATGTGCGGGGCTCCGTAATATCCTCATCCCCTGCCTCGTTCCTCATTTCGCCCCCAGAAATCCGTCCCAATCACCGCCATATTTAGTTTCATCTTAATTTTTTTCTTTAATAGCTTACTTCCTCCTCTTTCTGTCTATGGTCCATGCTCTGGCTCCATTTGTTCTTCTTCCTTGTGTTTTCTGATGGACGCTCTATTCCTTGTTTTTTCGCGCTGGTTTCACTGCAAACTGCGTGCAGCCAATGGGCATATGAAACGTCATCACGTAGGATTACAGCATAGTGTTCATGGGAAATGTAGGAAGTGTTGCCAGGGGGATAAATGACCGAGAACAGAGCCTCATGTCATGCATCACCGGCCAAACTGGCTAGTAAGTTTTAATTAACACCCTTTTAATTTAGAACCCTGCTAACAACGTGTCTCCTCTCCCTCAACCTGTGTCCTGTGCACTCACAACTCTCTCTGTGCTCACGCGCAAGATATAAAATCTTTTCGCACCTTTCTATTTATAACCTTTTCTGTTTTCGTCTTTTTACTGCGTGCAGTGTGAACGTTCTGTTCCGTAAACATGGGCTCGGAAAAAAAAAGGCTAAGCATCCCAGAAAGAGTGTGTGAACCTGGAGTTAGGCATATGCCCAGTCTGCTCTCAGTGCTCTGCTCTTGCAGCTGCATCCTGATTGGTTCAGATAACATACTGCAGGAGGTCAGGGCTGCAGAAAATCGTGCTATAAGGCGATTTAGAAATTGCGCACACTCAAATCGCTATTTTATTTCGATTTCGATTAATCGCACAGCGCTAATTTAAACCAAGTGGCAACCTCCTGCTCTCTCTCGTGAAGCCAACAAGGAAGTGACTTAAACTGTAATTCATCAACTGACCCCTTGAGGCTGACTCCAAAAGGGTGTCAATCCCATAGACTCCCCATGTTAAAATGCCCAACTTTACAGCAGCAAAAAAATGTTTAAAGCCTGGTATAAAAAAAATATTTTGGTCTATATAGCAAATATTTTGCTTCATGACAACTGTGAGGGGGATAACATTTTTTATAACTCACCCTTTTAAATTATTTTAATTCTTAAAGTTCTACATAATTAAGGGCGTGGCAGTGAGTGACAGGTGGATTGCCACTGCTGTCACTGCCACTGAGCTAGGTGGACGTGGCTTCAGCAATCAGCTCCCGCCTTTTTGCCCATTTTCAATTATCCCGCCACACCCAATTTGATCTTCAAAAACGCTCCATGTCCATGTTTTTATAGTCTATGATTTAAACCTGCTGCAGGGGACTCAATATTAGGACACTTTAAAATACCATATGACCTGCTCTTTAACTGTATTGCCTTATACCGTTTCGCTTATTAAAAAAATAAAATATTGTACAAGCTTGATATACCGCCCAGCCCTAGTTACACACACTCTTGACTTCTTCTCTAACCTTAATGGTCTCAGCTTCCTCTGCAATGCTGTTAAAAGCTTCCCTCTGCTGCCGGGAGAGCTGCTCAGCCTCCTCATATTCCCTCTTGTGTGTCAGCATCTGATTCCTTGCAGCTTCAAATTCCTCTCGACACGCACTTATTCGGCTGCTGAGCTCCTCCAGTTCCTCTTCCTGAACACAGAGCCATAATTAGACACAGAAACCCACCGAAACATTTATCTTTATAATGAGTGAATCTGTTTGTTACCAAAGTTTTCAAATCTTCTGACTGAGGTTCCTCAACATTTTGCAATTCTGTAAGCTCGGCTTGAAGCTTACGACAGCATTCCTGTCAGTAAAAATAAACAAAAAAAATACATATTAGAACAAATTTGGTTAAAATGCTATGATGTGGTCTGTGCACGGCAGGTATTTAATGACCTGGGCTTTCTTGACTTCTTCATGGGCCCTGCAAAGCAAAAAAAAAAAAAAAGGTTTTGATCTTTTTTAGTTATTGATCAGGTTAATAGAAAACTCTCTACATGAATATAAATCCTGAATCCAATCTAACATCAAAATTAATGAAAAACATAAAAAAATAAATAATAAAAAAAATAATAATCGGGGTACAAAAAAGGTAATGACAACATCTCATTGCAGATGGGAGGATTGACAATGCACAATTAAATGATCACATTGTATGTTGGTTTGACATGCTGAGTTAGTGTTGGCTTGACAAAGATGACAGTTTGAATTTTAAACTGCTACCATTCAAAAGTTAAACAGGGTGGTTGACTGCTTTTTTTCAAGGCTTGATTGTGTTTATGAGGTGTAGTCTAACAGTTAATGCTTTGTTAAAAAAAATAAAATAAAAATAAATAAATAAATATATATATATATATATATATATATATATATATATAAATATATATATATATATATATATATATATATATGCATTATGTTTTACATAAGTCACCTTTATTCTACACCACTCTGTCCCTTCTCCTATGAGTGCTCTGATGACTTCCTGGTTCTATGAAGCCCTTTCCTCAGAAATATGCGAAAGGCTCAGATTGGCTAGCTGGCTCAGTGTGCTGTGATTCGTTAAACGTCAAGCCCCTCAGCTCAGTGGCATGTGCTCTGTTTGTATTGTAAAAAATGGCATCGTCAATATTGCTTATCCATTTAAGCCTGAATGAGACACAGAGGATATTAGTGAAGAGGACTGTGCAGAACCTGTGCAAGCACAGCTCTTACAGGGCATTTCAGAATGGTGTTTTTTTTGTTTATTGTTGTCTCATACTTTTAGAAATCCTGTTACTTGTAAATGCTACTGCTTATGTTAGCTTTCAATATACAGTTTTATCCTGATTAAAGCTTTAATAGAGCAGAATACATGATAGCGTTGAGGCATTTTTGTGAATTGTTAATTTTGTTGAAAACAAAAAGTGTCTGACAGCAAGTATTCTCATTACCACAGTAACCGCACATAGACGCGTCCACCATCTAAATAATAGGGAATCTACCTATATATATCTATGGTTATTTGTGATGTCGCCAACCGGGAAAGAAACTCGTTATAGTCCCTATCAGCCATAATTGTAGGCATTAAACTGCCATAATTTTAAAAGACAATATATAAGTTTGCATTGAACTTTTAGAGTTGTACAGTAAATTTGCAGATATTGTTCATGCTCAAACAGCAACATTGTACACTAAATAAAGTTACAAAAGTTCAAAATCACAATCAACTACCCCTTTAAATAAAGGGTCTCTTATTTTTACCAAGACTGCATTTATTTGATTTTAATGTTTAATAAAAAAACAAAAAACATTATCATCATCAACATTGAAATCAGTTGTAATGCTTTATATTTTAGTGGAAACGATTGATTTTATTCCCAGGATTCTTTGACGAATACAAAGTTTTAAAGATCAGAATTTATTTGAAATTGCAATGTTGTAACATAATAAATTACTTAATTTTCACTTTTTGAGTAATGTATTTGTCCCTTGCTGAATGAAAAATACTAAATTCTTTAGGGGTAATAAAGGTGCTGCTAAGGTGCTTTAAATTGTAGCTAAACGGCTGCTAAATTGTTTAGGGGGGTTGATACAAGTTAACTAGCATTAAAGAGATTCCAATGTCACACAGATACTAATGCTACTGATAAGATGTATCACACCCAGACATACCATCAGCCCATCAGTTTATAATTGTGCATTGCAGTTCTGTCATATGCTGCTTTAAATGCATGAGTGTTTTTTTTTTTTTTTTTTTAAGTCGTCTGGATTTTGATTAGCTGTCAATGTTTTTATCATTCATCAGCTGGAAATAATCATTCTGAAAGTGATCCCAATGGTTTGGTTCTTCTATCATGTCAGGTAGTCTGTTGTTTTTCCATCTCATCTGTTTATTTATTACTGTAAAACAAGCCAGTGTTGCCACTAGCCCCCATGCTTTAGGTCAAAATATGTTGCCTGTAGAAATTTTGGTAAGGATTAAGGACTAAGCTAAGGATTAAGAAAAATACTATAGACCTAAAATGTGGTAACTAATGGGCCGTTCTCAAAGAGCTTGATTGACAGGCGACCTGACCAATCAGAATGTGGATATTGTGTGTCACCATTGCTATCCGCCATCCATCCATCCATCCATCCATCTATCTAGTGTTTTTTTATTTGGCTGGGCCAGTGAAAATTTTTTCACTACTGAGGGCAAGTAAAACTGAATGTAGAGCCCTGCTATGGTGTGTGAACACTTTCAAAAAACATCAGCTGCCATACATTCCATGCAACATTATCTGCAACCAAGCATGGTGGTGGGAGTGTCATAGTCTGGGGCTGCATGAGTGCTGCTGGCAACGGGGAACTATAGTTCACTGAGGGTACCATGAATGCCAATATGTACTGTGACATACTGAAGCAGAGCATGAGACCATTGCCTTGCTAAAGAAGCTGAGAGTAAAGGTGTTGGACTGGCCAAGCATGTCTCCAGACCTAAACCCCATTAGCATCTGTGGGGCATCCGCAAAAGTAAGATGAGTGCAAGATCTCTAACATCCACCAGCTCCATGATGTCATGATGTAGGAGTGGAAGAAGACTGAGGGGTTAAGGCAGTGCTGGAAAATAATGGTGGCCACACAAAATATTGACACTTTTGGCCCAATTTCGACATTTTCACTTATGGGTGTACTCACTTTTGTGGCCAGCGGTTTAGACATTAATGGCTGTCTGTTGAGTTATTTTGAGGGGACAGCAAATTAACAATGTTATACAAGCTGTATACATTGTAGCAAAGTGTAATTTCTTCAATGTTGTCATGTGAAAAGTTTAATAAAATCAAACACTGAAATAGAAACAACAAATCACCACAGCCCTAATGATATTTTGATCCCTGTGTATAGAAAAGACTTTTACCAATAACTATCTTTCCTCGTTTGACCCAGTAGTGGTTCCAGTTCAGCTTGAATGTGATTCAACTTCTCCACATGAGTGTCAGCGGAGTTCGTCTGACTTATGCTGGACAGAGAGGAGGGGTTGGGTCATAATGAAATGGCTGGAAATGGTACAAACAATGTTACGTAATGTTGTTTCCTTTTTGTACACTTTGAAGTACCTGTGTTTGAGTTTTTGGATCCGCTTGTTAAGCCGATCTTTATCCTTTTCAAGGTCTCTCAAGTTAGTCTTTTTACGATGAAGACTAGCCTAAAAAAAGAAAAAAATTAAAAACAAAAAGCAATGAGAATCGAGTATATATATGGCCCGTTTTACTTCCCAAATTAGCATGAGAGTGCAATTCCAAAACATCACGATGGGAGGGTAAAGTTCTGTGGATGATTTACTAACAATGTGCAATTTAAAGAACGCAGAAGCAACATCTAATTTACATATAGTTGTGTTATGACCCCATTGGCCCCCTCAAGCATGGGGCCTGGTGGGAATGCACAAGTTAATTGCGGAGGAACAACAGTGAAGACATTCGGCACAACAATCTTGATCAGACATTTAAAAGTTCATCAACCGAAAGAACTATAGCTGAAACAACTAATCGGTTTAATCGATTAAAATCGATTATTAAAATAGTTGTCAACTAATTTAGTAATCGATTAGTTGCTAAATAACTTTTATTTGCCGTAAGCGGCTCATTTCGTGCATATTTCAGAAACTGCGTGGACCAAAGTGTGGCAGTAGTGTGTATGTGGCAGAAGTAGCAGCGAATAGCCAATAGCTGGCCTCGTTTTATGTCACATGCTTCCCGAACAACGTCTCTACAGCATTTAGCGGGATGTGGGAGTACTTTACTTTGAGCCTTCAAAAAAGAAGAGTAACCTGTAAACTCTGCACTACTGAACTGTTTAAGGGGCCGTTCACATATCGCGTCTTTTCCCCCTAAGACTTTTAATTTTGCAGATTCTCCAGTACAATGTTGTTTGCAAATGTTTAGTCGTAAAAGCTGATAACATTGCTTATTAACCATTAACATTTAAAGCTTTAAAAACATGTTCTGTGATCAGTTTGTCATTTATAAGTTCATAATTCAGTCTTGCAGCCTAATTATGACTGAATGAGAGAGGTAAATGTTTAAATATATTTGAAATGCACTTTTTTTCTAAATATTCACTGCTCTTTTTCACACAGCAGGATTTTTGTGTGTGTCCAATTTCTTTTCTGGACAACCTTCTGATGGATTTTACTTTAAATTGTGAGTTCCATTCAGGTTTCATGCCATTGGCACTTTTTTTCGAAGGATTGTTTACAATTTCACAGCATACGCTATAAAGCTGTTTCCCAGTAAATAATAAAATGCAATGTGCTGCAATTTTATTCTGTTTTATCCTTATTCTTCGTGAAAATATGTTCTGAAAGATTCCTTAATAAGCTTTGTTCAGGATGTTAAACTACTTTAGGAGCTCTAAGGACTGCCAATAATGTGAAAACATTATTTGAAATCTCCTTGTGAAATTTGCTAGAGTATGGGTCAGTGTTTTGATTCCAGAAGAGTTCGACAAAGGATAACTAACACATAATAAAACAACTCCAGGTATATTTTTGATGAGGATATGACAATGCAAAATGGTTAAAATCTCTTAAAAATCTATGCTGAATGATAAATACCCTTTATTAATAATTTACTTGGGGGAAAAAATGGGCAAAACTAAAATATAAGTACATAAACCGATTAATCGTAAAAATAATCGACAGATAAATCGATTATTAAAATAAATCGTTAGTTGCAGCCCTAGAAAGAACACGATGAGTATCAAAAGTCTGTTGATAATACAAAAACAGGCAAGACCTTCACCCCTCACTCAACCATCGGTGAAATCCTTCATTCTACAAAATCAGAGTTACAGCCGAGATAGTCCAAAAGCGCAAGCCATTGCAAAGAAAGTAATGGAATTTATTGTACTGGATGACAAAGGTTTCTGCCGTCTAATCGCACACATGGATCCACGATACACACTGCCCAGCAGACAATACTTTTCGTATGTGGCTCTACCCAAAATCTACAATGCTTTGTCAGCTCATGTTCACAGTATGCTGAAGTCAGAAACATTAGTTTTACCACTGATATATGGAGCACTGATGTGAGCCCAATATCTATGCTGAGTCTGATGGCCCAGTATATTGATGCAGATTTCGAATTACAGGAAAGTTCTCTTACATGCACAAGAATTCTCTGATTCACATCCAGCATCTGCGCTTGCAATGGCTTTTGACGAAATTCTTTAAACCTGGAACATTTCAAAAGCAAAGTGCATGTAATTGTGCATGATAATGGTGCAAACATCTAAGGCAATGCAGGATGCTCACTAGGGCTGTCACTTGAGAAAAATCTAATTTGAACGGATATCGAATATCATGCAATGTATTTGAATATATTTGAATATCTACGTGCAATATAATAATAATAATAATAATAAGGCTCTACTTAATAACAGGCTATATTATGTCATTTTTGTTTGTTTAATAAAAAGGTACAAGGATCTATATTTCTCCAACACAGTCAAACATAAACTGAAAAATATACCACACAGAGCAAGCTCACTGTTATCGAACCACGATGAGATATTGGGAGGATATATTAAGGATACGGGCAGCCGTACAGCACTGGTAATGCAGAGCTACCTGTCTGAGGCACAGATACCAAGAAGAGAACAGCCGTTGAAGTAGAGTTGCTTTCCTGTGCAAGCTGAAGTTGCGTGAGTGTACCTGTCCACAGCCTGCACAAGCATAGACAGTGAACGTTTGTTCAGCTCAGCTTCTCACGTGTTGGATGAGAAACGAAACAGACTAGCTTGCGACCAAGCTGAAATGCTTCTTTTTGTAAAGAAGAACTTGCATGCACTTTTGAAAAGCCAGAAGTGAACGTCAGTTCTGTAGGCTATAGGATGAATATTTTTTTATTTTACCTTAAAGGGGGGGTGAAATGCTCGTTTTCACTCAATATCATGTTAATCTTGAGTACATATATTGAGTACGTATTCTTACTACACAGTTATTGCTGTTAATTTCAGATGGTTACAGTTATTGTTTTCAATAGCCAAAACCCAGTTTAGCCTGTTAAATACCAAATAAACATCTTGTTTATGTATACTCTCATTCTTTCTTATTTGTTGCTTGATAAGAATAATAATAATAAAAAAATTAAAAAAATCAGAAATCGGTATTGGCCAGTTTTCTTGTAAAATATCAGTATTGGCCATGAAAAATCATGAATTTGCATCCCTAATGAGTTCTTCTGACATTCAAAATAAATTAACACATGTGGAAAAAATCGTCTCCCTTCTATCACTCTCTATTCTCTGTGGTGCCTCCTCTAGCAACAATAATTACAGCCATTTCAAGTGAAAAATTGTTTAAATGTCCCGTTCTTCGTGATCCCATGTTTTAAACTTTAGTTAGTGTGTAATGTTGTTGTTAGAGTATAAATAATATCTGTAAAATTCTAAAGCTCAAAGTTCAATGCCAAGCGAGAAATTTTATTTAACAGAATTCGCCTACATCGAACGACCAGTTTGGACTACATCCCTCTACTTCCTGCAGTAATGATGTCACTAAAACCGTTTTTTTGACTAAACTCGACCCACATGAATACACAAAAAAGGGGGCGTGGTCTTGCTGCGCTCGCAAGGAAGAGGAGAAAGAGTTTGTAGCCATTTTATTTTCATCATAGATTCCAATCATCTTTGTTTGGGCTTCCCAGGGACGCTGTACTTGGAGATTAATGGTTACAATTTATGTTTAACTCGGTTCCCGAAAATTATAATCCACATGTAAAACTATGTGCAGAACATTTTGCTGGGGACAGGTTCCTCAATCTCAATCAGTTTAATGCCAGATTCGCACAAAGATTATTATTGAAAATTGGAGCAGTTCTCTCTTTTTCTTGGAGAAGGCGTTGTTTATGGACCACAAGTGTAAGTGTATTTTATTATTCAAGTTGGTGCGTTTAACAGTTTCTGTAACTTATTACACAAAGGGCAACGCTGTTTAGCTTTGTTAACTAGATGGTAGTGCTGTGCAAAAATTTTTCATTTTGCGATTTTCATGTGCATCTCGTCAGTAAAAACGCTCCTGTGATTATAAGTACATCCCCAGCAATGCGTTCAGATCAGGATTGCCAGGTTTTCAAAACAAATCCCGCCCACTTGCTTCTCAAAACTAGTCCAAAACTATCCCAATCGTGTTTTCAGGAGGGCAGCCTGCGCTCAGCTGCTGTAGAATCACAGCACAGGAACCGTTGGCCCAATCAGAACTCGTTACGTATTTCTGAAGGAGAGACTTAATAGAACAAGGAAGTCATCAGCCTGTTTTTATGACAGTGAAAACAGCGGTATACAGATAAGTGAATTGTGTGAAAAATACTGTTTTTTTTTTGCACGCGAAACATGAACACATGTTGTATTTCACACTGTAAACACAATCAAAGCTTCAAAAAAAACACAAAAAACGTGACCTTTAAGCAGTGCCGGCCCGTCCAACAGGCGATACAGGTGGTCGCCTGGGCCCCCTCTTTGATTTTAGGGCCCCGCGAATAATGTCACGCATTTATGGTTGTTTTATTTTATCAAATGTCCACATATAGTATGAGTGGTTACGTATCAATTTCAATGCTATTGTAATGCACAGACCCCATTAAACATGATACAATTCACAATGATGGTGAGCAAAATACAAAACATATTTTATTAAAAGACTATCTCTGAATAATTCATACATGACAAATAGCTGAAAACGATAATAATAATAATAATAATAATAATAAACTGTCTAAATAAAAGCAGAAAAAAGATTAGAAACATACACAGCAGCACCACCCTCTATTTAGCATAACACCTCCCACAAAAGGCTATTGGGTGAACTAGAACGTTGTAACGTATTCCTAGTACAGATTCCACATATTCCACTTAGCCATAACTCTGCCATAACTCTGTAAATTATTTTCGATATATACCCGAGAAAGTATCTTAAATAAGTCTAAAGTTATATAACTTCATAAGTCACAGCTCATTTTTATCAACGAATTTCTAATTTATGCAATGCACATTGATGCTATTTTAATCTGAAATTAAATGGCATCCAAACGATATCTTTCCTGAGCCGAAAAACATAATACATTATTTATTAGTGTAGTATTAATACTTGATTAAATAAATGTGATGATGCCCATGATCACAGACATACTTGTGTGACATGTGAGAGAAAATTAGGCCACATTCAGCATGTTTCATTAAATAATCAATTAATTATCCATCCCACTAATTCATGCAAAAAAAAAAAAAAAAAAGGTCTCCTCCTCTTTCCAAATTTAAATCTGATTAAATATTTTTACACATGTATTAGGCCTACATGTTGAGTTTGTTTCAGGTAATAACAATGTAGACACTTAAATATTGAAATTGTATTTTATGTGCTCTCTTCTCATTGTTTTTACACCAGTGGGCTCAATTTTTTTATCTCGCCTAGGGCCCCACAACCCTTCGGGCCAGCACTGCCTTTAAGACATGCTTTTTTGGCCAATAAGCAAATGCCAGTATAACGTGATGTGTGATTCATTTGAATACTCTCCTCCAATAAATTTTGCACCTGAAAGGGATAATCCTACAATAACATATTCAATTAGGTCGAGTGCAAAAATAATCCACATGCAAAAAAATGTTCACGCCTTTTCAGCTCTAATTCATCACTGTGTGTCTTTGGTAAAACCTGACTTTTAAATTTTGACGACAAAAGACGGTCTAGCTATTATAGAATCAAAATTGACTATAGATCACAAATCGGAAATTACAAGCACTCAATGATGGTTTAAAGTGGGTTTTAAGCAAATACACTAATAATTACATTTTCAAATGTCGCTTGATGCTACTTGTACTTCTATTTATATTATTTTAAATATTTATTTTATTTTATGTGTTCTTGTAAGCATTATAGATAGTTTGTGTTTGTGTAAAATCAAACTTTATTTAGCTATATTAATTTAAATGCTGTATATTGAGCAGTGGACGATGTTAAATCTATATATGAGATGCATATCTGAAGATAAATGAATTGTTGGTTGGTGCCCACTAGTATGCAGGTGTGAATAGGCAGAAGGTGATCAATTGTTTATGCTTAATGTGAAAGCATTGTTTTTGGCGATCCGCCTGACCTTTTAGCATCGCGCTCAGTGTGAAACATCCATTATGGTGTTGTGATTGTGCACCTCAGTGGCTTTGAGATCTGTGTTGCAAGCCTGTGCTCGGCTCTTCAGTTCAGCGCACTGTGGCTGCAGCTGCTGCATCTGCTGCGTCACACCCTCCAGCTGATCCTGCAACTGTCCCCATATCCTGTAGGCCTCCTGAACTTTCGCCTACAAAAAAAGCAAATCCCAGAATAGAGACACTGCACATTACTATGAATCAAACATGATTAGATTTTCAATCTTCTTCTATTTCTAATCTTTCTTCTTATCTTCAATAAAGTAACTAGGGCTGCTGGCTGTGCATATCCCAACAGACCTCTGAAATAACAGCAAAAAGCTTTGAGGGTTGCAGAAAGATGGCAGTATGAGTTAGAATATAAATATATATAAAAAAGATGAAACCCATAATTAAACCATTGCAATAATAAACTGGTTGTTGACAAATAATGTTATTGTAAAAATGAGATGAAAACAAGGCAAACGTGGCCATTTGAATTCAGTTGGCTGTTTTTAAGCAACTCTTGAGCATGTCTGAATAAACTGATTGGTTAGCAGTATCAAATCTTTGAAAGTTACTCAACTTAAGGTTATTTAAAAAAATATATATTTATGAAATGTTTTAGGTATTTTCGATACTTGCGCCATTATCTGAATTTTTTTCATGCCAGTCTACATCAAGAACAAACTCCTACATCTGCTTGGAGGAGAAACCTCAGGAAGCGCAAACATGGCTGCCAAGTGTTGTGCTACAGGACCACCGATGGCACAATAAAATCAATACTCATTGCATACTTTTTTGCCTTCTGTTCTGTTACTTTATCTAACTTTTTGTGAACATAGCAGCACAGCATACAGTAGGTTCAACTGAATAAGCTATGTAAACATTAAAATGGAAATGACACTTACATCATAACTGTGTCCCGTGTGCCACTTATAAAGCTGCCTGAAACACACCTTAGAACGTGGAAAAATTCGAAGAATATTCGTAATTTTAGTTTTTTGTCTGTTTTTTACAGCCCTACTGTGGAATAATGTATTTCTGCTAAACCTGCCCCTAAACTGTGTAAACTGTTAAAGTCTCATCAGTCTCATTTTGGCCAAAAATTCATACTCAGGCAGGAAAAGCTGAAATCTTTCCCCAAAATAGCCTGTAGTCAAATGTGTGACTTCATGATCACTAGAGGAAACTGGATCATAGAAACTCCAGACAATATTCAGTCACCTCCCACTCTTCAACCTTCTGGTCATATTTGACAGTTGACCTCTCTTCAGCTGTGATTCGTTCTCTCATTGGCTTCATCTCCTGCTCCACCTCTGCCACCTGATGTACATAAACATACATTTCAATATTAGGTCGCAATCTTCGGTAATTAGATATTTGAAGCATGTGATCACCTAGAGATTGGAACCATAAATAATTAACGCTGGCAGTGATTCCTTACCAGAGCCCAGGCCATCTGATTCTTCAGCTCATCCAACTTCTTTTGCATTTCATCAAGTGAATCCAGACTTTTATAGCGCTCTTCTTTCTCATGGTACTTTCTCTTCAGCTCTTGTAGAGTCTGTGTGAGAAGAAAGGGTGTGCCAGAAATCAGAGAGTAAAAAAGAAATAAACTGCCATCTTAAAGAGCATCTATTTCAGCAATCCAATCAGATACTGTTTCCAAAGATGCTCCATCCAATTAATAATTTCAGTTCCACTATGTAAATGTGATTATTTCAGCACTCACCTCCCTGTGCTTCTCCACTGTATTCTGAGTCATGGTCTTGGTCTTCATGATGTAGCTGTAATCTTCTTTCATCTGATCAAACTGGATGGCCTTCATGAAAAACTAAAGAAATAGAGCTAAGCAAAAGTGAAGTTTGTATTTGTTATGAGAGAAACAAATGCACAAACACACAGTCTTACTTTATATTTTTCACCCTCTCCGTTGGAGTGGAGGAAGTGTTCACTCATTTCCTGAGTTAGGATAGAGACCGGATTGTCCACCTAAATGAGTATGAAAAACAATCAGATAAATCAAAACAGATCATTTAAATAGTTTTGTTAGCAGACATACAGAGAATTGTAAGGATATCTAGCCAATACCTGGATGTTAAAGTGATCCAAAATGGAGATCAGTTCTTCCTTTTGTGATGACACTAAGCGACCTGGGAGACAGGCAAATTCAGATTTTTGAGCCAACTCATCTGTCATGTGGTAGAACTCAGATGTCACCATGGACAGGTTGCGTGACTTGCCCTCATTCTCACACCCCATGAACAAAAAAATGCAAGGTACAATATATATAACCCAGACTACAACATATACAGGTTCACTACAGATTATAAAGATCCCTGTCACATGCTTGTTTCTGTTTTGTTTGTTTGGTCCTTTTTGGTCATGTTTCCAGTTCCTGTCCTCATTTAGTTTAATTAATTCCAGGTCTCGCTTTATTAGTTATCCTCCTAACCTGTCTGCCCCTTTTATATGCCCTGAGTTTGAGGCCATTCTGTTCTCCCTTGGCTGGAATTGTTTTTTTGTAGCGTTCGTAGTATGGGAAGGAGGAGGTGGGAACCGGCGAACATTCAAATAAAAATGTAATAATAAAATAAACACAAAACCGTGTGATAGTCATCCGCGAGGGGCTGTCATGCTGTTTTGTGTTTATTTTATAATAAATAAACACAAAACAAAATCAAAACACAAAATAAAATCCAGGCCTGGTCTTCTCTCATCCTTCAATGTCGTTCCTCCTCCTTTTATCCTTCCGGAGATCCTCCGTGAGAATTGAGACCAGTAAGTGTCGCAGGTGTCCCTCATTCTCATTAAAGGGATGGTTCACTTTCAAATTCAATTTTGGTATGTTTTAGCTTATCTCAAGGGCATCCAAGATGTAGGTTTCTTTGTTTCCACAGTATTTCCCATCTTGATATTTTTAGGTCAAACCATTCTCGTCTGTGACTCATATAATGCAGGTCTATGGTCACCACCTCAAAGATCATGCACAGAGGAATCCAAATTAAACAATTCCCCATCGTAAGTACACATTGATGACCTAAGACACGAAACGAGCGGTTTGTGTAAGAAAACGAACAGTATTTATATCGTTTTTACCTCTTGTACACAACCACATCCAACTGATCTGAGGGCACGAGTGCTTTCTGATGTGACGTGTGCGCGCGCTCTAGCTTAGTCTGCACAGTGCGCAAGCGCGGAAAGTGCCGGAAGTGATCTCTCGAGCGCGTGTACATCACTCATTGTTTACACTTACGGTCTATGGTTTACACAGAGATTTCGGAAGTATAACCTTTCACTGTGAAGATCTAAAAATATTTAGACTTACAGGAAATTGCAATGGAAGATGATTTCAATATATCAACAGACAACGTTTAATTTCTGTTCACAACCATATTTATTTGAACCAGAATACACAGATCAAGTACTCAGGAGCGATCCGCTGCAGCAGCTTGTCTTCAAGCCTCAGAGAGACAAAGATCTCTTCAAAATTGGTGGTGTTTTAGTAGCAAGTGTTGTGAGATGCCAACACAAGTGGAGAGCATATGTTGTCACGAATGGAACACAGCTAAAAGACGATGACATTGACAGTATCGCATTGCACACCTGCCTGACTGAAGATCAGTGTTTAGTTTGTGTTTAGTTTGCCACATATAAACTGGAGGCGACATCCAATGCTAGAGGGACCCAATGGCACGCTGTCAATAGAGTGAGTAATGTGTTGTATTTTTATTATAATCGCAACGATTATAGGGTGAATTATAAACAAATTAATTAACTACAATTATTGCATTATATTTCAGACAGTGCAGATTGGTGGCGTATCGTGTGGTAAACAGTAAAAAATTAGTGACGTTCATGAGCAAGAGATCACTTCCGGCACTTTCCGCACTTGCGCTGACTAAGCTAGAGCGCGCGCACACGTCACATCAGCAAGCACTCGCACCCTGAGATCAGTTGGATGTGGTTGTGTACAAGAGGTAAACTATATAAATACTGTTCGTTTTCTTACACAAACCGCTCGTTTCATGTCTTAGGTCATCAATGTGTACTTACGATGGGGAATTGTTTAATTTGGACTCCTCTGTGCATGCTCTTTGAGGTGGTGACCATAGAACTCCATTATATGAGTCACAGACGAGATCGGTTTACCTAAAAATATCAAAATGGGTAATACAGCGGAAACAAAGAAACCTACATCTTAGATTTCCTTGAGGTAAGCTAAAACATACCAAAATTTAATTTGAAAGTGAACTATCCCTTTAACTCCACCTTCCTCTACACCCGCCCCTCTAGTCAAATTCTTGTCTACTCCTTGCTACGTCTTTTTTTTTTTCTGTTCACCTGGATATTATTAAAAGATGTTTGCATTCTCCCTCATCTCTTTTGCTCCGTGCGCCTCACAGTAGCACAAACAGTGAAAAAATTCCAGACCTGCACAAAAAGTAAATGGCGCCTCTTCTCCCCGTTTTATATCTGTTATTCCCTTGTGTTTGTTCCACGGCTATGGAAGGTGCCGCTCGGTATGACACCCTAGCTCACCTGGATCTCCCGTTTGTGGAGTATGCGTGGGAATTCTGCGGGATCGACACGAGTACAAAGATAGATAATGCTACAGTAGGTGGACAACCAAAATGCCCATCACCATCGAATGTAAATGATTGAAAACTGACTGAACTGACAAAGTTCAGGCCTTAATTTGTGCACCTCATTTTGGCGGATCCCCCTCCTTCAGGGGCAGCGTTTTTGTATGGCAGAGTAGAGCCCTGCATTTCATCCCGAGCCAGACTTTTTTTTACACCCTTGGACCGGGCTTTTTAACGTCATAGTTCAGACGTAGGTTGGGACTGTTTTAGGCTTCTCCGTATTTTTATATTTAAGACAAAAATAATTATAATTACCACGCTGGTGAAAACAGCAAGACCGTGCTACCCAAGCGGCAACCTCCCGCTCTCTCTTGTGAAGCCAACAAGGAAGTGACTAAAAATGTAATTCATCGACTGGCTGCTTGAGGCTGCTTGCAAAAGAGAGTCAGTCCCATAAACACCCCATGTTAAATTGCCCAACTTTACAACAGAAAAAAAAACATATTTACAGCCTGGTTCAAAAATATATTTTGGTCTATATAGCTAATTTTGACCTTCATGACAACTGTGAGGGGGGTGAATTGTATTAAGCCTTAAAATTCTGCATAATTAAGGGTGTCTGCTGACACTGCCGTCGAGGGCCTGCTCTGCACACTTTGAGCTTCAAAAACGCTCTTCAGAAGTCTACGGGTGACGTCACGGACACTATGTCCATGTTTTTATACAGTCTATGGGGCTACCGCGACTATCTAGAGCAACTCGACAGTGTATAAGTGTCCAGCAGCAGCAGTATGTATGCTATGGTGCGTGCTGTCAACAGCTGAACAGTTCTGCATTCAAATACATGCAATAAGCTTAAGATATTTGAATTATTTACTAATAAGTCGTGTTTTCTGAGTTGCAGATCCTGACGCGCCATCTCCTCAAACGCACCTTTAGAGAGAAGTGCATCTTTATGGATTATGATTATAATTAAAGAGTTTTTGTTTTTGATTTGATTTCGTTAAGTAGACATTTAAAGCTTTCTTTAGATACATTTATCATGTCTGTGAGGCATGTTTTCACTGAGTGTCAGTTCATTCTTTTACTCCTGTTAAAGATGATAAGTCAGAAAGCACAACAATTATTGATATTGTGAATGCACACAAATAAAAGCAAACCCTTCACAGCCACGAACATACACTTGCTATTACATACAAAACTTAATTATTTTAATGACTGAAATAGTAGTATAAATTGTTTAGGGAGAAGTGGGGAAAAAAGAAGGGCTTGGGAGGGCAATTCTGATAAGATGTAGAACACGGGCCTGTGCAGGGCTCTATGGCAGAGAATAGCAGCTGCCATACCCTAACCCAGTCAGATGTGCAATAAAAAAAAACTATCCAGACTCTATTATAATCAGTTATAATTTTTTTTTAAATCAGAGTTTTACAAATATTTAACTGATTATAAGTAAAAGCTTGTCAGTAAAACTTCGTAACGCCATTGGATCCTCAATCTCTCAGCGAACCTCGTCACCTCACCCGCCTCCAGTCAGATTGACACGGCGCAAACAACCTGAAGGAGACAGATATCCGCTTAAAGGGCAAACATATAATTGTTTGAATAATACAGCATTTCTTTACTCAAACACTATGTCTGTAAAGTGAGCAAACTGTGAGCATTTTTTCAAGGAAAAAGCTCCGCTCTCGTTCGTCTCTCTTCAAAAAAAAAAAAAAAAAAAAAGGAAAAAAAGGCAGCCATCTGCTTCCCGTCGTTTAGGACCTGCTGCTGCTGAGGCACGGAGGAGAATGAGCTTGTGAGAATACAGGTGGATCTGTTTGAATGTTTTAAAGAGGGATTTTCCCTTTCGCGATCGTCATTGCGGTGGATGAGAGCCTCGGGAGGATGATGTTATATTTTTAACACTATCTGATACTGAGGTTAGTGCTCTGCTTGGTTTTTACCCTGGAAAAGCAGGAGATATTTGAGGATGGTGAAGAAGCCGAGGCTGAGCCTTATCAATTCTCCTGCCCTGTGTATGTAGAGCTGTAAGAGGTTAAGGATTACGCAAAGGCAAAGTTGGACTTGCCATGAAAATGTGCTAACAAGGTGACCCTGTAAGGCCATAAAAGAAAAAAAAAAAAAACTTGATGAGCATTATCTTTCTGACCATAGCCCTCCAGTTCAGGTGAGCCTTCCATATCTGCATGATCTCCATACAGATATCAAAAAGAAATGAAAGAGGCCATTTTCTTCTCACGTCCATTGGTTTCGGCATAAGAGTAAATCTACCGACATCGAGGTGATGCGCGAAAGCGGCTATGAGAGGACGCCCCCTGTAGAAAGATCTTAAAAAAGACATCCTCTCTTAATCTCCCTCCTTGCCATCTAAGCCCCTTTAGAAATTCAGCTGGCTTAAATGGCAAGGCATACACAGCAGCAGGTCAGGCTGTGGCTTTGTTACACATGATGGTGGTGCTTGAATCATATCAGGCTGATCTGCTAAGAGATCTGGATGGAGGCAAGGGCCTTTCACCTGATCAGGTAGCCGAGCCGCACCAGGTGGCAGTGGAGAGACGTCAGTGGATGAACTTGGCAGACATCGGGAAGAAAGAAAAGGCTTTCTTCTTGATACTCAGGTTTCACTTCTAAAGGTTTCGGTATTTCCGTTGAGACAGTGATAGAGAAGTTCAGGGAGACCAAGGAGCACTCTGCTGCTTTCAGATCCTTTGTTCCACGAAGGTCCAGGTCAGAGCCCGAACAACATAGGGGTCGTGGCCTGTCTCGATCTGAGGATCAAAGATGGGCAAAGAAGGCTAGTGTCGCGACTCGCGCTCCTCCCCCACCTGCGGGCAGGGGTAAGAGAAATTGTGGGTCACGAGGAAATAAGCAGAATCTAAGGGATGTGAATCAGACGAGGCAGCGTTCTTGTCCGAATCAGAGTGATACAGAGGAATCTACTCGTTCCCTTCAGGGATTTTTAACTTCTGCTTTTATCCTCCCCTTTCTAATTCCCCTGTAACCCCCAGCTCTCCACCCGATCAAGGTTTGGTGGAAATCTCGCATAACAGTCTCCGATGCTGGAACTATAATGTTTTTGGCTGGTTTTATATTCATAGCAACCACCTTACTGATGGTCCGGACTGAAAGGAGGCACCCCTTGAGTGGGGCTCCAGCGCCTGAGGGTGGGTGAGTATGTAACCCTCTCTGTATATACTCGTGTATTAAATTGCTGGTGTTTATGTGTCTACTAATAAACTAATAAAGTTTCCTTTGCAGGGCTCAATTACAATGTTTACTAAACACTCGCCAGCACCAGCCATCCGGCTTCATGTTCTGGTATTAGGTGGCTGAGATCACAGCCCTCTGGATCATCAAGCCTGACACAGCACTGCAGGGAATTTCATGGATATCTGGCTATGTCACCCTGAGGGGTCTCATGGCAGCTTAGTGGTGCTGTCGCATCCAACAGGAAGTGGAGGTGGCAGTTACAGAAGTCTCCTTGTATATTCTGCCTCAGGTGATGCTCCCCTCGCCTGAGGTTTGTAAAATTGATCTTGCCTGTCCAGTGCGATTCAGCGTCACTGTGATGCTTAGGAACCTTTAGGTACACACGCTAAGCTTTGTGTACTTTCTCAAAACAACATGGTGGTCAGTGTGCACGTGAATACTTTGTGAACAGACTCTGCGCACTTTCTGAAATCCTGTATGGTAAGGGTTACGTGCTCCGCCTCGTTCCCTTTCTTGAGATGCTTAGAACTTGGTTCCTTGGGCTCCTTTCAGCCAGTGTGTATTTATTTATACACTTCAAGCATCACTTCCCTCAACATGAGGGGCTATTTGGGTGATTCTCGTGGTAGTTTAGCAGCGCACTCCCCTTTTTCCAAAAAGGGTCGCCAATGAGCGGGCTACTCTGAGCTCAGAGTTCTCCTCTCATATGAGACTGAGTTCTCTGTTTTTTCCCCAGAGCGCTCCAGTATTGTTTCCATATGTTGATGACTCTCATTCATACTGTTTTGAGATGTAACATTCCATCTATGAGCTGGAATGAGAGCCCCTCCTTAGAACAGTATTTGAAAATCCATGCTATGGTAAGTGTGCATGTGAAGTCTTTGGACACTTTCTGAAATCCACACTGTGGCAAGTTTGCACGCTAGTATTCTGCATTCTTTCTAAAATCCTATATGGTGAGGGCTTCGCAAGGTTGCTTCATCCCCTTTCTTGAGTTGGTAAAAGCCCCGTTCATCTTGGGCGCCACTCCTAGAGAACTACTAGAAAACTGTTGAGACAGCTCTTTCAGCAAGTTTATGCGTAAGCTAGCGGTAGCCCCTGTGTGACAGGCAAGACTTGGTAGAAAATGCTAGGTTCTTAGCTGTATCCCTTTAAAGGAATCTTTCTGGATTCCAAGCCTTCAGCTCTACCCCGGGCCGAGGCCCTAACAATTAAGTTGGGTATGTAGCTTAGGCCTTTTGGCCGTAAGGGGTACTGTCACAGACAGCCATCTAAACATCCCAGGGGCAACTCCCATGGAAATGGTAGAGTTGTTACAAAGTGCTCCCCACGATTTTGACCTGCACTTCCCTCAGCATGGTGGCGTGGGTATACTGTTCCACATAGCGCACCCTAGAGGACGCAGTTCGAAGTTCCCTTGAAAGGGAACGTCTCAGGTTATGAATGTAACCATGGTTCCCTGAGTAGGGAATGAGACAATAACAATGTTACATAACATGTAAAAGTTAATGAAAGCGTATAATGCACTGCAGTTGCCTCAGATTCAGACGTTCTGTTGACAGACAAAACACAGATCTCCTCATTGGCTGGTAAAAACCTTGTCAAATCCATTTGAGATTTCATATAGCATAATGTTAAGTGCAAGTGTCTACGCAGTTTTGTTTAATTATTGACTTAATAATTTAATTATTGAAAATACCCCTGTATTTTATGTTTTATAATGCATGCACAGAGTTTGCAAGTACAATTTTAGGATTACAATATTGTTTGTAGCGGTTACTTTCTAGGCCTTTATCTATGTTGCATGTAAAATAAAATATGTAATGTAATAATTAGTGGTGGGCATAAATTATTTTTTTTAATCTAGATTAATCTCACTGTGATCTTGAAATTAATCTAGATTAAAATGGCTCATTCGAATTCTGCCGAAGGCATTCAGAATATGTGTGTTACCCAAATAAAATTGAGAAACAGTAAGTCTTTGAGAAGGGGTTTATCAAGCAAGGTGGTGCATTAGAAGAGGGGCTCATCTCCTGTTTCCAAAATGCATCACAAAGTGCTTGAAAAACCTGTAAACTAATTCCAAATTGCACAAGGTGCAAACAACCTTACGCCTGTTTCTCACCGATGTTTAAGTTTTTTCAAGTTTGTAGATGTCAAGGTACAGAAACCAAATAATTAAATGTAAAATAGCACTGGATAGTCTTCAATGTAAAAATGAAATATACAATCAAACCTACATTTATTCAGACACCTTCAACATTTCTCACATTATTACAGTTTTGCTATATATATCAAAAATTATATCTGGTGTCTGAATAATTTTTGGTTTGACTGTTACAACTACAAAGTAATTCAGTCAAGAGCAGTGAGTGATTTTTATTTTCATTTTCTTGGATTAACATTACAGCAGCCAGTAGCTAAATTAGGCGTGGTCACTTTAAGAGACGATGAACGCATCCAATATAATACACATCCCATTTTTTCCTTAACCGTTTACTTTCACTTAAGAAATAACTGATAGTTTTTTTTAGCTTAATTTCCAAGGTGGACATTTTGACATATTTTGTATGTATTTGTCGGCACAAGAGCAAAAATAAGCAAATTCGATGTTCAAGTGTTTTGAGATGCCTTTCTCTGTGTGAGCCCTGAACACCTGAACAGCACTGTACTGAATTGGGCTCTTTCACATCTTTTTGTTTGTTCAAACTGCGATTTGTATTGGTTCGTTCGGGTGCAGGAGGGATTTACAGGAGAATTTTGCAGAAGAGAGCTCAGTTCAGTGTCGCTGTCCGTGATACACGGCTCTCTCTCCACACCGAACACAGTGCGCGAGTTACCAGCTACTCTGTTCAGCTTTTCCGCATCTTGTGTTTGGATACTTTAATGTTTAAATCGACAAGCGGTAAGGCTTAAAAACATGTGAAAAAGAAAAGCTTTTGTGACGATGCGCAGCAGTGGCCCGTCCCTGAGGATGTTTTTAGGCTGGCCTCAGCCAGTCAGTTATATAAAATATCAAGGTGAAAGTCATCATAGCTTGCTTAGTATAGACCCAGCTCCCAACCCAACTTTGAGAATAGATTAACGGCAATATTTTTTTTTATCGCCCGATAAGAGTCTCGCGTTAACGCAGCACGTTAACGCCGATAACGGCCCACCACTAGTAATAATTAGGGGTGTGGCTGAAGCCGAATACCTTATTTGGAATGGCACGGATAATGGCTTCAAAAAAGCATAACGGACAAGGAAAAATTCTGCCTGAATATTGGGCTGAGGCTGGCACAGTCGTGTTTGCTAGATAACAGTTAAGCTAGGGGATCAGCACAATATTATACACAGACCTCTAAAGTCATGCAATAGTGTGTGAAATGAATAAATGTAAACTTGATGAATGAAAAGAGTGCAAATCAAACACCGCATTGCTGTTGCTTCTCCGTGCATGTCTCAGAAATCAGAGTTTGGAAAGACTCATATCACCAATAATAATACATTAAACACGTTCTATTATTTGTATACATTTAAAAGACAATGATTTGAACCTTAGGCTATGATACGATACGAATGAATGGAACAAGCAGTTAGCTAAAGATAGTCATAACGGTCTTATCGAGTAACTGTAAGAAGTTGTATCCAAATGCAGTTACCCATCATTTTGTGATTGGTTCAGATACAAATACAGATACAAATACTGGCTGTTACATGAAAATGTACATATGTAATGTCATGACAATGACAATTTACATGTGTTGCATTTAGCTATAAATTTATAAAAAATTATTGATAAGAACTATTTCATGTCTTTTCATTTACAGTAGCATGAACCATGAGTAATCGAGTAACTCAAGTATTTTTTAAATAAGTAATTGACTAGCAGAAATCAGTAATCATGCAACCCCTACTATAAATACACCACAGTGACTTAAGATTCATAATCATTACTTCTGCTGGTATATTGTGGCAAGTTTGTGTGTGTGACTGAGTGCTTATTAGGCTATGTAGGCAATTAATAGCTTATCAATAAATGTCCGATCAGTCAACTAATGCTTAAAATCGTCATATAATAAATCATGACAATTTTACTTTGTCTTTAACTCACAATCCTAATTTAAACTACCGTATTTTCCGGACTATAAGTCACACTTTTTTTTCATAGTTTGGCTGGTCCTGCGACTTATAGTCAGGTGCGACTTATTTATCAAAATTAGTTTGACATGAACCAAGTGAAAACATTACCGTCTACAGTCGTAAGAGGGCGCTCTATGCTGCTCAGTGCTCCTGTAGTGTTTACACTGAAAACAGAGCGCCCTCTCGTGGCTGTAGACGGTAATGTTTTCTCTTGGTTCTAAATAGTGAAAGTGAAAGTGTGAAAGTGAAGTGACATTCAGCCAAGTATGGTGACCCATACTCAGAATTTGTGCTCTGCATTTAACCCATCCGAAATGCACACACACAGAGCAGTGAACACACACACACACACACACACACACTGTGAGCACACACCAGTGCACACACACGGAGCAGTGGGCAGCCATTTATGCTGCAGCGCCCGGGGAGCAGTTGGGGGTTCGATGCCTTGCTCAAGGGCACCTAAGTCGTGGTATTGAAGGTGGAGAGAGCTGTTCATGCACTCCCCCCACCCACAATTCCGTCCGGCCCGAGACTAGAACCCACAACCCTTCGATTGGGAGTCCAACCCTCTAACCATTAGGCCACGACTTCCCCCATAATAAATGTGACTTATAGTCCAGTGCAACTTATATATGTTTTTTCCTTGTCATGACGTATTTTTGGACTGATGCAACTTTTACGGAAAGTCCGAAAAATACGGTACCCAACGTAAGTGAGACCACAAAGGTGAAAGGGTTCTATATTTATAATTATACCTGCTTTACTTCTTAGTTCATATGTCTTCATTCCCTCGCTGGAGATATGAAGATCTACGATGATGGACTGCCCAAACACTTCTGGCTTATAAGCATCATGACCCCTGTTCCTCAGAGTGATGGACACATCTGCAGAACTAAATGTCAGTAACAATAACAGTATGAGAGACTATAGACTGTGACTACATGCAGAGAAATGCAGATAGGTGTGTCGTACCTCTCTCCTTCCTTCACAAATCCTTTGATAAAGGAGCCTCTGTTTGTGGTGTGATCTTTAACGCCCAGGGCTACTATCAGAGCTTTCAGCAAGGCACTTTTTCCACCTAACACACAAATATACATGAAACAACTATAAATAAAACCATAAAAACTGTAACAAAACTGTGTCCCTTTATATGTTTTCTTATTATTGTAGTTGGGGGGGGTGAAATGCTATTTCATGCATACTGAGTTTTTTAAACTGTTAAAGAGTTGGATTCCCATGCTAAACATGGACAAAGTTTCAAAAATTAAGTTGTACGTTTGAAGGAGTATTTTTGTTCCAAAAAAACCTCTTCCGGTTTGTCACAAGTTTCGGAAAGTTTTTTTTAGAGTATGAGTCTGTGTGACGTTAGATGGAGTGGAATTTCCTTATATGGGTCCTAAGGCACTTCTCCCGGAAGAGCGCGCGCTCCCATATAGCAGAGCAGAGACATTCACCAATCAGAGCGAGAGACCGAATTGTCACAAAAGAAGTGTGTTTTTGGTTGCCAGGGCAAGACAACCCTGCACAGATTACCAAAAAACAAAACAAAACAGCATTAAGGGACCAGTGGATGGAGTTTATTTTTACAGAGCATCAACGGAGTTGTGCAAGTGTTTTTGTTTGTTCCCTGCATTTCGGATTGCACATCGTTTATTTCTTAAGGATAATGCAGTCCCAACGAAAAAGGGTCACGATCGTGTGTTGGAACCACAGGCGGTGAGTAAAACTGCTTCAAATATCTCTGTGTTGTTCATTTAGCTATCGGCGCGTAAGCACATCAAGTAAACAACAAGCGATGTTGTCATCAAACTGCACTTTCCACAAAAAAAAAAGACGACATGAAGTGAAACCTAATCATTTTCAAAAACCGCTAAGCAAATATAAAGTTTCAATACATACCACATAGAGACGTCGTTACTGATGCTGCTCTTGTTAAATTTCAGCCTCTGGATCTGATTCTGGATCATAAATATACGCTGAATCTGACTGTTAGCCACGGTTTGTTTTGGATGTTTTTTTTTTCTCACGGTAATGTCACAGCTTCCAAACGCTCTCAACGCAAAATCCTACTCGCGCTCGTGATTCTTTAGCTCCGCCCACAAGTCACGCCTCCAGGCGCTCGTGTTTTTCTGGGAAAAATCGGTACAGACTATCTTTCTCTTATACATATAATAAAACTAAAGACTTTTTGGAGTTATGAAGGATGCAGTACTACTCTATAGGTACTCAAGATTAACAGGACATTGAGTGAAAACGAGCATTTCACCCCCCCTTTAATTATATGCCTATTCAAAATTACATGATTGTGTAATCCATCTTCCAAATTAAGGTTAAATATAGTACTTCATTAAATCCTGCCCCACTCACCGGACATTTAAAATATTGAAGGAACAGTTCACCAAAATAAATATATATAAATATAAAAAAATTTGCCGTAAATTTACTTTATTTAAAATGAGTTTGTCTCTTCATATTCAACAGATTTGGAGAAATTTAGCATTACATCTTTTGCTGACCAATGAATCCACTTCAGTGAATCCATAATGATGGATCTCATTACAAATATGCAAACAAACAAACAAACAAAAAAAAACCAATTGTGTTGTGGATTATAGTGATGTAAGCTGTTTGCACTCATTTTGATGGCAACCATTCACTGCAGATGATCCATTGGTAAAGCAAGAGTTGTTATCTGGGCTCTAGACTGCTAAATTATTTTGAGAAAATTAGAAAATTTGATGTGGTCACATTTGTGTGAGTGCATTAAAATTATTACAATGTTAATTTTCATTCTTGGTTGGTTTCCCTTTCACACGGCAAAGTTTCTAAATGGACCAAAATTGCATGCGATTAAACTGTCCTGTCATTAGTCAAAGTTCCATGGTTTATTTTCCAGAATTCTGCTCATAGCTGCTCACAGCTTAGAGGGCTTTTTTAGTAGCCGTCATTATATTAATTTATAATTTTGACCAGGTGTCCAGGATTTGTCTGGAAAACATTTAAAAATGCACCTAACAGTTACTATAAGACGGCATTATAAAATGTAATGGTGCGCTTTGATTTTGAATGACGTGCTCACCCACAGATATCGCCTGCAACCCAATGTGCATACTATCCATTCTAAATTCCAAGTAATTAGTAATATACTATTAATATTACTAATAGTACTATTTAGGACAGATAAGGTGGATAGTATGCACACTGGGATGCTGGGACAGTCTAATGGTTTTTACAGAACAAGGTTTTACAGCGCTCAAGGTTCCAAAACAATGGTCCAGGTGTGAAAACACCCCTAGAAAACTGATTTGGGCCAAGTAGCAAAACAAACTTGTAGCCAATCAGCAGTAAGTGGTGTGTCTACTCATAGTGTGCAGGAGAGAGTGTTCAGTGCACAGGACAGACATTAGCTGAGCCAAGCGACAGAAGATAGAGATGGAGGATTAAAAACAAAAGAGGAAAATGTCTGCAGAACAAAAGAAGGCTTAAGGTAATAAGGCAAGAAGTAGGACCCGTGTAAATACCGGTCCAGCTTTACAGCGCTGGAAAGACTGTACTCACATGTGTTACTGACATATTCTGTTTAAATCCACAGGTGAGGAAAAAGTAAAGGCAAAATGAAAGGCTAGAAAAAAGTTAATTTTCAACTTCAAATGGGTTCACTGAGTTCATTCAATGGATGAATCGTCAGACTGATTCAAACAAGTAGTCTGGATTTTGAATCTAAAACAGTTACTAAAACTTCACAACTGAGATAAAACATTGCCATGACTTAAATTTACACAGCACAGGAAATTCTATTTTCACAAAACTAAAAAAATGTAATGTGGAGGAGAACTTACTTCCATTGTTTCCTACAATAAAGTTGACGTTTGGACCAAACGCAAAGGGACCAAGCATCGAGTGACACATGAAGTTCCTTAGAGAGATACTCTCTATGATGCCCACTTCACCTGTGACCTGAAAACACACATACATAGATGCGTAAGGGGACGTTACTAGCAAGTCTATGGAGAAAGTGCATAAGGTAAAAGCAAAAATGAGCAGTCGAGAGCATTGTTCAGTGTTGTGCAAGTCTTACACTCTCTGATGTGCTCAAGCCGTCTCCTGAACTGAAGTAGCCCGTTTCATCCTCTTCAGAGAGCTCGGGTTGAGACAACCGGCTTCTCTTATCAGGTGTCTGCACTGAATTACTGCTCTTTCTCTTCGACATCTCCTACAACATCAAACATTTTTCCTTCACAATAATCACAGTCATTTATATCCTTTATTGTCTTTACACTGCACTAATTTACACTAATTTAAAAATTTTAATTAAGCCATAAATTATTCACCCGTGAGACATCCTAGATGTATATGACTTTCTTCTACCAAACAAATTTAATTGGAGTTATTTAAAAAATTGTCTTTAAACTTTCAAGCTGTTTGATGCAACCAAGCGGGTGTGTCACTCCATCGGTCCGTGAGAAGTTTAATATAAAGCTCATCCATGGAAAAAAAGTGTCTCACACAGCTCTGAGGGGTGAACAAAGGCCTCCTGTAGTGAATCAATGAGTTTTTGTAAGAAAAATATATATTCAAAATGTAATAATCACTTTAATCTAGCTTGCGCTTTGTTAACAGGAGCAAAATAATCAAAGTTTCCTTACTTTAGCAAAGGAAAACCAGTCTCCTCTTGGTTTATAATGCAATCCTCCGATATTCTTCTTTACAAATCCTCATTTTGTACTACTAATTATTGACCATTGTTTTGTTCTCTCCACTGTGTTTCCACATTCCTCTTCTGAGTCATCCAATTTTTTGTTTTTTATGGATTAGGTTTTCATTAAACTTCTCATGGACCGATGGAGTGCAACCCCCACTAAATTGCATTAAATGGCTTTAACGATCAAAACAATTTTAAAATAACTTAATTAGTCTTAAAGAAAGTCATATAAACCTAGGATGACTTCAGGGTGAGTAATTTGTGGGTTAATTTTCATTTTTGGCTGGACTAACCCTTTAATATGAGGTCAAATAACAAGTGTGAATTTGTACAACTGTATGTTTTCCTTGTCTTGTTGCAAATAAAGGTTGTGGTTTTAGCTTAAAAACGAATAACACCAAATCTTAACTACTTAAAGTTGAAACAGATATTTTCTTCTGTATTAGATGGGAGTGTAGGGCAGAGACTAAGCTTGATGCATCGGCTGTTGATAGCATTTATAAATGTGGGCACTGCACCCAAATATGAAAGCAGATGAATACGAATTTATGTGGACAAGTTTAAGCAGACTAAATAAATGGAGAATTCCTGCCTGTTTTACCAGAGAAAGATCCAGTTAGGACATTTTGATTAAAAATAAATTAGGGCTGAAATGATTCCTCGAGAAACTCAAATACGATACTTGAATGTTTCCCAAAAGACAAAATAAGTACAATTTACCCTGACCATATAATATAAAAAGTGTACACCCCCAGTCTCTTAATGCATTGTGTTGCCTTCTTGAGCATTGGTACGGTTTTACCTTTTGCAATAGTTATGCATGAGTCCCTCAGTGTTAAAAGATGGATTTCAAAATCATGCAGTCAATAGCTGTGTTCTCAACAAACAAATTTTTATGCACATTTTGGACTAAGTGCATTAAAAAAAAAAACAGTAAAAGTAAACAAAAAGAAATAAGATGCACCTAAAAGAATTCGAATAAAAATAAGTTATGTGCACACAGGATAAACTATGTGATAAACCGAAAGCAGTGACTGCATTTTTTGTTTTTACATCCGCTCGCTCTGAGGCACATGTCATTTATCATATAAAAAATATTATATTCAGTGGCTTCTCCTACGTTTCTTAGTGATATTTAGTTCCAGTATACAAGAAAGTGTTCATTTTGTTCTCTTTGACTCGTTGGATGAAAACGGTGCTTTATTTGTAAATGTTTTATGTGATATTCCAGTTCTGTGCAAAAATTTAATTCGAATCTTTGCATGTAAACAGCTAATGTTTGAAAGGCTTCAAATATGCAGATGATGCTAGAAAACCAAAGAATGTGTAGGAGCTGGAGGATTTTTCAGATGAAAAGCAGGCAGTCGAACCGCTCAGGACTAACTGTTAACACAAAATATAAAAACAGTGGTGGATCATACAGGAAATTATACATAAATAGTATTAAGATTCAAGGGTAGATAACCTTTTGAATGGGGGCATTTTTATAAATTGTTAATATTTTGTCTTGTGGAGTATATGTATATTTTTCACTGGTTTGCACTCTATCTGCCAGGTGCCTTATATTTTATACTGCATTATTATTATTTTTTTTGTATAGCTGTATATTATATTTAATCTTTATCAATCTGTATTTTTATGCAAACTTATGAGCACAGCTGTATCTTATAAGAAAACAGACAAATCAACAGTGGTCCTGATTATAACATGGCACATTTACAAATGGAATTTTAGAAACATTAAAATTATAGAATTAGTAGAAGCATTATGTTAACGTTACTTGCATTATAAGGTAAGGCCACAAATGGAGAGAGAGAGAGAGAGAGAGAGAGAGAGAGAGAGAGAGAGAGAGAGAGAGAGAGAGAGAGAGAGAGAGAGAGAGAGAACTAACTTTACAGGCATGTTTTGGCATTGTAATGGATTTGATTTGACTTTGAGCTGTCCTAAAGGAAAGGTGACAGAAAATCGTTATGCTCTTTCACACGTCGTATAACGAAATATTTTCAGATTTTCAGTAACACAATTCAACATAGTTTATTATAGGTTACTAACAGACAATTTGAGCGCAAAATGACGTAACGTTAATTCAAATCAAATCATTAAAACGAAACCACTTGAGACATCACTAGACTGGCAACTTCGGAAACTTTAATATAGCAATTTTACTTTGATATACTGGGCAGGTAACGTTACAACATTAACTAACGGTAACGTTAGTTTTGTGAAAACTGTCACGTTGAAATTCGCTTTCTGCTGAAATATTAACGGACAGGTGAAAGAATCAGAATGAGCTTTATTGCCAGGTATGTTCACACATACGAGGAATTTGTTTTCGTGACAGAAGCTCCGCAGTGCAACAATGACAGTGACAGAACAAAAAACTCAAATTTGAGTAACGTTAATAAAAAAATACAACTAACGTTAGGTAGACAAGAAACGAAAATATACAAATTGACAAGGTTTTAAAAGCTGATACAATTAGTACCAAATAACCAATGCGGACATGCAAACCAGACAAGCGGAAGCTATATAGGAGTGTTTGTTTTTATGTCGAGTTTTATGTCAAAAATCACATGTGTGAAACAGACGCAACATACCAGTCAATCCTCCTGTTCCTCGCGCGCTTCGCCTTTGACTGCTCACAGAGCGCGACGACGTCAGTACACTTCCGGTTTTTATCCACCAATCAGATAACTTTCAGCCAAGAGGAAGGTGTTTGAAAAATGAATTCATTTAAAAAAAAACATCCTAACCCATTAATTAAATCACAAATGAGTGTCATAGAGAAGTAATAGAAATTCAAAGCTAAGTGGGTTTTAGCCAGTCCGCACTAAATCGGTCAGTCACCACTCATCCTCCAAGAAGCACAGACTCCTGCATAAATGATTCCTTGTTGTGCTTTCAACCTTGTACAAATCAAGGAACCCCATAGTGTACAGAGAGAGATGGACGATGCAATCAGTCTTTTTCGCAGAATTTCACGGTTATCAAATTAACACACTCCTGAACAGAAACATAATCCATTCGTTATTAAAAGTCAGTGAACCAACAGAATGATTTTAGAAAATCATTTTTATAAAAAAAGAAAAAAAAAAGTAAACATATATATTTGGTGATTGTACACCAAAATAACGAACAGTGTTGTTTTATTGATTCAAAAAACTGCAATAAGAATTCTTACAGGGTAGCATTAAATTTCATTTTTGGAATAAAAGTTTTGGCTATCTTTATAAAGAGAGTGGGAGAGACAGGCAGAGAACAAAGACTATTAGTTGACCAAAAATTCCATAAAACAGTTTTGAAAGTTACGAGTTGGTGAAAAGTCTGAAACTGACTTTAGCCAGCAAATATAACAGGAGAATCAGAACCAGTAAGACCAAAGAAGCAGAGGCAGGGTTTCTGCAGGTATCATCAGATCTAATTTAATTCTTTTTAATGTTATAAAAAAAGAAATAATACCATACATGACCCATATATATTACACAACTGGGCCCATAATCAAAAAACATCTTGGAGGCTAAAAGTAGCTCATGACGCGCCGATTTAGGACAAAATCTCAGAGTCTCATGTCAGTTCTCATGCCAAGGGTGGTCTGTGCCTCTGCCCCTTTAAATCACCAATGCTAAAATGCCCTTTCGATAACCCCACTGCTATCAGCCATGGATATTCCACTGACCAGTTATGTTTTAAAGTAACCATTTAATTTGACAATACAATGATGATGATCTTGGATACATACTATAAGAACATCAACATTATTTAAACAGATACTGCTACGTTAGGACAAAATCTCAGTGTCTCATGTCAAGGGTGGTCTGTGCCTCTGCCCCTTGAATCACCAATGCTAAAATGCCCTTTCAATAATCCCACTGCTATAGGATTACTGCTAAAGTAACCATTCAATTTGACGATACAATGATGATGATCTTAGATACATACTGTAAGAACATCGACATTATTTAAACAGATACTGCTACGTTAGTTCTTACATGCTGAAATAAGCAAATTTGTTATAGCTCCTCAAATTGCTTTCCAACTAAATAGTGATTTTTTTTCTAATCTTATAAAACGTTTGTTATATTTCACTTTGAAATACTTCCATTTCATTAATGAATTAACATTGCAAAATTACAACTGCATGATTAATGTTATGAGCTTAGTGTTTAAATCATTTTTAATATAGCCTGCATACAATTATGAAAAGTAAAAACAAATATATATATTTTAATGATACTTTAAAATATAAGAGTAAAGGCCAGTAGGTGGAAGCAAGTCACTAAGTCTTTGACTCATTAGTTCAAGAGATTCATTCAGAAGGCTGAGTTGTTCAAGAATCAAGGAAGTGCCCGTCTTTATGGATTACTGAATCATTGACTCAAATGATCAATTCAAAAATGATGAATGCTTCAGTAATGAAGCAATGCTGTGTGCTGTTTGGAAATTATTCAATGATTATTACTTTAATTAATTACTTTAATAATTACTTTAATCAATGTCAAATCTACAATTGTGCTGATAGTCTTAGTTGCCTCAGGTCATCTAGGCATATGTTTTATGTATCATATGTTTTAAATATACATTTTTTTATCGTATGTTTTTTATCTGTTAGTTTCTTTGTCTGTGCCATTGCACTTAATTGTTTCAATTTCTCCATAAGAATCTCTTTTACCTCGACTGGTGCAACTGTTACTGTCAAAAAATAATTCATTATTTCCTATCGTCATTTACAGTGAATATAATAAAATCATTCACAGCCATTCTCACTGAAATTGCTCAATTGCATTGCATAATTTCTTTCTGACTTCATGTAATTTACATTCTCTGCTCTCAGTTTTACTCCAACATGTTGTTCCAGTCTGGGGATGAAAAAGTTATTAATTATGAAGGCACTATATTCTAAATAAAGTGCCAATAGTTTTCTTCCAAAACAGCAAAAAAATGTAATGTCTGTAGAACTTAATTTAATTACTTTGAATGTTATTCAAGGCCTTAATAAAAAAATAAATAAAAGAAGAAGAAAAAAAACAAAAGAAAAAAGAAATGTAATGACATTTAATCCCCCACGGAACTTGCTGTAAAAAACAAACAAACAAACAAACAAAAAAACTCATCTCTCATGTGATTTCCTTCAACCAAAACTGACTTTTAATTTTTCCATACTGTAACACCAGAAATACAAAACTATGCATTTTTGAAAAATGATAAAAGAAAATAGTGATAGATTATTTCTTGTTATACTAGAAACATTTTACACTTTTAATTAGTTGGGAGAAAAAAATAAAACAATGGAAGGCAGATAATGAAATAAAACAAATAACAGCAACATGCTATAACTGGCCTTTATATGCCTTATTCAATAGGTACAACTGCAAGTAACATTGCAATCACAAAATTTTTTATAAAACCTAAAAAGTATTATACAGAACCTGCAAAAGTTTGATTTTAAATAACAAAATTATTTCTTAATCTACATTTAAATGATCTTGGAAAAAAATCCTGCAAAACTTGTGCGCATAGAACTGTAAAGTGCAGCTGTCAGCAGGAAGTACTTTGCCTGATTTGACTTGATTTGCTGATACACAAGATGATGGTCAAAGGATAGCAGCATTATTCTGGGTTCCTCTGACCAAAGGGAAGAGCAGACTGGCTGCGGTCAGGGTCACTCAGACGGAGGATGCGGATCAGGCTATTGGCTGGCAGAGAACTGGGATACAGAAAGAACAGAACATCACATTTTTACTAGGACTACCAATTTAAAACAGCGTTATGAATGATACAAAATATGGCAATCAAGTCTTTTAATAATTTCTGCATGAACACTAGAGAAGCTCTTTACCTCATGCTCTGTGGTGTGAGGAAAACAAACTGTCTGTAGCGCTGACTGGCAGCAATCTTCAGCATCATGTCCATGGAGATCCTTCGATTGACCATGTCCTGAGAGAGCAAACACACAACACAGTGACTGCTTACTCTTCTCCAGGACTCCAGTCACCTGATTCTCCAGCCATGACAAATCTCTTATTGTATTTGCAAAACATGTTATTGGTGAGTGACAGAAGTGTCCAAAAAAAAAAAAAAACGACAACATTTTTCTTTGTAAATGTATAATTATGTATGCATACTTTATGGTCACATATTAAACAGATGACATTACATTTTTGTATTTGTAAAAATCATTTGTCAATGTTTTTTATTTGAATATATTTCAAAATGTAATTTATTTCTGTGATTCAAAGTTGAATATTCAGCATCATTACTTCAGTGTCACATGATCCTTCAGAAATTATTCTGATATGCTGATTTGCTGCTCAAGAAACATTTCTTCTTGATGAAAAGCAGTTGTGCCATCTAATATTTTTGTGAAAACCATGATGCATATATATATACTCCTTACCATGTAGACATCGAACTCGTCTAAAGCACGGAATGGAGCATCAGTTATGGCCCACAGTGACAAAACGAAGCACACGGTAGAAAACGAACGTTCCCCTCCAGAAAGTGATCGCATATCACTTAGAGTGGCCTTTCCACCCTCTCCTGGCTGAACCTGAAGAAGAGACAGATGACCGTCATCATGAGAAACTACTGTACTTTTTTTTTTACTGCGTCGCAACAGGTTGAGTCTGTCTAGTGTCTACTCCACACAGGAACATTTGAACACTTGTCAGGACCTCATAAATAGAACTAGACAATTTACTGTCGGGGGTTTGTCATGTCGTGTCACATCCATTGCAGAATCACTGATTATAATGAGTTCAACAGTAGAGGTCGACCGATCGATTGGCTGGCCAATTTTTTTGCATATTTAAATTCATTAGCATTGGACCTATGGGTTCTGCAAACTAGGCTGATTTGTACATTATATAATTATTATATAAAAATTATATAATTAACATCAATTGCGTATGTATATTAACAGGTATGTATGTATATATGTATGTGGTAAAAATCTACCACCATCGTAGCCCACTATCCAACAAAATTAAATTATACAAAACTGCATGCCTCTATGAACATATCCAATGTTTGTTCATCAAGAAAACAACTACATCAATTATGCTGTAATTATGAAAAAACTTACTGATATGGAGAGCGTTTCATTCTTATGGTCAAAGGTCATCTTCCCTATGTATCCTCTCTGAGACAGCATGGAATCAAAGTAGTACTTACAGCGCACAGAAAGATACCTGGAAACACACAGAAACACAACCTACATCATTATCATCAGTACCCTCAAATCTGCACTAAAACCAGTTTTTTTTAATGCACTGGTCAATTTTGAGATTCTGGGCTTTTTGTAACAAGTTGTTTCAGATTAGTGGTGAAGAAAACATACTCGGTTACGAACCAACCGGAATGAGTACCGTGTATGGGGAACAGCTCCTGAAGCCTTTTTTTTCAATAACGCAGTGCAACTGCACTGCCACTGGTTAAATCTGTAAACTTTTTAAACCAATGACAGTGCTGCGTAGCTGCGCGAGCCTGTGGCGATGCAGCGCACCAAATCCCACCAAAATGGGCAGGGCGAATGGCTACATAAGCAGGTATACGTATCTCAGGGAACCGAGGTTACTTTCGTAACAGAGTACATTCCCTTTTGATACTTCACTCATACTGCGTATGGGGAACGAATTCAACTGTGCCGTGCCACGGTAGGGTATGACAAGACTTATCTTGGACACCTTGGGGTCCAGGGGACAAGTGAGAGAGGGCCGGAGCCATCGAACCCTTTACGCTACACTGCTAAGAGGGAGCTAGCTCCCTGGATGTGCCATGACGACGAAAGTTTGATAGAGGCCGTAGTTATCACATCGAAAGGACCCGAGCATGCAAGGTTGGGATGTCCAGGTTGTAAAATCTGACAAAATTTACGGCCAGGACCAGCCGGCCGCCTCGCAGATGTCCTTGATAGATACACCACTAGACCAGGGCCATGAAGAGGCCATCCCTCTAGTGGAGTGGGCTCTTACTCCTATGGGGCACTCAAGGCCCATAGAGGAGTAACACAGAGTGAAAGCGTTGACTATCCAACGCGAGAAACACTGCTTTGAGACCGAAGACTCCTTGGTGTGGCCACCAAAGCAGACAAAAAGCTGGGCAGATTGCAAGAAGCTGGGACCACTCAATGTATATCCTGAAAGACCTCACTGGGCAGAGTAATTCCAGCTCTTGCTTGCCTGACAAAGGAGCCACGAACATGGGAGGGCCGCAAGGCACGGTACCACTCTCACTCGCAGAGAGTTGAGACTCATGCTTTCACAAAAGCAGCATGAAGTCTCTGTGAGCGTCGCCTCAGCATGGGGTTTTCCCAGGCAAAAGACACACTCACCGTGGCCGTCATTTTCATGAAGAGGGCTCTGCATGTGCCAAAGCTGTGGCGAGGTGTATGTCCGCAAGAGCGCTGGTGCTGCAGGCGATCAGCGATCTCAGCTGGTCCGTTGCTGTGCTTCTTCGACGGCGAGAGCTCGTTCCAGGCGAAAGTGTTCAGTAGGGATCCAGCAAAGTAAAGTCATCGATGAAGGAGTAAGATCTGATTTCCTCTGGCGATTTGCCTGCTTATATAGCCATTCACCCTGCCCATTTTGGCGGGCTTTGGTGCATTGCATCGCCGCAGTGCTAAAAATTACCGCCGTCATTGGTTTGAAAAAAGTTTACAGATTAAACCAATGGCAGTGCAGTTGCACTGCATTATCGAAAAAAAAAGGCTACGGTATAGAGGAAAAAAGGAGCTTTTACCCATATGCAGTATGAGTGAAGTATCAAAAGTTAACTTAATTTATTGCACTTTTTTAAAACGCAGTGATAAAACGACATCCAAAATCCCTGATGTAAAAACTTTTAACTAAACAAAAAATTTGAATTTTGAACCTGGATTTATATAATGTTCAGATTCCTGTTCTGTAAATGTATTCTTGCTTATGTAATTAAATAATGGCTTATCTGCATTTTAAAACTTGTAATATATATATTACAAGCACGGCGAACGTAGTTCCAGGCAGCTCTCTTGACGCATTAAAGTTCTATATCACTTTGCATAGTTAACAGTAATGACGGTCACGCAGTTTGCACAAAAACTTGTTGTCAGCGCTGCCCTGGCGATATTATCAGTTAGCCTATATAGTGTAGAAACTTAATGGCTACACAACATTTCTCACTAGCGAGGTAACAGAAGAGTGTTGAGGAACGCACAGAGGTACGTTAGCCTTACTCACACAAGCTCTCTCTCTCTGTGTTCATCTGTCGCTCTCGCTCTCTTTCTAATAATCTCATTAATAATTACATTAGAATGCTATCAACAGCCCAAGCCTCTGTTACCAGCTTTAAAACTAAGTTTTGGTACTAGCAAAAGAGGCATTGGATGAGATGCAGAAGAAATAGTCCTACTCACAATAACTATTTAAGTACAAAAACCAGAAGAATCCCTTTAAATAAATCATCGGAATGATGTCTTGAGGTGTGGTAACTGTAGTATAAGTGGAATAATTGACTCCGGGCCACTGAATTATTAGAAAAAGACTGCACACCTGAGGTGTAATGGTGTAACACCGTTTTGTGTCGTGGCCGCATCACCACATCGGTTGTGCATTATTTTCTAATAATTCAACAGCCCATCATCAATTACACACACACATGTGTATGGGAAAAGTTTTTTTTTGTCCTTTAATAGGACATTTTTCAACACAGAAAAATAATTTGGAAAGACTCATGCAGTAATTTACCTTTGAGAGACATTAAAATAATGTTTAAGTTGTGAACATTTAATTTGTGGTTTGAGGTTCAGACACATTAAAACAATCAATTCGAAAAAGATGAGAAACTCTAATAAAACTTACATTCTCAGTTCAGCATAGACGTAGTGTCTGGTGTTCATGATCTCAGTTAACTGGCGGATGAATGCCTCCAGACCCTTGACCTGTCGGGCTATGTTATTGAAGCTCTCTTTAGCTTCATGAAACTGCCTAGAAGATTCAATGACCAAAAACATCATTATAACATCATAACATATAAACCCCACCAGCATGATAAACAATGTAGAAGCGCTTCACAGAGGCAAGGGGAAAATGCCCTGGGATCACTAACTTAGTTAATGATAATACAGTAGTTCACTGTAAGTTCATGTTAATTCAGAGTGCATTAATGGTTAACAAGCACATATGTTGATTTTAATAATGCATTAGTAAATGTTGAAATTAACATTAAAGGGTTAGTTCACCCGAGAATGAAAATTCATCCATCTTCTACTCACCCTTGAAGCATCATAGTTGTGTGTGACTTTATTTCAGAATAATCAAATCGATTAGTACATGCTGAAAAACTATTGTTTATTCTTAGTTCATGTTAAATAACGTAGTTAACTAATTAACCTTAATGTAAAGTGTTACTTAAATTAATATAAAAGCTGAATGTTTTTAAGAAATAAATCCATCTTTAGAGTGTTTTAACTGTAACCATTGCTTTCAACTAAAATGGAGTCCATAATCCATAATAACACTTCCTATAGTGGAAAAAAATTAATCTCCTTTTGCAATCTTTAGAGGCAAGTCGTGAACTAATGGTTAGTGAGTTTGACTCCTAACCCTAAGGTTGTGGGTTCGAGTCTGGGGTCGGCAATCCCACAACTGAGGTGCCCTTGAGCAAGGCACTGAATGCAGGGCGCTGCAGCATAAATGGCTGCCACTGCTCCTGGTGTGTGTTCACTGCTGTGTGTGTACACTTTGGATGGGTTAAATGCAGTGCACAAATTCTGAGTATGGGTTACCATACTTGGCTTTATGTCACGTCAATTTCACTTTCAATCTCACATGAAAAATAGGTTTAGAATTGCTTTAGGCAGTTTTTGCTTATAAATGCATATTCCTCTCTTGATTCAGATAAGGTGACTTTTTCTCTTGAGAAAGCAGTATTATGATAGATCACTCGTTTGATGTTAAAAAAACATCTTATATATATATTGATGGACTGTAGTGGTGTGGATTACTGTGATGTTTTTATCAGCTATTTGGACTCTCATTCTAATGGCACCCATTTACTGCAGAGGATCAATTGTAAATGATGTAATGTTACATTTCTCCAAATATTTTTCAATGAATAAACTTGTCTACATTTTGGATGTTATGAGGGGGAGTAAATTTCAGTAAATATAAATTTTTGGGTGAACTATTCCTTTAATGGTCCTGAAAATAGGCTTCTTTTTTCTTCACATTAAATCTAATTTGTATCTTTCTTTTAATTTTGTGGTGAAATACCACCAGGTAACATTTGTTTGACTGCTGGAGACCGTGTCTATGTACCTTACAATAGTGTCTCTCTGCCCTTGCTGGTCCTGCTGTGTATTGATCTTATGTTTCAGGCGGCTGATTTCGCTATCTAAACTTTTAGGAGTTCTTCTGACATCTAGGCGGTCGGGGCAGATTTCTGAGGCTTTTGCTATGGAAGCCTGTCAAAAATAGAATAAGTCAAACAAACGTAAATCTTTTCATATCTATTGGATCAGTGTAAGATTTCGGTGTTTGGTCACCTGTAACACCTGGTCCTTGTCTTTCAAGTTATTTTTTAGAGTCTCAATCATGTCCACATGGGCTTTCCGCTTCTCTTCATAGTGTTTTTTATGATGTTTACTCCTCGCCAACTCCTGATCATTGTTGCTCAATTGCTCCTACAAGCAATCAAGTAAAAACAAAACTGTTTACTAGATTGGACACATTGATAATTAACAATATGTGCTGTTGTGGACTGTTTAGTAATGAACTTGAAGCTCACAATCCTTATTTTAAAGCTTGACAGCCTGCTAATTTTAAACATTAGCTAGGAATTAGGACTCTGGTGGTTAAAAGCTATCCACTGATGATGTTACACACACTCTTGACTTCTCTAACCTTAATGGGCTCAGCTTCCTCTGCAATGCTGTTAAAAGCTTCCCTCTGCTGCCGGGAGAGCTGCTCAGCCTCCTCATATTCCCTCTTGTGTGTCAGCATCTGATTCCTTGAAGCTTCAAATTCCTCTCGACACGCACTTATTCGGCTGCTGAGATCCTCCAGTTCCTCTTCCTGAACACAGAGCCATAATTAGACACAGAAACCCACCGAAACATTTATCTTTAAAATTAGTGAATCTGTTTGTTACCAAAGGTTTCAAGTCTTCTGACTGAGGTTCCTCAACATTTTGTAATTCTGTCAGCTCGGCTTGAAGCTTTCGACAGCATTCCTGTTAGTCAATAAAAAAATTAATAAAAAGAAGCAGAACAAATTTTGTTAACCCTTATGCGTTGTTGGGGACGTTTTCGTCCACTAGGGGATAGAGTTGAGTCTTATTTTGGCCACAACTTTCTCTGTGTTTTAGCAAATGGAATGATTTTTGGTGAGAAATCTTATTTTGACACATATTTTGGGAAAATGCTTTAAAAATGTTCAAAGGCTCAATACACTGTGGGCAAATTCACTACCCTTTCGTTATGTTCGTGGATGAAAACATCCACTAAATTAAGCTGCTGTAAAAATGTATCAGATAAATAATCTTCAAATTTTTTTTGCATAAATCTATTAAATCAACCTCAGTCCTGATAAAAACTACCAAATATTGAAAAAAAAAAAATCAGAGATTTTAACTCTTTAAATGCCAAGTTCTTAAATTATGTCATTGATTTGGGGGGGGGGGGGGGGCACAATGACTTTTTCAATACAAAAAGTGATTGTGGACTGGATATTTTTTTTTACCTTTTATCACAGTCTTGGGTATGTCAAAGATAAGTAACAAGATTGGCTTTGATGCATTGTTAGTTTTTGTGCAGCATTAGATTTACAATTTTTCTCCATAATTTATTGTTCGTGGTTGTTTTTGCCCCATTGACTTCCATTATAATGACATTTTTTGATTGCAAAACAATGACACCATAAAATCATGCATTCTTGATGATTTGTAGTTTTCCTTGTTTGGAAGAAGTCAACTTGTTATTTTTACACTTGATCACTAATTGGGACCATTAACTCTTTAGATAGGCCTGTGCAAAAAAAGTTTCTAGCTTGTATATGGAGTATAACAGCAAATTATAGTGTGTGTGTGTCCGAGAGAGAATCTTGATTGGTGGGTTTCCCTGTTGGGAAGAGATTTTTTTTTTGTTACAATTGATCACTAGGTGGGACCATAAACCCTTTAGATAGGCCTTTGCAAAAAAGCTTATATGGAGTATAACAGCAAATTATAGTATGTTAGTGTGTGTGTGAAAGAGATAGAAAAAGAGAAAGTGTGAGAGAGACCTTTGTCTACTTACCTTGATGTATCTGAAAAAAAAAAAAAAATTCGCACCTTAGCTCACAAAACTACATGGAGTAAACGATAAAAAAGTGTGTTTATGCACCTGCTGCCTTTTGATGGTGAAAAGTACAGACCAAACAAAAACAAGTGGATTTAAACATTTGCATGCCATCCTGCTGGTCATTTGATGGTAAGAAGAGCAGCAAGCAACATGAGAAAGTGCTTGATTTGAACCATGTTTTAGCAATGATTGTGCAGCTCGCTGGAGGGGTCAAGCTGCACAATCATTACTAGGATGTATTGTCTTCTCCCTCTGACACCACAGACTCATGAGAGTCAGATCCTGATTTTGTTGTGGCACCCTCATCATCCTCTCCAGATTCCACTAAAAGCGAGGAGGCGAGAAGTGTGGTTTTCCACCAACGTGGAGAAAACTCACTTCCTTCAACCTGCCAGAGGCGTGACTCCAGGGACGATGCGTTATGTCATCGCAAGGGTCCAGAAGTGTGTGTGTGTGTATATGTGTGTGAGAGGGTAAGAGAGACCTTTGTGCACTTACCTTGATGTATCTGAAAAAAATCTAAATATGCACCTCAGCTCTCAGAACAAAGACAAAAACAAAGTAAGTGTATTTATGCACCTGCTGCCTTTTCATGGTGAGAAGTAGAGGGCTGCCTTGGGTTTGGGCTCCCGCGGGACCCGAGGGACCCAACGCAAATCTTGTTCCCGCGGGGGACGGTGGTGTATAGAAATGGAGTGAATACAGTAAGTTGTGAAGAAAATGAAAGCTGCTATTTACTTGACAAAAGCAAAGCAAGGCAAGTCAGACATCTGGAAACAATTTGGAAAAAATGTTTTTTTTTTTTTAGCATTCCCGCCAGAGCATGTGAGCGGAGCAGTAATATTTCCTCAAGAGAATTCTCAGTAAGAATTTCATTTTGAAAAAATTATTTATTTATCAGTATGCATGATTTTAGACAATTATCCAAGAAATTCGGTACAAACAATAAACAATTAGGCCTACTAGATACATTTTATGTCGGAGCAGGTTCTGAGCGTTACACCTCTCCGCTTTGCTCACATGTTCAGCCACCCAAGCAAAATGTATTTTCTTTTTTGCAATAGCCTGTTAAGCAAGCTATTGTGAATGTGAAATCTGTGAGATTTTCTTTTTTATTATTCTATTTTGTTTTATTTATTTTGTTTTGTATTTATTTTTTGTTAAAATTATATCTAGCTTATTTTCAAAGTTCTATGTGTTTATTTAGTGGTAAAGTTATTTCCTAGTTAATCGTTGGGTGCATGTATGCAGTAGGCCTAGCCTCCATTTAAAAACTGAGGTGCGGCTACAGTTTTAACGGTTATTGTTTTTTAACGTTAATAAAAAATATATTATAAAAAATGTTGTGCAGTGATTTGGTTTATCATCGGTTACGTCATATTTAAATGCAATCACGTTTAAAATTGGTTATTCTTATGTTAACTTGAACGATTATTTAGTCTTGAGTACTTATTTGTGTACATTTTTCACAAGCTCTGAGATAAAGTGCGGGTTTAAGAAAACAGTCCTGCACAGGGCTTTAGTGAGAAGTATGGACAGCCTGTGTGTGAAATGCTTTTCTTGATGGTATAGCCAGTTTAAATCTAGTCTAAAACCTTAAAATCCTTCAATGATACACTTTTAGATTTTTCTGTAACAAAAGATATTTGAATCAGATTTATGAACAATTTATTATGAACCAAAATTAGGGATGCACCGAATCCAGATTTTATGGGTTTGGCCGAATATCGAATCCTACTTGCATCCTCATTCCATTAACATAGTAAAACACATTAATGAAGTAAACAACGTCCACAGAAGTGTATTTTTCATTTCATTTTAACTGTAAAAAAAAAAAAAAAAAAAAAAAAAAGATTAGCAAACATTATCCCAGGATGACGAGTGGGAAGGTGGCACAGGTGCATAAATACACTTTTGTTTACTCCATGTTGTTCTGAGAGCTGAGGTGTACATTTTCATTTTCTCAAATACATCAAGGTAAGTGCGCAAAGGTCTCTCTCTCTCACACACACACTCTCTCTCTCAGACACACACACACACACACACACACACACACACACACACACACAATATAATACGCTGTTATACTCCATATACAAGCAAGAAACTAAGCTCTTTTTGCACAGGCCTATCTAATGGGTTAATGGTCCCACGTAGTGATCAACTGTAAATGTTACCTCTCCCAACACGGAAAACCACCAACCATCAAGAATGCATGTCATGGCTTTGCAATCAAAAAATTGTCATGTCATGGTGTCATGGCTTTGCAATCAAAAAATGTCGTTATAATGGAAGTCAATGGGGCAAAAACAGCCACGAACAATAAATGAGGGAGAAATCATTTAAATCTAATGCTGCACAAAAACTAACAATGCATCAAAGCCAATGTTATTACTAATCTTTGACATGCCTAAGACTGAGATAAAAGGTAAAAAAAAAAATCCAGCCACAATTACTTTTTATATTGACAAGAAGTCATTTTGTTTGTTTTTCCCCCAAACCAGTTACAACATTTATGAACTTGGCAATTAAAGAGTTGAAAAAAGTTTTGATCAGGACTGAGGTTGATTAATAGATTATTGTAAAAATAAAAATATATATATATTTATTTATCTGATAATTTTTTACAGCAGTTTAATTTAGTGGATGTTTTCATTCCGAACATAATGAAAGGGTAGTGAATTTGAGGGTTAAAATGCTATGATGAGGTCTGTGCAGGGAAGGTATTTAATGACCTGGGCTTTCTTGCGGTCTTCATAAGCTCTGCGAAGAAGAGTTTGGTTCTGCTTCTCATCCTCAGTGACCTGCTGCATGTCCTGCTGAAAGCGATCCAAATGTGTTCTCTGAGCATTTAAAGCAGATTGCAAATGTCTGCAGAACAAAGAAAAAAAAAAGGTTTTGATCTTTTGCGGTTGTTGATCAGATTAACAGAAAACAGTCTACATGAATATGAATTCTGAATCCAAGCCAAAATCATAATTAATGAAAAACATCCAAATAAAATAACAAAAAAACGGGGGTACAAAAAAAGGTAACAAGGTCTCAATGCAGATGGGAGGATTGACAATGCACAATTAAATGATCATATTGAATGTTGGTTTGACATGCTGAATTAGCGTTGGCTTGACAAAGATACACATTGAATTTTAAATTGTTGCCATTCAAAAACTAACGGGGTGGTTGACTGCTTTTTCTGGGGTGCATTCTAAGGCGAGTTAATGGTAAAAAAAAAAAAAAAAAAAAAGTTGCATTTTGCATTATGTTTCAAATAATTTACCTTTATTATAGGTACACCGTAGAGCTTAGATTCTCTGCCCGAGCTCAGGCTCGACCCAACCCTTTTTAAAGCACGTCACGTGTCATACGCAGCATCTCCTCCAGTGTTGCCAACTAATTTTCAGAGAAAGTTGCTAAAGGAAGGTTGATTTGTTGCTAAAAGTTGCTAAATGATGCTTTGATGTCATTGCGTGATGAGGGCGCTACGTAATCACTACACAAAATTTTGTCACTTTATCAAATCCAGGGTTTTTCCTACATTGAACATTTTTTGGTGGCCGCCAAAACTATTTTTTTTCCAGCCAAAGCCTTATTTGATCTGTAATTGGGTTTTGTGAGTGAAGCAGGCTACTGACGGAGTGATGGAGAGAACGAGCACAGCGCCCCTCCCCCACGTGCGCGCTCTCCGTCTTCAGTTCTGTCTTTGCTCTCTCCTCGCATCAAAATCTACTCATCCTAAGGTCGGAAGACCGAATCCATGTTTTCGGAAAATATTTTTGGCTGAATTACCGTCAAAAAAAGTTGCCTTATCTTCTCTTACAACTTGTGACAAGCATTCCACACATGCAGTTGACATAACTTTAAATAAATGCAAAAAATAATGAAATATGAAAGTAAGTGTGCTTACCCCCATTTAGCAAGAGTGTTTAGTAAAATTTAGCCTTAATAATCCTCAGTATGTATAGGCCTAAGACAATGTGCAGTTAATTACCTATAAAACCATTTAGTTTAAAGTTAGACTGGAGTGAGATGATACTAGATCAAAGCACAAAGAAAGCTGTTGCTAGCTAGCTGCTAATTTTATATGGTAACTAAGTCATTTCATCAGATAACTGCACTTTGCAGGACTGCGGGACACATGACAGATAGATTAATTCCTACAACTAAATTCGTTCAAATTTAAAAAATAACACTATAAAACCTTTTAACGCTACGTTTTCAATTGATATGATTATACTAAAATAATTTTTTGATAGACCTGATAATGATTTTATCTTTCTAAACTATGAAAGCCAGTCATGAAAAAAATAAAAAAATAAAATCACAGCTTTTTTTTTTTGCATAGAGGGCAATAAAAGGATGACAATAATAATTTTTTCATGAGTAAATAGGAAAAAAAACTGTTGCTTTTAGTTTTTTTTTTTTAACTGAACCGATCGTTTCACCACACACGGCTCGTGCTGGGACCGCGGTTCAATTTAAATTTGAATCCCTAGAATATGCATGTGCTCCAGGCTCCGACGCGATATTTGTGCACACTCAAAATAAAAACTGAATATTTGTGCTCTTACAGGGTTAGAAAAATGTTAGATCGCAGCCATGCCTCTGGATGCCATTCGAGATATAGTCTTCATTTATGTGGCTTTGTTCTGGTTTGCCGGTTTCTTTTCCTAAATCTTCAGTGTAACCCTATAATTTCACAGGTTTATTTTACCATCTTTCACTTTCACGCATCTCTTACGGTGTGTGGTAAACATGGGAAGGAAATTGAAGATTTCATGAATTAAGAATTTGATTTATTAATTTGTTCCCTTATTTCAGTTAAATCATGGGTTATTTAGGGAACAAAATTAATGAAACATGGACAATTGCCACAAATTAATAAGTCGTAGGAACGAATTTAGTTGCAGGAATTAATCTATCGGTCATGTGTCCCGCAGTCCTGCAAAGTGCAGTTATCTGATGAAATGACTTAGTTACTATATTTCTATTGCTTTTCATGTTAATAATATAATAAAATATAAAAATAACAATTTGTTTTAAAAAAAAAAAAAAAAAAGTATATATATATATATATATATATATATATATATATATATATATATATATATATAGATAAAAATAATTTGTTAAATATTTTTGATTGACTTAAGATAACAGTTATAAAACAAAATTTCAACCAAAAAAGTCAACCAAACATTTAAAAGATTACAGATCAGTTTAAGTAGACCATAGTATGCTGGTTCACTCTGCTGTTATGCCAAGGACATTTTTGCTAATGTGAAGAGGATGACCTCTTCTGTCTATATGCGAATGCACGTAAAGTACAAGCCTAGTTTAAATGATAAATAATAGTTTAACATTAAAATACATTGCGAAAATGGAAACATTTGGATTTGTGCCGAATGAGACATGAGCAATAACGCCAAATAAATCTAGCCAAAGTCGCAATAGCTTGTCCTCTTATGCACGCATGCATGCATGCACTGTCACAATCTAATGCACTGTATGCTGGATTTTTTTTAATTAAAAATCAAACGTTTTCCAGAACTGGTCATAATAATCCCATAAAAAATATTTAATGTGAGCAACAGTGTTTTGCTGTAGCAGCACCGATCAAAGCTGTTCACTTACTGTGCAGTACAGCCACACGCACCAGTTACGTTTGGAATAATTTTATTTTAAATGCCATAATGTCCGTTGAAAATATTGCAATTAGTCTTTCGCCGGCCCCTCCCCCAGAATGGCCATTGTCCAATCACACATCATAGCAACCGTTTCTATGTGAGCAACTCCGACAAACACTGACTCTAAGCAAGATAGTGAAGCGGTGCGCCCACGGCGTTTGTAAATCGGACACTAGACACCCCGAGAGATTGTCTGGAGGATTTGTGTTCTTTCCATTCTCAAAGCCGAAAACACAACGTGAGCGGTGCCTACAATGGATAAAACAGTGTGGACGGTCCCACTCACAGTTAAATGCATCGAACATTACAGATAATAAAATAATAAAAAAATGGATATCTGAATGATATGTTTATTGCTCTTAAAATTACAAAATAAAAAGACTGACTAAGAATGCATTACTTTGCACTTGTATAGAGATAGCATTCAATAAAACCTTGAAGCCTTGAAAACACATAGCTTACTGAAACAAGCTTACTGAACACATAGGGCCTAGCTTACTGAAAAAAGTTATTTTTCAGATGAAAATAACAACAACTTGATGTCTAGCATTCAATAAAAAAGGTCACCCAAAATACTTGTTTAGAGCAATTGAAAGAATACAGTAACCAATGTAAACTTGAGGGCTTTAAGCTAATACAGAGTGCTTTTCCAAAAAAATAATAAAAAAAAATAAAATAAAAAAAATAACAGTGGGAGCCAGCAGCCTGTCATGGAGAAAAAAAAAATCTCTGAATGCTCCACGTGAAACTTTGCCGTTCTGCCCTTTTTCTATCGTGTCTAATGATTTTGGTTAATATGCACGAGGGGGGGGGAGAGAGAGAGAGAGAGAGAGAGAGCGCAAGACAGCACTCGTGTAGTTTGAAGACTGAGTGCGCAAGCGTGCGTGAAACTTTGGTGTTTCGCCCTTTTTCTATCGTGTTTAATGATTTTGATTAATATGCACAAGGGAGAGAGAGAGCAAAAAGCGCTCTTGTTGTTAGAAGACTGTGAGTGTGAGTGTGCAATCGGGGCTCTCTCTCGTACGCGCCCTGTCATTCTACATCACTCACCGATCAAATAAGGCTTTGACAGCCGCCAAAAAAAAAAAAAGATCAATGCAGAAAAACCCCTGGATTGGTTATATAACGTTGGACAGAATGTTGATCCGGCCATCGCGTATATTCAGCGCACATAAGGTAAACGTTTTGCAAACGTTTTTTTTGAGAAATAAAAACAGGTCGACGAATCGATGTGCATATTTTGCGTCGACGTATTTTTTACGTCGACGTCATCGATGACCTCGACGCGTTGTCCCAGCCCTAACCATAACATATGAAAGAGAATGACCAGCATGACTGGTCCACAAGGCGGTGCTGGTTGCATTTGAGGTACAGGTCATGGGGTTTCCTCAGATTTCGCATGAGACCGATAAGCATTAGCCTCGATAGTAGTCATGTCTCCTTCATTGCATATTTTTATATTTTGAATGTATCCCTCCACTGCTTACTGTAGCCCCTTTTGCCTTGACTGTGAGTGTTAATGCATTTAAGAAAAAAAGCATTTAAATGATAATTTTGCCACAGTTTTTGCTTGAACATGTTATACATATCAAATAATTTCTGTAATACATTTTAATTTTAATTTTGCAACTTTAAAATTAGTTTTCATTTTACATATTAAAACTGGTGTATGAAATGGCAAATGAAAATTATGTAATTTAATTTTCATTTTGCACCAAACGTTGCACAAATGTATTGGAAAATGTAAATGTAAATACAGAAATGCATTGTCATTTTACATATTGCATTGTCATTTTGCATATTAAATTCCAATTTGAATATTGCTACCCATATGCTTCCATAACAGACAGAGAAACAATGGGTAATAATTCAATGTTTATTTTTGATGTATGCACTGCATTCTATGCATTTAAAAAATAAAAAAGGACACTTATTTGTTAATTTACCCTTGAAAAACACATTTTATCCGATTAATCGATGGAATTTTTGTTAGAATACTTGATTACTAAAATATTCGATAGCTACAGCCCTAGTGAGAACGTGATTCGTGGTGTGAGAGTGGCATTGTTTGTCAGGGATAGCAACAGTAACTAAGGGTGGGTAGGTCTTTGCAAATGGTCAATTAATTTCATTTTTCCACATGTTGAAAAGAATCTCAAAAATGCATTTCATATTTTCAAACCTGATTTCCTCTTCGACATCACCACTGAGGTAGAGTGCTCTGTTCTGTTCAGAGGAGTAGTAACGATTATAGTAGACCTGGTCCCCCTCACGTGTGAAGGCCTCCCTGCAGTTGCGTGGTCGGTCTTCACTCTGCATGACCCTTCTCGCATCTTTAGCGTTCTGTGGGCAAAATCACAGCAGAGTTGAACAGAGCTCTTCACTTCACAGGATGTGGTAACACATTAGGATCAAACAGGGAAATGCTCGTCAGCGTCCTCATGGTCTTACCTTGATGAGCAGAATGGTTTCAATTCCCCTCATGTCAATCAAGCAGTTGGCCACAACTGGATTCTCAATGTCAAGTGCCTGGAGCACAGATGGATATTCGTGGTGATTGACAGCCCTGAAAACCAATAGAAAAAGGAAAATATTCTTTTTTTTCAATCATACACGTTTTTGTTTGTGCTTTGACAGATAAATTTATATTGGCTTCAAACCAAAGTTCTGACTAGAAACCAACAAGCTGAAACTTTCTAAATGACATTAGTAAGGAAAAACATCCAAGTGGGACTTTTTACACAACAACGTTAGATCAACTGGTAAATGTGGATTTACCATTTTATTGATAGCTTTTAATACAATGACACCAAAATGGCAGAGAATTAAAATAAAGAGGAAAACAGTGGTAATCATTCCTAAATTAGTTATCATGTCAGGTAAGGTGATCTCTAGATACCTGCCCCTGACGTCATAAACCGTGTTGGTAAATGTGCTGACGATGATCTGAGGTCGTCTGCCTTGCTGGAAGTGGCGACTCATGATTCTCTGTAACTCTCTCTCGTCAGCGTGGTTATCGCAACAGAAAGCTAACATCAGAGACTTCAGACAACACTCCACTGCAAGACCCAACTCTGGATCCCGCAGTCGGATACAGAATCCTAGAAACAAAATAACCAATAAACAACAAAATTCCATATGACATGGTTTCTCCTAAAGCCCAAAGTTCACTTAAATTTTGACAAAACACACAGCTTTTCAAAGTACAGGTTTTTTCATTGTGTACACGAACACATAGGCACCAGAAAGTTTCATCCCTGCACAGCAACTGCCCTATTTTTCTCCGGAAGTGATAACTAATCAAATTTAAAATCTTATTTTAAAAAGTTCATTTCAACCCCCTCAATCTGACTTCTGAGGTTCAGGATACTTACCGAGTGGTCCAACAGGTTTCTTCCTGAAGAGACCCCGGTGGTCAGCCTCATCTATAGCTCTTAGCAGTGCTGGCATATGCTCACCAAAGCGACAAAGTCTGTTATCTCGACTGCTTTCCATTGCAGCAAGGTCACGTCGCTTAGAGTCTATCGCACGCAGCAGGTCCTGCTTTTCACGGCTACAAAATGAAGAGAAAAGGAAGATTGCAAGAAAGACAAAGTGAGACCGGTCAAATTATAAAATAAGAATTAGAAACAAGGACATTTTTGTTGTACATTTAAGATCCAGTGAACCCAGAAGTTTGGGACCACTAATGAAATGCTTCCTTTTTTTTTTTAAAGCTTTTTCCTATTTGAATTGTTTGATCAGAATTTAAATGAAATCGAGAAAATCTACTGGGACTTTCCATTATCAGTACAAGTAATAGGGTGGAACAGTTGGTTTCAGAACTAAACAAAATAATTTTCATTTTCTCCATAGAATAATATATTTTGAAGGTGATTTTGAGGTGGTTAACTGATGGTATACGCTTAAAGCAGCATTATTTCTTTAATAATTGTATTCAAAAGCAGAATTCTAAGTGAAAAACTACATTAACCATGATTCTGCAGAGAAATCTCCACCTATCAGAAAATTGTAAATCACTGTAGTGCTGCCAACTCCCAGGAATCACTGTGTATGATGTAGAGCAAGTATCCCTAAGCATAACATATTTTGCAATAAATGAAAAAAAATATTGTATCCACATGATTAATCAGTATCTATAAATTCATAATTCTCCACCAATTTTACAAACCCGATTCTAAAAAAGTTAGGACACTGTACAAATTGTGAGTAAAAAGGGAATGGAATAATTTACAAATGTCATAAACTTATATTTTATTCACAATAGAATATAGATAACATATCAAATTTTGAAAGTGAGACATTTTGAAATGTCATGCCAAATATTGGCACATTTTGGATTTTATGATAGCTACACATTCGAAAGATAGCAATAAGAGGCTGGAAAAGTTAAATGTAGATATAAGGAACAGCTGGAGGACCAATGTGCAACTTATTAGGTCAATTGGCAAATTATTGGGTATAAAAAGAGCCTCTCAGAGTGGCAGTGTTTATCAGAAGTCAAGATGGGCAGAGGATCACCAATTCCCCCAATGCTGCGGCGAAAAATAGTGGAGCAATATCAGAAAGGAGTATCTAAGGGATTGAAAAATTTTGTTTAAAGTTATCATCATCTACAGAGCATAATATCATTAAAAGATTCAGAGAATCTGGAAGAACTGTTTGTAAGGGCCAAGTCCGGAAAACCGTACTGGATGCCCGTGACCTCCGGGCCCTTAGACAGCACTGCATCAAATACAGGATTGCTAGTGTAATGGAAATCACAACATAGGCTCAGGAATACTTCCAGAAAACATTGTCGGTGAACACAATCCACCGTGTCGTTCGCCGATGCCGGCTAAAGCTCTATAGATCAAAGAAGAAGCCATATCTAAACATGATCCAGAAGCGCAGGTGTTTTCTCTGGGACAAGGCTGATTTAAAATGGACTGTGGCAAACGAATCAAAATTTTAAGTTCTTTTTGGAAAACTGGGACGCCATGTCATCTGGACTAAAGAGGACAAGGACAACCCAAGTTGTTATCAGCACTCAGTTCAGAAGCCTGCATCTCTGATGGTTTGGGGTTGCATGAGTGTGTGTTGCATGGGCAGCTTACAAGGCACCATCAATGCTGAAAGGTATATCCAAGATCTAGAACAACATATTCTCCCATCCAGACGTCGTCTCTTTCAGTGAAGACCTTCCATTTTTCAACATGACAATGCCAGACTACATACATGGTAAACATGGCCTTGTCCCAACTTTTTTGAGATGTGTTGATGCCATGAAATTTAAAATCAACTTATTTTGTATTTAGTATTCTGAATAAAATATTGAAATTTGAAATTTCCACATCAATGTTTTTGTACAGTGTCCCAACTTTTTTGGAACTGGGTTTGTAATTCAATTAAGGTATGCACAATACTTCATGGTTAGGGTTGCATGGCTACTGATTTCTTATTTAAAAAAATACTTGAGTTACTCGACTGCTCGTTGTTCATGCTACTGTAAATGAAAAGACATGAAATGGTTCTTATCAATAAACTCTTTTTGATACATAGCCAAATGCAACACATGTATAATGTCAAAACTTTATAATTATGACATTACATATTAAAATGTTCATTTAACAGCCAGCATTTGTATCTGTGTTTGCATCTGAACCAATCACAAAATTATATGTATACCTACATTTGAATAAAACAAGGTGAAACGTACAGATACTTGATAAGACCGTTATGACTATCTTTTTATTCATAGTTATCACTGAACAAGTATGCCGTGTTAAACTAAATGATTAATTTCTAAAATAATATTTATCATGCAAACGAGATGTCATGACAAATATTTAGTGCAGAACTCTTTAAGCAAGTCTTTTTTTGAACTTCACTAAACACATGAGTGTGTGCCCCGCAAACCAGCTAAAGATAAAGATGCAAACATGTAGGTGAAAATAAAAATTGTATCTGTATCTAAGTTGATTATTACCCTAGGCTTTGAGAGAGAACTGGTTTGGTTTTTGAGAGACTGAGACACGCAACACAGCTGCTTGATTGGTAAGCGTGCTGTGCTTGTTCCATTCATTCGTATCATATCATAGCCCAAGGTTCAAATCATCACCTTTTAAATATATACAAATAATAGAATGTGTTTGATTTATTATTATTGGTGATATTACTCTTGCTAAACTCTGATTTCTGAGAGATGAACAAAGAGGCAACAGCAATACAGTGTTTGATTTGCGCTCTTTTCATTAATCAAGTTTACATTAATTCACTTCACACTCTATTGCGTGACTTTAGAGGTCTGTGTATAATATTGTGCTGATCCCCTAGTAGATCTGCAACTAACGATTATTTTAGATTATTTAAGCCTCAGCCAAATATTCAGGCAGAATTCCTTGTCCATTAATTATTTTTTGAAGCCATTATCTGTGCCATTCCAAATAAGGTATTCGGCTTCGTCCACACCCCTAATTATTACATTACATATTTTAATTTTACATGCAATGTACGTAAAGTCATAGAAAGTAACAGCTACACGCAATATTGTAATCCTAAAATTCACGCCGTACTTGCAAACTCTGTGCATGCATTATGGATAATGCATGCTCGAGAAGTCGATTGTCTCCAACAGCACCGACTAGTATATTTTAGTCGGCCAGATATTTTTGTGCAAAGAAAAGACTTTAACCAACAACTGCACTAACCTCATTTTTCCCAGTCTGTCTTTAGCTGCGGCACAGGCCTGTTTAAACTGATCAATTTGCTGAGTCAGAGTGGAGTCCTGGAAATGTAGTTGTTCAAGCTCAGTCTGAATGTGATTCATCTTCTCCACACGAGCATGAGTGTCAGCTGAGTTCGTCTGACTTATGCTGGACAGAGAGGAGGGGTTGGGTCATAATGAAACAGCTGGAAATGGTACAAACATAATGTTACGTAACGTTGTTTCCTTTTTGTACACTTTGAAGTACCTGTGTTTGAGTTCTCGGATCCGCTTGGTAAGCTGATCTTTATCCTTTTCAAGGTCTCTCAAGTTAGTCTTTTTACGATGAAGACCCGCCTAAACCAATAAAAATTATAAACAATAAGCACTGAGAATTTAACATATAAAGTTTCCCATTTCCTTTCTTATGGTGTTATGATTGTGCACCTCAGCGGCTTTGAGATCTCGGTTGCAAGCCTGTGCTCGGCTCTTCAGTTCAGCGCACTGTGGCTGCAGTTGCTGCATCCGCTGCGTCACACCCTCCAGCTGATCCTGCAACTGTCCCAATATTCTGTTTGCCTCCTGAACTTTCCCCTAGAATAGAAACAATGCACATTACTGTGAATCAAACAGACTTTTTCACTAAGAATTTTCTTTAATAAAGTAAACTAGGGCTGCTGGCTGGGCATATCCCAACAGACCTCTGCAATAACAGCAAAAAGCTTTGAGGGTTGCTGAAAGATGACAGTATGAGTTAGAATATAAATGGTGCTAAAGTCGTGATCTACTGTGGCCAAGAGCAAATTTCTGTTTGCAGTGTCCTAGCAAATGGCATTCTGTTGCAAATGGTCTAATCCAGCAGTTCCCAATTCCAGTCCTCACGCCTCCCTGCTCTGCATATTTTGTATGTATCTCTTAACACATAAGACATTAGTTTTATTTGACTGTAAGTGCCCTGTGAGGTGGATGTCACCGGATATAATTTCATGAATTCAGTTTGAAAAAAGTGTATATGTTCCATTCAAAGGGCATTAAAATGTGCGAGATGTGAATTTAAAATGTATTTATTTACAGAGGTATATGATTTTTTTTTATGCCAATGAAGCTACTTGAATCTGAATCTATACTGTGGAATATTGTATTTCTGCTAAACCTGCCCCTAAACTGTTAAAGTCTCATAAGTCTCATTTTGGCCAAAAATACTCGAGCAGGAAAAGCTGAAATCTGGCCCAAAATATCCTGTAGTCTATGTGTGACTTCATGATCACTAGAGGAAACTGGATCATAGAAACTCCAGACAATATTCAGTCACCTCCCACTCTTCAACCTTCTGGTCATATTTGACAGTTGACCTCTCTTCAGCTGTGATTCGTTCTCTCATTGGCTTCATCTCCTGCTCCACCTCTGCCACCTGATGTACATAAACATACATTTCAATATTAAGTCGCAATCTTCGGTAATGAGATATTTGAAGCATGTGATCACCTAGAGATGGGAATCATAAATAATACATTTTTCAGGGTCAATCAGTGAATGAGTTGTTACACTGATTAAAACAGATAAATTCTCAGAAATTCTGACTGAATCATTAAAAAATTCCTTAATTTGTCAATCAGGATCAACAGAACTCTTAACTCTTAAAAGTATAAGAACCACAGTATGCCTTTACAAAGATTATATGATTATAATATGAAATTGTTCAAATCTGATTAGGAAATGATAGTATTGTTGTGTTAGGGCCTAACGATTACGATTATGGCCTAAAGTCAAAACCTCGATTAATTCAACATTTTACTACGATTACGATTAATGAACGATTATTTTGTTTCTGTTTTGTTTTTTTTGCCCTCATAGTTTACTTACAAGGATTGTACTGTAAACAGTGCCGTAGTTGGGGTTTGCAGGTTGTACCAGTGGGCCCTGTTTGAAAGTATTTAATTTGTATGTTCGTTCTGTTTAATTTTTCATCAACATGCCCGCCACGTCCCAGAATGCAATGCGGCACCAAAGCAATATTAGGCACGGTCACTTTAAGAGACAATGAATGCATCCAATATAATACATATTTTTCTCAACTGTTTACTTTCACTTAAAGAGCCACACAGATGGGAAATGAAAAATTACCTGTATTACAGTGTATGATTTTGCTGTCCATCAGTGTAAACAATGTGCAAAGTAATTAAACCAAAAAGTACATGATTTATAAAGTTATTGGCTTCTAAAGTAAGGAGTCGAATCACTGAAATGAGTCGTTATAGATTTCAAATCTTTTGCCCATCTCTATGTACGTCACTAGAACACTTTGCATAATAATCTCCGCCTACCGTCTTGGGAGAAACAAAACTCTGACCTGCCCCACCCCCCCACACAGACGCTCTGGTTGGTGTGAGAGCATCATGTCGAGGAGACAGTGTGTTTTTAATTGTAAAGGCAAGTTTGTTTTATTTTCACTGCCAAAGAATGAAGATTAGAAGAACCAATGTCTAAAATTCATTTTTACCACAATACCAGAGCAGTACAACAAATCCCTTTTGTTGTGTTCACAACATTTCACTGATAACTGCTTTTCTAATCTAGGTGAGTTCAACAGGGTTTCTGCAGGGTTTAATCAGTCAAATTTAAGACTTTTTAAGACCTTTTTATGACCATTAGGATTTGAATTTATGACCTACACGAATTACGATAAATAACTTCAGTCATTAAAATTCCTTTTTTTATTATTGACTTTCATTGAAAGTAACAATTTTTATTATTTAAAGAGTTATTCTATTATTTCTTAAGATTTAGAAACTGAAGCCTTCACCTTCTATTTCTTGAGTATCAAGAACACAGGAACACTTAACAATTGTAACATTTTAAAGTAACATTGTAAAGTAACAATTATTTTATGGAATTACTTTCCAAAATAACAAGTGTTATTGGTGTTTGGTCACAGTAATCAACACCCACAGGCAGGGCCATAGCTGGGGTCAGCAGGGAACCCGCTGAAGGTTGTACCAGTGGGCCCTGTTTGAAATTGTTTAATTTGTATGTTCGTTCATTTTTATTTATTTTTGCTATTTACACAATGTTTAAGTTTTTTTCAAGTTTGTAGGTGTCAAGGTACAGAAACCAAATAATTAAATGTAAAATAGCACTGGATAGTCTTCAATGTAAAAATTAGGGATGCACCGATCATGATTTTTCATGGCCGGTTCCGATACCGAATTTTTACAAGCAAACTGTCCGATTCCGATACCGATTTCCGATTTTTTTTTATCTTTTAAGCAACAAACAAGAAAGAAGGAAAATGTGCATAAACAAGACCAAACTTGCTTTTGGCTATTGAAAACAATAACTGTAACCATCTGCAATTAACAGCAGTAACCGCACAATAAGTAGCCTACATTTAGTTTTTGTTTTTTGAATTACAGAGAACTGGCCTGAAATTTAAAAAGATTAACTATAACCATGTGAAATTAAAGGCAATAACTTCATAGTTCTACAATCCAAACAACACAATCAACACACATTCAATAAGATGTTTCTTAATCAGCATTTAGTATTTTAGTTTTTAAATTTGGTTTTAATTAATAAAAAAGGTCTTTACCAGTGAGACTTAATAAAAGTATGCTATATAAATACATTTTCCAACATGTGAAATTAAATAATGTTGGTGCGAAAAAAAAAAACAAAGATGCAAAAATATAGATGTGAATCATTAGTCTAAAATGTTTTAATTTGATGAATGAAACACTTTTATTCAGTGTGCTACAGCAGGTGATTTTTAAATTAAATTAAGTCTATGTAATTTTAAGGTAAAATAAAAATAATCATACTAATGCAGAACTGACGTTTACTTCTGTCTTTTCAAACGTGTATGCAAGTTCTAAAAAAAAAAAAAAAAAACATTTCAGTTTTGTCACAGTTTTGTCCGTTTCGTTTCTCATCCAACACGTGAGAAGTTGAGCTGAACATCTCTTCACGGTCTACCCGTGTTCAGGGCACGGACCGGTACAGTAAACGCTCGCGCAGCTTCAGTGCACAGAAAAGGGACTCTTATTTGTGCGCCAGTACACCAACGGCTGATTGCTTCCTGCTATCTGTGCCTCAGACATGAAGCTCTGCACTTCCAGTACTGATTGGCTGCCTGTGTCCTGCACACAGATTTCGAAATACTTTTCCACACAAATGACATAGCGAACGATTACAATGTAGTCTGTGCACGCGAGCACACTAACGGAAAATCGGCCGAAAAAAGACCAAAAACCGTCCGGTTCCGATTTATGGCCGGTCAACCAGTGCATCCCTAGTAAAAATTAAATATACAATCAAATCAGACACCTTGAACATTTCTCACGTTATTAGTTTATTTGCTATTGATTCTAAAATGGTTATAAAATATGACAAGAACTTAAAGTTAAACTTGTCAGAACAAATTCGTCTTGATAATGTCATAACTTTGATAGAAATGTACGTAATCAACCAAAACTACAGATAACTGTTATTATGGCAATATTTACACAACTATCAATACTTTGTTGACCAATTACCAAACAATGCTTCATTTTGTTTTCACTGTGGTGTGAAAAGCTTGCATTAGCAATTCAGAAAAAAAAACACATAAGCAATGCATGGTGCTTTATAAGGTGCTGAATAATTTTTGTTCCCAATTTTATATATAGATAGATAGATAAAATATTTAAAATATAAAATAATATATCTATTTCACTAGTAGTTCACTGTATGAAGATTCTTTGGGTATAATATGTCACAGTTTGCTTATACTCACTTACATAAATGTGTTAGTGTCCTTTACCTACTAGTAAAATACGTATATTAAAAATTATATCTGGAGTCTGGATAATTATTGGTTTGATTGTGTTTAAATTCTTGTTAAAACTACAAAGTAATGAAGTCAAAAGCAGTGAGTGATTTTTCTTTCATTTACTTGGATTAACATTACAGCAGCCAGTAGCTAAATTAGGCGCAGTCACTTTAAGAGACAATGAACGCATCTTTTTCCTCAACTGTTTACTTTCACTTAAGAAATAACTGACAAATAAATGCGTTTTTTCAAGCATGCTTTCCAAGGCGGGTATTTTGACATATTTTGTATGTATTTGTCGGCACATGAGCAAAAAGAAGCAAATTCAAATTTCTCTTTGCGTGAGTCCTGAACACCGTGGTACTGAATTGGGCTCTTTCACATCCTTTTGTTTGTTCAAAACTGCGATTAGTATTTGTTTGTTTATGTGCCGGAAGGACTGTCTGTGATACGCGACTCTCTCATACCGAGTGTTAGAGACGGGCTTGAGCCAGCTACTAAACGCACCGTCTTCGAGCCATGGATCGTTAAAGGTACATTTTCCCATTGTGAGAGCCAGGATGATTTCAATTAAGCAAAGCAGTGACTCAGTATGATACAGTATGTTCGGAGTTCGCGCGGGTTTCCGTGAAAGTCCTTCTGACAAGTCTGTATGCTGCCGCATGGACCTTGTAGTTCTGGAACGCTGTGATCGCAGTGTGATACCACTCAGATTCCTCATACAGAACTACAACAGGCGAAACAAATGAATGCCATTGCCGCTGCGAGCGCATTTTGATGGAAGAACAAATTAATGGACTAGCATATCAGTTTAAGACGTTGCTAAATGTTTTTTATGACCTTGTATGGAAAATCTAGTTTTTATGACTTTTTATGGCCTTAAATTCTTATTGTTAAATGTATGACTTTTTATGACCCCGCGGAAACCCTGGTTCAAGGCTGGATTTTCAAAGCGTTTGGCCATAAAAGAGGGTTCATTACCAACTTTATTTGGACCAACAAGCATCTCCGAATCACAACGCGAAGTATGATTATGAAGTTATGTGTTTGTTTTCTCTCGACCGTCTTATCAGTATGTGTGCTGTCTGCAGCCTTTGTCTGCGCTGATCTTCATTTACAAACACGTCATTAAAATGAAGTGTAACTACGTGAATACTCAACGAAGAGACATGAGAGAGATGTCTATAGAAAGCTTGACATGTCTACTTTAAAACTAAACTAAAAGTGCTGCCGAAAATATTCTATGATGAAGGGAGACGTGAAAAACAGACATTGCGTTGTTTTCATATGGATTACTTTATTATATCTAATGTGACCACGCCCCCGCGCTGAAGGCGCTATTCAGATTCAAACTGAAGCGCGCGGCTTGAATACGCCCACACAGAAGAAAAAGCAGCGAGACTGTTAAAGTTTTTTTATTTTACTGTTTGCTTCGCGATGAGAGGAATAAGACATAATTCACCCCAAAAAGATGCTAACGTATTGTTTACCGTGAAGTTGTGTGCGGAACAACCAATCAAAACTATGTCAGTTGACCAATCAGAACACAGTATGCTACCGAAAGGTGGGGTTTAAGGAAACTGAATCTTTTGAACATCTTCATGCGAACCTTTTTTGGGATTTTTGAGAATTGAGGTAATTTTAAAATGATATTTTGACAAAATGACAATGTTTTTTTAACCTTGGATGGATTTAAACCTATTGTACAGGACTTATAAACAGTGATAGGAAGCTTAGAATTTTCATCTTATTGGCTCTTTAAGACATAACTGACAGTTTTTTCGAACATACTATCCAAGATGGGTATTTTCACATATTTTTTTAAGTATTTGTCGGTACAAGATCAAAAACAGACAAATTCGGTGTTCAAGTGTTTTGAGACGCCTCTCTCTGCATGAGCCTGAACACCAGAACACTGCGGTGCTGAATTGGGCCCTTACACATCCTTTTCTGTTTGTTTAAACTGCGATTTGTTTTTGTTCGTTGAGGTGCAGGAGGAACTTAAAGGAGAACTTTGCAAATGAGAGGTCGGTTCAGTGTTGCTGTCTGTGAGACACGGCTCTCTCTCCGCATGCGCACTGAGCACAGCGCGCGATTAACCAGCTTACTAACACGTGAAAATGATACGCTTTCGTGACGACATGCAGCAGCGTTGTGTCAACTGTCCTGAGCGTCTTTTTAGACTGGCCTCAGCCAGATGGTTGAGATAGACTATTAAAGGTGGGATATTTTTTATTATTGAAAGAGTGATCATAGGTCACTATCAGCAGTTATTTTATCTATGGTCGTAACATTTCTTACATATTATTGCTCGGTGTAAGAGATAAATAAAGATTAAAGATAAACAGTACCAGTACGAGTGATTGCGTGTGTGAATTAGTCATACCGTCTCTATATTATTGTGAAGCTGGGGGTTGTAAATAGCCTAGTTCCTTGAAAAGTAGAAAAATATGCTATAAGTTTTGAGATTCTAAGATACTTTACTGATAAATCACAGGACAGCCCTGACAACTGGGTTCCTCTGTGCGCGCGATCTTCACAGCTATGAGTTTTCCCAAATAACCAACATGGGAAAATAACATAGGTTAGAGGTTCTAAATTTCGGTTTCGATTACTTTTCGATTAATCGTCCATTAATGTTGTGTTCATTTTGATTTGAGCCATGCAGTCACAGCTCATTATGGTAGTGATTCCTTACCAGAGCCCAGGCCATCTGATTCTTCAGCTCATCCAACTTCTTTTGCATTTCATCAAGTGAAGCCAGACTTTTATAGCGCTCTTCTTTCTCATGGTACTTTCTCTTCAGCTCTTGTAGAGTCTGTGTGAGAAGAAAGGGTGTGCCAGAAATCAGAGAGTGAAAAAGAAATAAACTGCCATCTTAAAGAGCATCTGGTTCAGCAATACAATCAGATACTGTTTCCAAAGATGCTCCATCCAATTAATAATTTCAGTTCCACTATGTAAATGTGATTATTTCAGCACTCACCTCCCTGTGCTTCTCCACTGTATTCTGAGTCATGGTCTTGGTCTTCATGATGTAGCTGTAATCTTCTTTCATCTGATCAAGCTGAGTGGCCTTCATGAAAAACTAAAGAAAAAGAGCAAATCAAAAGTCAAGTTTGTATTTGTTGTGAGAGAAACAAATGCACAAACACACACAAAGTCTCACTTTATATTTGTCACCCTCTCCTTTAGAGTGGAGGAAGTGTTTACTCATTTCCTGAGTTAGGATAGAGACCGGATTGTCCACCTGAGTATGAAAAAAGAACCAGATAAATCAAAACAGATCACTTGAATAGTTTTGTTAGCAAACATACAGAGAATTGAAAGGATCTTTAGCCATACCTGGATGTTAAAGTGATCCAAAATGTAGATCAAATCTTCCTTCTTTGATGACACCAAGTGACCTGAGAGACAAATCAAATTGTCAAATATTTGAGCTCATCTGTCATGTGGTAGAAGCAACCAAATTAGGCAGATGTCCCCATGAACAGGTTGCCTGATTTGCCCTCATCCTAAAAACCCATGAACAAAACTATGCAAGGTAAAATATATATAAATAGTGACTGACCGATATAGATTTTTTTTTATAACCGATACCAGTTATTTGCATGTTTATGTGCCCGATAACCGATAAGCAGTACCGATATTTATTTAAAAAAATGAATAAATGACTGAACATACTTCATTTTGGTTTTTCCTCTTTTCAGTCATCTTTTTTTATGTGTTAAATTGAATCTTTATATTGCAACAAAAAATTTATTTATCTATTTATTTATAAAAAGCATCAAGAGAAACAACATTAATATTAACAATAAGCAAAAGAAATGTGGAATGTCAAATTTTTCAAATGGAGAAAAATAAATAACAGTTGTTATATATAACAATATATATAATTTTATTTTAAACTAAGCGTGATGCTTGCAGTAATAAGGACATAAATACATTAAAAACATCACCAGAACTGTTCTGAGTCACTTCAATCACATGGCAGTTGCTACAATGCATTTATGGATGTGGTCCTGGTAAAGACAATCTCCTGAATTCCAAACTGAATGTCAGAATGGGAAAGGGGATTTAAGCGATTTTGAGTGTGGCATGGTTGTTGGTGCCAGACGGGCTGGTCTGAGTATTTCACAATCTGCTCAGTTACTGGGATTTTCACGCACAACCATTTCTAGGGTTTACAAAGAATAGTGTGAAAAGGGAAAAACATCCAGTATGCGGCAGTCCTGTGGGCGAAAATGCCTTTTTGATGCTAGAGGTCAGAGGAGAATGGGCCGACTGATTCAAGCTGATAGAAGAGCAACTTTGACTGAAATAACCACTCGTTACAACCGAGACCCATTACAAACTATTGGACAGGTAACGTTAAACAAGTCGATCAACATTTTCGGGGTCCCAAACAAAGCGTTTTTATACACTATATGTCCAGCTGTTGAGATGACGCGATCCGACCGCACTGATGTCCCAGGGACAACTACTTCATTGGCAGCTGCGCAATGTCCACCACAAAAGCGGGTTGCGGTCAGCTGGCAATGGTGGCTCCTTTTCATAACTCATCATGCCATTGTCCTCCATTTTCTTTAAAAACATTAGATGCAGCGATTGAAACCGTGATCTATAGGCACATAAAATTGCTGGGTATTTTCTGTCTAGCTTTCGCAATGCCTACTGCACTTTTGGAATTCTTTATTTTCTTTTTTTGCTTGTTTGTGATTTTCTTACATCCATAATTTGTTAATTCTTTTAAAATTAATAATGTACATATTTGGTTAAAATCAATTCCCTATTTTCATTTTCAAATATTCAAGCTGTTTACTAATTTTTCTACCCCTGAACGAAAAAACTAAATAATAAGATGCATTTTTTTTTTTTTTTTCTTAGAAAGAAAAAATAAAAATAAAGATTTTTTCTACTTTCAATATTAAATAAAAAAAAATGAGTGAACGAATGATACACGGATTCATCATGAGGGTAAGTAAATCATAAACTACCCAAAGTAAGTGAGTACACAAAGGTGAAATGTGTCTGTATTTGTAAGCATACCTGTTTTACTTCTAAGTTTATATGTCCGTATTCCCTCGCTGGAGATACGAAGATCTACGATGATGGACTGCCCAAACACTTCTGGCTTATACGCATCACGACCCCTGTTCCTCAAAGTGATCGACACATCTGCAGAACTAAACATAGTAGCAGGAATAAGTAACAATAGCAATATGAGAGACTATAAATAGACTATGACTACATGCAAATGCAGATAGGTGTTTCGTACCTCTCTCCTTCCTTCACAAATCCTTTGAGTGAGGAGCCTCTGTTCGTGGTGAGAGCTTTACCGCCCAGGGCTACTATCAAAGCTGTCAGCACGGCACTTTTTCCACCTAAAACACAAATAAAGCTGTTAATTTTGTTTTCTTTGTGCACAAAAAGTATTCTCGTAGCTTCCTAAAATTGTGGTTGAACCACTGATGTCACATGATGTTTTAATAATGTCATTATATGTTTCATGGTCTGGAAACATATCAGTTGCATTCCTATCTATGCAGGTTCAGAATTCTCTCGGATTTGTCATCAAAAATATCTGTATTTGGGTTCTGGAGATGAACGAAGGTTTTATGGGTTTTGTGGGTGAGAAATTATTGACAAAATTTTCATTTTTGAGTGAACTATTCCTTAAGTATTTGAATAATGCTTTCAATCTTTGATTATTGCATTATGCCACACATTTATGTTAGCACTGTGTATAGCTTTTGATCTTCTATTAGACAAGGCAAGTGATGTTCACTCTCTCTCAAAACAAAATTAATAATAAAACAAAAACAGATGAAGAAACTATCAGGGATAAATGTAAAGCTAAAAAAAGAGTGAATAACATGAATGATTCTTTATTTTCAACTTCAAGTGGGTTCACTGAGTTCATTCAATGGATGAATCGTCAGACTGATTCAAACAAGTAGTCTGGATTTCGAATCTAAAACAGTTATTAAAACTTCGCAACTAAGATAAAACATTGCTATGACTTAATTTTACACTGCACAGGAAATTCTGTTTTCACACAACTAAAAAAAATTAAATATGGAGGAGAACTTACTTCCATTGTTTCCTACGACAAAGTTGACGTTTGGACCAAACGCAAAGGGACCAAGCATCGAGTGACACATGAAGTTCCTTAGAGAGATACTCTCTATGATGCCCACTTCACCTGTGACCTGAAAACACACAAACATAGATGCGTAAGGGGACGTTACTAGCAAGTCTATGGAGAAAGTGCATAAGGTAAAAGCAAAAATGAGCAGTCGAGAGCGTTGTTCAGTGCTGTGCAAGTCTTACACTCTCTGATGTGCTCAAGCCGTCTCCTGAACTGAAGTAGCCCGTTTCATCCTCTTCAGAGAGCTCGGGTTGAGACAACCGGCTTCTCTTATCAGGCGTCTGCCCTGAATTACTGCTCTTTCTCTTCGACATCTCCTACAACATCAAACACAGTCATTTATATCCTTTAAATGTCATTACACTGCCATGTCACTTAATATGAGATCAAACAACAAGTGGGAATTTGTACATTTGTATGTTTTCCTTGTAAAGTCTCTAGTTTTAGCTTGAAAACAATTTACACCAAATCTTATTAGATGAATGTAACCACTCTTATGTATTAGATCAGAAAAGTACAAATGCAGGGCAGAGACTAAGGTTGATGCATCGGCTGTTGATAGCATTTTTAAATGTTGGCACTGCACCCAAAAATGGAAGAAGATGAGTGTGAGTTCATGCAGATTTAATGACTGGAGAATTCATGCATTTTTCACCAGAGAAAGATCCAGTTATGACATTTTGATATACAAAAATTAAACATATGCACAGACAAAGAGTTTATAGTAAGATTATAATAAATAAACCCATTTTCTTCAAGAAAAAAAATTAAAAAGGTAATTGCAACTATTTATCTCACAATTTTCAGACTTTGTTTCTTGCAATTCTGAAAAAAGAAAGAGAATTGTGAGGTATATCTCCGGCTTATCTCTGCTCTTTCAGCCACAGAAGAAAAAGGAAATTTTGACTTTTTAACTTGGCAATTCTGAGTTTATACCTTGCAGTTCTACGGGGGGAAAAAGATGAATTGCAAGAAAAACATTTGAATTATGATATAAAAAGTTGTCATTTCCTTTTAGTTGTCACAAAGGTGGATTGCGTTTAGGTTGGTTAATTTGCCGTTTTGTTTGTCTTGTGGCTTGAGTATTATTTTAAGAACGTTTGCCCAATAGCCAAGTCAGAGCATGTAGACTGGATCCATCTTTTAAGAAAACAGACAAATCAACAGTGGTTCTGATTATAAGGCAAATTTGCAGATAAAATAGTCCAAGCAGAAACCTAATCTATTTAATGCAGTTACTTTACAAAAAAGAAATCTGATAATGCGTAACACAGACTGACATGTTCTGGTTCTGATCTGACATTGAGTTGTCCTTTTCACACAGACCTCACAAAACTGATCAGGATCACAGAAACCAAGACAAAACCACTAAAAGGAAAGGTGACATAACTGATGCAATCACTGCTGTTCTCACAGAAAATCGCTCCACGCGTCGTATTACAAACGATCAGATATTGAGTAACACGATTCAACATTAATAGTTAACTTAGTTTCTCATAGGCTAACTTACAATTTGACAGCAAAATGAAACTTAACGTTAAATCAAATCAACTAAAATCAAAACGTGAAAACGAATCCACTTCACACATCGCTTGAGACTTTGGAAACTTTAACACAGCAACTTTACTGTAAGATACTGGACAGTTACAACATTAACGTAACTTACATCGGTTTTATACACACTACTGTCACGTTCAAATTCGCTTCTGCTAAAATGTTAGCAGACAGGCGACAGACTTCAAAAACTGATCGAGGAACATTAGTTCCTTAAAACCACTGCTGACATGTAAAACAGACAAAAGGAAGCTATATGCAAGTGATTACGGTGTTTTGTGTCAAGTTTTATGTCAAGAGTCAAGTGTATGAAACAGACGACACAAACCAGTGAACACTCCTGAGGATCCTCGCGCGCTTTGACCCAAGACTGCTCATAGAGCGCGATCGCGTCCACTTCCGGGATGTCTCAACCCAATCAGACAACTCTGGGTAGAGGGTGCCAGAGAATGTCTAATATGGAGAGAAGTTTCACTCTCAATACACTTCCGGCTTCTGAACTGGTTGCGGTTCCACTCTGATTCCATATGAGGGCGCTCACAGGACGAGTGCAGAATGAATAGAGGTCAATGGCGGTATACCCCTCAAAATCCACTTTTCTCAAGATATAATTTTTTGTCTAGTAATTTGAATGTTGTATTCGATAGGAGATGCAAAGAAATTACACATTGCTGTGTGTTAGATTTTTAAGTGTCACTTATTTGCTTTAAAAAGTATTTTAAAGTGTCAATGACGTCATACACATTCACATTCATTAGCAGAATGCTAGCGTGTTATGGGCAACAACAACTCAACCTGTAAGAAATCGAAAGGACATATAAGTACTTGTTCATTCAACTTTCGGCCTATAACCCATGTTGAACTTGCAAGACCTACAATCAGATCTGAGATTTCTCAACGGCAATCGAGTGAAAGGGACAAATTTAGCCGTCTAGCCCCTTAGACTCCCCTTCATTTTGCACTTATGGCGATCGCCCCCAGTGGAACTTTGGTGGTACTGCAAATTCGTTACAATAGGACTTAATAGGGAGTGGGAAGGCTCTCCGTAGACAGGCTCTGGTGGTGCTCTTACTTTTTCTTCTTCTATCTTTCCGGCAGTGTAGATGATACTGGGCGTATAACTGCCTCCACAGGTCAAAGTTTGAACTAAACCTCTTAACTTGATCTTCTTATAGACAAGAACTGAAGAACTACCTCAGTGTCAAAACAAATAAGTAACAGAAAACACTTTAACTCCAAGTTCTGCTAATTTATCAAAAAGTGTTTTTCTTCCTGAATTACACTTCCTACATTAAGTGAAAACTTTCCCTACTGTTTCCATATTCCCAAATTCACGTAATCCAGAAATATGCTTTCCTACAGCATACAACATGTCATTTAATCCACAGTAAGGTAGGAGGGTGAAACATTTATTATGCCTATGGGTTATAAAACGAATATATATTCAAAATGCATTTTCATAAACATCATAATCCATTAATTAAATCACAAATGAGTGTCATGAAGTATCAGAAATTCAAAAAAGTGTGTGGACCATGCAAATAAACACATTTTCAATTCAGCATTGGATATATATTCTCTATCATAGATCAGTGTTTCTAATAATAAAATAAATCAATTTAATAAAATTGGCTCCATGGACAGTGCAATTATTAAAGAATACAACACATGAAATGAAAATATACATAAATGTAGCTATAAAAGAATTGATAAAGGGCAACAATAAAAATATAAGAATAAAATATAAAAATGATGAATACTGTAGAATTAAATATAAAATGTAAAATAATGTGCATGAAAGTACACTGTAGTCTAAAATATTAAGATACCCAGGGATGTACAAGAGGCAAATGTGCAAACCTGTTGACACTTTCAGTACGTCAATGTGAGGTAGAGAACGATGAATATTTTACTGATAGAATGAATATTAAGTTGAGACATGTAGATGTTAAGAGGCTGGTTTTGAGTTTAGGAGCCTGATGGCCTGGGGGAGAAAACTCCTCCTAAGTCTCTCTGTTTTTGCCATCAGGCTATGGAAACGCTTACCAGATGGCAGCAAAGTAAAAAGATGGTTACTGGGTTGGGTGGAGTCCTTGATGATTTTAGCAGCCCTGCTTTTGCAGCGTTTGAGGTAGATGTCCTGCAGAGAGGGGAGAGCAGACCGAGAGATAAGCTCAGCTAAGCGCACAACTCTCTGCAGGGCTTTGCTGTTGACTGGAGCTGTTCCCACACTGAAATACACTGAGTCAATACACTTTCTATGGCCCCTGAATAGAAAGTTTTCAGGATTGCTGGTGAGACCCTGAATTTCCTCAGCTGTCGCGGATGGTACAGTCTTTGCCTGGCTTTATTAACCTGTGTTTGAAAGTGAGTAGTCCAAGTCAGGTCCTCGGAGATGTTTACACTAAGGTACTTGAAGCTAAGGTACTTGAAGCAGTCTCATTATTGTTGTGAATGAGGCCCAGAACCACAGTATCATCAGCAAATTTGATAATAGATGTTGAGCTGTGGGAAGACACGCAGTTATGTGTGTAGAGAGAGTAGAGCAAGGGACTCAGGACACAGCCCTGTGGGGCTCCGTTCAGGGTGATGGAGTTAGAGGTGAACTGGCCTACTTTCACCAATTGAGGTCTGCCGGTGAGTCCATTGCATCAGCATTCTGTGCTTCCGACTTGAAGCATTTGCGTGTGTTTAGATGAGCAGGAAAATAGTTCTGTCCAACACAATTATTCCCTAACATGGTCTATTCGTCGAATTCAATGCATATTGCACACATTATTAATTAAGATGAATAAACAAAATCATTGATAAATAAAACAACTTAGTATCTGTATTTTTAATTTGATTATCGATACTTCAGGATTGATACGCCCATCCATAACTTGATCTCAGATGCCTGAAATCGATTTCATACGCACTGGCTGGTCTAGCCTGAAAAATAGTCTTTATCAATCACCTTTATTTATATAGTGCTTTAAACAAAATACATTGCGTCAAAAGCAATAAATATAAGCCATAAATCATATACAAAAATCAACATAAAGAAGGCTTTAAAAATCAAAAAATACAATTAAATACATTTTAAGTAGTAGTTGCATAACTGGAGTGGAGACATACAATATAAACTCTGCAAAATACACCAAAAATATATTGTACATAAGACCCATAAATAAAATACAGTTTCAGCCCCATATAAGTTAATTCTTGTTACAGAAAATTGCATTGCACTGTATTAGAGAAGACAACTTGTATACAATATTCACTACCTGAAGAGACAGCATCTTGTGAAAAGATGTGAAAGTGACCCTATAAAAAAGCCACAGGATGTGGTGAGCAATACAAAAAGACTGTTCAGTCAAACACCGACAGACACTTTAGGAACACTCTTCAAATGCTACAATACGTACTCTCTAAATAAACATGTGACTGAAAGACTTTTCCTCCAACCAGTGAGCAGCAACCCTTTGCTGCTACAATTGTTCTATTTAATTGTTACTTCTGTGATGGGTGAAAAACTACATAACTGAACTACATCTAAATAATTTACATTGCTGGGGTCAGTGTAGAAATAAGGTAAATTTGAACTTTCATTTGATAACTGAAATTCAAATAAAGCTTCTATTCAAATTTCTCTTGGGTAAATATTCTTAAGAACTGGATTCTTAAGAGTGCTGAATGCACATGAATTAGTTGACTTTAATTTTAGGTGACATTACAAATAATAATACATGACTGTTTCTGTTCAATCAGATTATGCGCAATATACAGAAGTGCACATGCAAGTACTAACTGTTGACTTTTACATTTCAAATATATTTGCAACTTTTTAAATAATGGTCTTTAATTCTCTATGTTTTCCTAGCTACAAAATAACTTAATCTGTCTTAAACCAAAATTAATATTTTTGCATAAAAATGATCAATATACTACGTATAAGTCTGAAATAGGAGCTAAATACCCTCAAAGAAATTTTCATTTATCATATAGCAACATTCATGTCAATTGTCTCACGTGTTTTTATAAATAAAATGGCAATGTGTTTGTGTGAATGTTTAGTTAGTTAAAGCTGCAGCATCAATTCAAAACCAAACTATTTACATTGTTTTATGTTTATATAATTGATTTGTGAAATTTAGACAAATTTAAAAACTAATGGTACATGTACATGAAAATAATCATTGAATGATTTTGTCACCTTTCAAACTAAGTAAATTGTAACAGTTAGGGTGTATGCTAACGTAAGAAATCGCTCAAGGAGGATCTTGATCAAATGAGGAGTTTAATCACATCAGGTTACATCACAATACAGCATTTTAATCTGAGGGATAGAACAGCAGGCCCCTGTAGCTATGGCAGCAAGAGCAAGAATGTTCTCTCCAGCGGGAAAAAACAGCAGGACTTTTCTTTTTGAGGGGTGTTCCTCCCTCGCAGAGGGATAGACAGCAGGCCCCTGTAGTTATAGCAGCAAAAGTGTTCTCTCCAGTGGGAAAAACAGCAGGCCCTTTTCTTTCCGTCCCTCGGTGAGGGACAGAACAGCAGGCCCCTGTAGTTATAGCAGCAAATAGTGTTCTCTCCAGCAGGTGAAAATAGCATGCACCCCCCCCCCCCCCCCCCCCTTTGTAAATATTATACGAAATTTCATTGTCATTGCCTGATACTCAGCAAGTCAGCTGCCTAAAGTTTCGGAGGCAACCAATAACTTCTCACTAGGGATTCCGGATGGTTTTAGATGATGATTGCACCTCGTCGCCCCCTGTTGTTCAGAGAATAGTACACCAGGGTTCTTACACCTTCCAAAGTAAATTTCAAGCATTTCCAAGGACATTTCAATCTTCCTAATTTAACTGTGGTAAATTACTTGTTTACATACGTACTCTTATCTTAGTTAAAGCACACGCACAGATACGACACAGACACACCGTACTTTGTTAATCTTAAATGTATACCACAATAACACTTTCATTAATTTTAACTTTTGTCTTTAATTGTGACAATCTTAAGATTTAATTTAACTGAGCAGGGAAAATTTGGTTTACCTTTATATCCTCAAAGTGCACGCTCTCCCATGGAAAACAAAACCAAGCAGACTTAACAGGGGCTACTCAAGTATTTAGTTCTCGGTTTACCATTATTTGTAATTTTCGAGCCATCGCTGACTGAAGCAGCAACCTCCGGCAAGAAGGTTATTTATTTTATTAAATTTTTCTTTCCTCTGTAGGAGGGTGCACGTTAATAAAGAGCACACTACAGCCACACGTGCAGACTCGAGCGGAGCTGCTTATTTTATGAAAAACAATGATTAACCAAAGCTATTTTATTAAATTATTTTAATAAAACAAAATAATTTAAAATAAAATTATTTTATTAAAGCTGTATTATTATGAACCAATGCACTGCATTTTCAAGCACTTTATCTAAATCTGCTTGAATTTAGACTGCATTAAATTCCAAACATTTTCAAGGATTTCAAGCACCTGTGTGACCCTGTATGACAGCGAAAGCGATGAGTATAAAGCCTTGACCATTTGGGAAGGTGTGCATGCAGTCATCTTATAACAGCTAAAAAGATCTGCATGCCCCTTTAAAGCAATACGGCATATGGTCAATACTCGAATTTAGGCAACAGAATGAACCCTTTTTCAGATAATGTTTAGTATTGATACAAGCAAAATTTATGATCTGTACTAGGGCTGTCACGATATTAGATTTTTCATATCACGGTTATTGTGGCCATAAGAATTCACGATGTCGATATATTGTGATATCTATAGAAACCTTGGGGTGGGGAAGATATCAGTCAAATAATTTTTTACTTTGTTTATTGAGTTTTTCTTTTTCACCCAACGAGCATAATATTGATAATGATAAATGCAGGGCACAAGACCTCTCTTGAAATAACAAGAGAGAAAATACTGTCAAGTTCAACAGTATGATGAATAAATATTAATGGTAACACTTTACAATAAGATGCCATTTGTTAACATTAATGTATTAACAAACATGAATGAACAATGAACAATACATTTATTACACAATTTATTAATCTTTGTTAATGTTAATAAAAATCGAGTTATTCAATGTTCATGTTCATAGTACATTAAAGTTTACAAACACAACTTGTGATTTTAACAATGCATTAGTAAATACTGAAATTAACATGAACTAAGATTAATAAATGCTGTGGAAATATTGTTCATTATTATTTATGCTATTTATATATGTTAACTAATGTAATTAACTAATGTTAACTAATGAACCTTATTGAAGAATGACCACAGATGAGGCATTAAGTGCATGGCACTGTGACCAACTTAACATTTTACAGAGTTTAATGTAGCAATGTGGTCGCTCAGTTTTTCAAGATCCGTTTTAATCGTCTAACTGTTCATAGATTTGAACAAAGAAAAAAATAAAGTGTTACTACGCACAGGCCGTATTGATTGCAAATACAAAAAAGAAAACGCGGTACATATTAAAATAATCACCCTTTACTTAAGTATATGAACACAGAAAACCGCTGTTAATAGGTTATATAATATTTCCCAGTCTATGACTAGTATAATAATAACAACTTACTCTGATGAACACAGCTCTCCTCAGAGTAGCTGCGAGTGCTGCGTCTTCTTCTTGTGTGACAGGTGTCAGAGTTAAGGCACGATACTGCCACCTGGGCACTCAACCAGGTACTGTTACCAAGTATTTACATGTGGTGTCATCATAAGAGAACTATTCATTTTAAATATTGCAGTTATCACTAATATCCTCATACACTAAATTAACACGATATCGATAATTGTTTATTTGAATATCACGGTTATCGTCAATACCGGTATATCGCGACAGCCCTAATCTGTACATTTAAAGGGATAGTACACCCAAAAAGCAAAATTATGTCATTAATAACTTAACCCTCATGTTGTTCCAAACCCGTGAGACTTCCGTTTATCTTTGGAATACAGTTTAAGATATTTTAGATTTAGTCAGAGAGCTCTCAGTCCCTCCATTGAAGCTGTGTGTATGGTCTACTGTCCATGTCCAGAAAGGTAAGAAAAACATCTTCAAAGTAGTCCATGTGACATCAGAGGGTCAGTTAGAATTTTTTGAAGCATCGAAAATACATTTTGGTCCAAAAATAGCAAAAACTAGGACTTTATTCAGCATGGTCTTCTCTTCCGTGTCTGTTGTGAGAGAGAGTTCAAAACAAAGCAGTTTGTCATATTTATCATCAGTTAAATGCAATAATTCAGAAGGATGCTTATCCACTTCCCAGAATTGAGTAGTCCCTAGATGCTTTGACTGGGGCAAGATGGTTTTCTACATTGGATTTAGCAAGTGGATACAATCAAGTCCCAGTGGCTGAAGCTGATCATTCCAAGCCTTTTGTACTCCTTTTGGGCTCTTTGAATTTTTTCGGATGCCTTTTGGGCTTTGCAATGGCCCAAGCACTTTTCAACGGCTCATGGAGCGAATTTTTGGTGACCAAAGTTTTCTGTCCCTACTGCTCTATCTTGAAGATGTGATCATTTTTTCAACAACAGTAGAACAGCATCTGAAGCGACTAGAAGAAGTTGTACCGAATCGTTTAAGGCAACAAAATCTTAAAGTTAAGCTCATTAAGTGTTGTTTTTTTGCCCAAAAGTACGTTATTTGGGACATGTCGTTTCGGCTGCAGGAGTGAGCACTGATCTGTAGCTGCAGTGGTAAATTGGAAACGGCCACAGACTCTTCAAGAACTTCGGTTCTCTTCAAGAACTTAGTTATTATCGACGTTTTGTGAAAGGGTTCTCGCATATTGCAGAGCCATTGAATGCTTTAGTAGCACAAGTCATTCGGGTCCAGAAAACCAAGCGGCCAAAGGTTTATTTGGGGGATAGGTGCAATAAAGCAATAAACTCCATCCACTGGTCCCTTAATGCTGTTTTTTTTTTTTGGTAATCTGTGCAGGTTGTCTTGCCCTGGCAACCAAAAGCACACTTCTTTTGTGACATTTCGCTCTCGCTCTGATCAGTGAATGTCTGTTGTGCTCTCTCTGCTCTGCTATACGGGAGCGCGAAATCTTCCGGCAGAAGTGCCTTAGGACCCATATAAGGAAATTCCGCTCCATCTAACGTCACACAGAGCCATACTCGAAAAAAACTTTCCGAAACTTGTGACAAACCGGAAGAGGTATTTTTGGAACAAAAATACTCCTTCAAACGAACAACTTAATTTTTGAAACTTTGTCCATGTTTAGCATGGGAATCCAACTCTTTAACAGTGTAAAAAACTCAGTATGCATGAAATAGCATACCCCCCCCCCTTAAGGTGATGGGGCACAATTTGTAGTAGTTTGAGTCAAGTGAGTGTTGGTTTTCTATTACACTTGTAGTGTTATTGGTTTTGTGCTGTGATTGAGTGTTGAGTCTTTGCAGTGGAATTGCCATTGTATGGGATTAGGAAACCCTATGGTCTATAGTGGGTTAAACCTTTTTGTTTTTGTTTTCGTTTCTTTATCACTTCTTATTACCATTTGTGTTTAATACATTTGTTTGTACTTGCAAGGAAACACTGTGGTTGTTGACCTTTTACACCTTCTCCAATACTTGTAAGGCCTGAGGAGGGTTACATATAGAAATGCACAAACAAGCCTAGATACATGCTCTTAGGTATGTTTATTGAAAATGCTGTTTAAATCAGCTCATTCAGCAGGGTTTAGTCTGGTCATATAAGAGAGAATTTCTTTCTTTTTTTTCTCGCCCACTCAAGATGTTACTTTTCTGGGTTTGTTTCCTCAGCCACGTCGTAATCAGGGACATATCTGTTCCAACACACAAATATAAAAATTGAGTTTAATACGTTTTTTAACATTTTCTATAAAATTTTAATTTAGATAATATATATAATTTACACATGACCCCAAAAGCTCTGTGTTATTTAAAAGTAAAAAATTATGGAACTGACAGCTCATTGCCTTCGATGTCATAATGTTGGGTCAAAGACTATTGCTGCATCTTAAATTGTATACTTCCTTGCAATATAGTATTTGAAAAACAAAGTAAGCAAAAAGTACCCAGGTGTCCTAATTCTTACTCCCAGATTCTGAAGTGCGCATTCAAAGGACACCTTACATTGAGGCCACACGAGAGGATTTATGAATAAAATATAAAATTCTCAGAAACTGTTCACCTAGCTTAAGATCAAATTTTATATTTGAAATCACCAATGAATTTTTGATAAGAACTGTCTTATAAATGCTGTTTCTTTTGGTCAAATAGTGTTTTAAAAGCCAATTTTTCAAACTAAACCAGTCAATGTGCATGCACAGTCCTGAGCGCACATCTCAGATCGCTGACCATTTCTGTAGCAACTGGGACTTCTAACGCTGCAGCTGCAGTGACGCGCCGACTTTACAGATTAGCAATTGGCTCTTTTACTCAGAAGGCCGGGCTTCTTTTTATAGATCACCTACAGTATATCGAGCATGGCATTTTCCCCCATTCAAAACTATATGAGTGACACGTCTTTGGTATTCTATAGTCTTTGGTATTCCTTACTGCTGAAGAAAGCATGACATTTATTTGGATCACGTGTGCCTTGAAAACCAATCACATTACAACCTTGATGTCATTGAATTTCTGTCCCAAAAAGTCAATTACTTCTCTTATGAAACTGCATTTTTTTGGGTGTAAACTCTAAAAATAGTTCAACTAAAATGTATTGTATAGTGTAAAACATGTTGAAGATTAGCTGATAGGCAGTTGATTAATTAAAAGATAAGCTGTTTTCTCTAAAAAGCTGTTTATTTAGCGAAGTGACGCCTCTCCTCCATTGACATCCAGTAAAAAAATCTGCCTCTGGTCTCCTTTCTCATGTACTGCCAAAGCGGAAGCATTCAAGGGTTAGTTCACCCAATAATCAAAATGATTTAATTAATAACTCCTAATAAGTTATTAATGACATAATTTTGATTATTGGGTGCACTAACCCTTTAACATGAGCCGTTGGGCTTTTTTGGCTAAAGGTTGCAGGCTTGCCTTCTAGGAGTTTTGGTAGTATGTCCAAATTTCATTCATAATACCTATATTCATACCATATAGAACATACTTTTTGAGTGGTCGTGAAGTAAATCCAATACACTCAGATAGCGTCATGAGTCCGGACCCAGTGTTCCTCCCTCTCACCACCACTTCCCCATCTCCCGGACTCATTCACCATACACTATGCACCTGGTTCACTCGGTACACCTGTTTTGCATCCACTTACTCACTTAGACACACACAGCTGATCCCCATTTGTTCACGAACATATATTCTCCTCACTCCCACCACTCTGCCTGCCTGGATTAATTGTACTTGTAAATTGTTGATTGTTATTTCTATAGTATTCCTCGAGATGTGTGTGGTTTCCCAGTGATCGTGTTTGAGCCCATTTTCTTTTGCCTTGTTGGCTTTTTTGTTCTGTTCTGATTAAAGTTAGTTATTCCCTGCATCTGGACCCTGACCTTGTTCTTTCCTCGGCGCCGTCTCTACCGCGCCGTGACAGATAGTACGCAATTTTGGATGCACTGTATAGATATTACAAAAACCCATTCACTCCTTTTACTTAATAATGGGAGAAATTGCAATGCACAATATGCGGTATAGTCCCGCCTTCTGAATAAAACTGTGGTAAAATCACTGTCACTGAAGCTGCCATTAGAGACTCTGGTTCCCATAGAAAAACGAGAGTTGCGCTTATGATTGCACATACTCATTGTCTGGTCTAGTCTGAAAAATAAGTTTTTTTTAATGGTATTGAGCATAAAAAAACAACATCTATTGGGAAGTTCATTTCAGATTTAGTTGCTGATTTGAAATGTCATTTAATTGGAGTTTCAGGATTCCCCCAATCATTTAGATGGGACTTGGTCTTGGATGCCTGAAATAGCTGTCCGGAGATGTTGCAAATATGGCCACCATATGAACAGACTTTCCTTGAAAGGGATTTTGGTTGGGTGACAGTAAATGTCATGCCAACTATCACCTCTGTCCCAACAAATAAATCAATTTTATCAACATCAACACTTTTCATTAATTTTCCCATTTAACTTAATTCACACCAGCCTTAATAAGCAATACTTAGATAATTTGTTTAATTTCATTTTCTTTGCCCCTTATCTAGAATTTGCAGGACATTTGTTCATTTTGGTGGCTTTTTTCTCCTCTATAAGCCGCCATTAATTTCCGACCCTACACCCGAGTCATTTTATGAAAACAGAAAAAAAAGAACAAATAATACATATAAAGAACTTAGCCATGTAAACACCAAAGCCAAATGTCCACAATCATCATTATATAATATATAGGGTGGATTAGTATAATGTGGGACACCTAAGCTTCAGTGCAACATTACAACAGCTTTTACAACATTAAGGTGAACATGATTGGTGTTGAATTCAAGCAGGGTTGTGAATTTTAATGTTGTAAATAAAATATTTATATGCAATTGATAAAATTTGCATTAAGGAAGTTAAATGCAATACATGTAATCTTGCAATATTTTGGTTTATAATTCAGCAATATAATTTGTTTTAAGATCCAGATTCAAAATTAGACTAGAGACTAGACTAGAGAGTGATGGGATCTATATTTCATGAGTTCACGCTTACATATAATTAGCTGAAGTATGAAAATGTGTATTTGGCATGCTGTCCGGGTACGGGCTCCAAGCTCGGGAATGGCCTGAACCAAGAGTACCCCCCTCCCTGTATAAGTGTTGAATGAACTTGAAGTGAGGAGATGGGGTGGAGGAGGGATGCTGATAAACTGTCAATGGAAAGAGGTAAGTCAGCTGTATTTATACTATGGTGTTGATTAACTTGATTGTGTTTGGGCTAAGTTTCTGATGCGCTCCTTCCGAACCTTGTTAATAAAACATCATATATTGTACATTCACTGCCCTCACCTACAATTCCTGCCGGACATGAGACTTGAACCCGCAAGTTACATGAAGTCCGACTCTCTAACTTATAGTCCATGACTGCAATACAATATTAATATAATACAGTTAATGCAATACAATAAAATAATAGAATACAATATCTGAAAAATGTTTTGGGGACATGGCTGCATGTGGAAATATGAAACACAATTTAAAATTGCCAAAAGTGTCCCACATTACCATAATCCACCCTAATTGTTTATTTTATCATATAAATTATGTGTATGCAAGTATGAAAATACAAGCTACCGTCCACAACAGATGGTTCCAAAATCCACACAGACACATTTTTCAGGTCCATTCTCCCACTCAGAGAAAAAATCATGGAGATTTCCATCAGAGTCAGTACATCCTGAATAAACATGTATTGCAAATATCATTCTTTTATTAGTACACACAAACATAAAAATGCTCTTTTACTCAATCTTTTAATCAATTTTCATCTCCCAAAACACGTTACAGCGTCACTAGGTGGGCCTTTCACTTAAAGTTTTGCAAAAATGTGGGCATAGTTATGTTTTTCCCAACAGAGGTAGTAACATCACCTGGTGGGCTCCTAATGAAATCTTGAGTGGGAAACATTTCTAATCTGCAGGCATTACAGCAGACCACTGCTGTAAGCAACACAAACAGTCTCAGCTGAAAGATAGGACAAATAGATGGATTGATTTTTAATAACATTTGTTGTAAATCTCTGCTGCAAGTCATTGACAAAAATCAACATAACGAAGGCTCAAAAAAATTTGCATTTTAAATAGCAGTTGCATAACTGTACAACACTACAAAACACATCTAAAACACATTTAAGACCCATAAATAAAATAAAAGTTAATTCTACATATACAGAAAAAATTGCATTGCACTGTATTAGAGAAGACAACTTGTTCACAATATTCACTATCGGAAGATACAGAATCTTATGAAAAGTTTGAAAAGTTTGAAAAGATGTGAAAGAGACCCCATAATCAAGCCATAGGATAAAAAATGTACATTACCATGTTGTGGTGAGGTGTGGTGAGCAATACAAAAAGACTGTTCAGTCAAACACTGACAGATACTTTAGGAACTCTCTTCAAATGCTACAATATATACACTACCGCTGAATAAACATATGTGACTGAAAGACTTTTCCTCCAACCAGTGAGCAGTAACCCTTCGAATGTTCTGCTGCAATTGTTCTATTTAATTGTTACTTCTGTGATGGGTGAAAAACTACATAACTGATCTACATCTAAATAATTTGCATTGGTGGGGTCAGTGTAGAGATTAGGTATATTTGAACTTTCATTTGATAACTGAAATTCAAATAAAGCTTCTATTCAAATTTCTTTTGGGTAAATATTTTTATGAGTGCTGAATGCAAATTAATTAGTAGATTCTAATTTTAGGTGACACTTCAAATAATAAGACATGACATAATGTTTCTGTTCAATCAGATTATGCGCATTATACAGACGTGCACACGGCCTTACTGGTAACTTTCACAGTTCAAATATATTTGCAACATTTTAAATACATGTTTTCTTTGCTACAAAACAACTTAATCTGTCTTAAACCAATATCAATATTTTTGCATAACATGACCGATATTCTATGTGTAAGTCTGATATAGGAGCTAAATACCCTCAAATTTTTACTTATCATAACTA